>NC_139348.1:7991736-8099236 GCF_055883805.1 Amblyomma maculatum
TTACCTAAGCATTCTATTACGTCTTCGCAACGAGACTTCTGGCGTGTCCTCATCCTCATTATCCGACTCATCGTCCGACTCATCCGGTGCGTTCTCTGCAGCACAACGCACTGCCGCAACGATTGCCTCGTCGGTGGTTGCCTCCTTAATGATGTCGGACACGTTTTCATCCTCGTCGACGTAGCTTTTGAACGTGTCGGATGCATCCACAAAGTGATTTCCCACAAGATCGGACCACACTTCGTCCGCATCGACGGCCTCGTCACCGGCATCGCAGCTCCGATCGGCGTCCGGAGCTCCGTCATCCGAAGCTCCGGCATCGCGCACGAACTCAGCCTTCTGAAAACACCTCTTGATTGTTGTGGGTTTCACTTGCCACCAAGACGCTGCTATCATGTCAATGGCTCCGCACACATCAACTTTAACAGCTTCCTGTCGTTGCAAATTTAAAACCACGCGCTCACACATGCGTTTCTTGTACAGGGCTTTCACCGTAGCAATCACGCCTTGATCAAGAGGCTGGCACTTCGCAGTGGTGTTTGCTGGCAGAAACTTCAGGCTCACTGCACTCAGTTTTGGTTCAACATTGTGAGCAGTGCAGTTATCAAGCAATAAAACGACTCTTCGTTTTGCTGAGACCATGTCGTCGTCAAACTTCTTCAACCATTTGCTAAACAATTCTCGGGTCATCCAGGCCTTCGAATTTGCCTCGTATGTCACCGGAAGATGTTCCCTCTTTTTGAAACATCGGGGCCTCTTCGATTTTCCTATCACGAGCAAGCGCCGCTTGTCGGATCCATCCATGTTAGCACAAAACAAAACAGTGACACGCTCCTTTGACACCTTGCGGTCGGAGAAAGGGCCGCCTTTCAATGCGAGGGTTCGGTTGGGAAGCATGTTATAGCACACACCAGCCTCATCGGCATTGTACACGTCTTTGTCCGCGTACGCTGAGAGTAGCGTCTCAAGATGAACGTCGAACCACGCTTGAATGCAGGCGTCGTTGACCTCTCCACTTTCGCCCGAAATCACCCTGCAGCTAATCCCATGGCGATCTTTAAATCGCTGAATCCATCCATTCAGTGGATTGAAGCCGTCATGTCCAAATAGGTGCGCGAAGTTCCTAGCCTTCGCTTGGAGAATCGGGCCACTTACTGGGACGTTCTGTGCTCGCACTTCGCGGAACCACCTAAACAAGGCCTCATCAACGTCTTCATACTTAGGCGTACGAATCCTTTTTCTTGCCAGAGACGCGCAGTCTTTTTCTAGCTGCTTCCGTATGTTGTCACGGTTCCTCCAGATTGCGGAAACTGTTGTGTCAGCGATACCATACTTCCTGGCAACCGAAGCTTTCGTCACACCACTTTCCACGTCCTTGATTATGCGCTCCTTTGTTTCCAGAGATAAGGCCTGTCGTTTCCCGGGCTTTTGAGAAGCAGACGCCATAAGGATAGCAGCTCGGCAACGAAGATCGACTTGCAAAAAGACAGAACACCGCCACTGCCCCTGCCCCAAACTGTTTGAAGGCCACGGATCACGACCACGGATCCACTGCGCGCAATCGAAGGCACACAACACGCTGCCTGAACCTCGAACAAAAACGGAGGGACCGAGGGACGCCCAAACCGACCGTTTCCGCTTACGAAAAGAGCGAAGGAGTGAAGCGCAAGTGAAGGAAAGCGTTGGTCGTCGCTAGAAAACGTGATGCGACTCAGATGCATGAAAAGAAAGAAACGAAAAGAACGGCGAGGAGAAAGAAGGAAAGCGTTGGTCGTGGCTGGAAAACGTGATGCGACTGAAATGCATGGAAAGGAGGAAAGCGAAAGAACGCCGGGGCACGGCCAGTCTGGAGGGAGAGAGAAAGAGAGCGCGCGCTCTCCCTCGAGACCGGCTGTGGCAGGGGAGAGAGAAGCGTAGCTGTTGCGCAATCTTGTGCAAGACGAAGAGTGGGCGTGGGAGGTTGCACGCCGTGCACGGCGGCAGCGGCGACTCCAAGTCATCGCGCAGCGACGGCAGCGGCGGCTCCGGCACGCCAGCTGTGCGCCGTGTAGGGAAGCCCGGTGCCACGTAGGGATGCACACTTGCTGTTCCGCGCTGTCACCGAGCGGATTTCAAAACCGCACTATAACCGGTATTTCGCTTCGTGCGACCGCATAATAAGCGGTTTGATTTTGCATAGAGTTCTATGAGGGTCACACTGGTGGCCGGCAAAAAGTACATTATATCCGGTCCCGCACTATAAGCGGTTACGTTGTAAGTGGTCTCCACTGTACTTGTCACTGATGTCAACGGTTGATTAATGGAGGTGTAGTTGGGCAATAAAGTGGAAATGCAAAATGACAGCTTGTGAAACCAATGCAAGGGTGGCAATTTTAGCACTGCACGAGCAGAATAATTTCATGCACGCTGTGCAGTAGTGTTGGATACTGACTAGCGTACTGCCACTCAGCATTTGTGAGGGCACGTAAGCTGGTCAGCTTTCGTGTGGCCAGTGTTTATGAAGAATATTTAGATCCGCTCTAATAAGCAAAGAAAGTTAGAGATCAGCAGTGCCCGCATTACCTGCTGTCAGATAACCGAAAACAGCGCTAGCAGATGAAAAGAGGACACACAACTGCACTGACTAACAACTTTTATTCCGACACGTCTCGCTCGCGTACGGGGGTGAAATAAAAACCACCGAATGGGGAAGCACACGCAAGGAGATAAAAGCAGTGTTTTGCTCACCTGGTGTGGCTTCACGCTCACGGCCCGCAGCTGTGAGTGCGTGCGATGACCGGGCAACGAAGGTGCGGCGACCATCTCCCCGGCGGAAAACAAAAGCTTGCACATGCACGACCAACTGCTGTAAGACACAGAGAGAATTGCGAGAGGCGCGCTGTTCGTCTCGGACCAAGGAGAGGAGGTGTCGCAGGCAGGCTGGGAGGAGTGAGGGAAACCTGCATGGTGTCGCTGCGGGAGACTGGCAGGCTATGGGGGGTTGCCAGTGTGCCCTCTCCTCCACCAACCTCCTTATCAGCGCGCGTAACTCGCGTGATAATTACGCGGGCATTATAATGGGACAGGGGATTCATGTGTATCAAGCCCTTGTTTAGGTTTAGAGCCATAGGGCACTTTTGGAGAAGCAAACAAGCTGCTTCCGAGAACTTTCTTTCCTATCAAAGAACACGTTAGTCACAAGTTATAGCACCGAAATAAACATTAGCACTACGGGGTTCGTTATCCAGGGGCGCTGCAAATGCCTCAATGCAGTGCATAACTTGTCTTTGTGCGATAAAGTATGTATGTGCCTCTGTATTATTTAGCAAATTCATCATTTCAGGCGTTTTGGATAAACTTATCATCCTGACATTATTTCTTTCTGTACCATCGCTTCAACTGCAATTATCCGGCTCAGACTTTTGGCCCATGCATACTTCTACGCTAGCTTACAGTTACATTACACCTTGGTATTGCTCAAAGCCGAACCACGTGGGATCAATCAATTCTTTATTTCCTTCGAGAGGAAGAGACAGGACCATGGCAACGGCTTGACATAACTGAAGTATCACTAGCCTGCCCATGCACAGAGACTCACGAGCACACCCTCAGATACAGCCCCCCTTTGTGTGCAGGTGTTTGTGGGGCTGATCCAGCTGCGCAAGATCTGCAACCACCCGGACCTGTACGATGGGGGTCCCAAGATTCTGGGCCAAGTGGACGCCAGCAGCCTGCCCCCTGAGATGTGCTATGGCTTTCCGGGCCGCTCGGGCAAGATGGCTGTCGTCGAGGGCCTGCTCAAGCTGTGGAAGAAGCAGAACCACCGGGTGCTGCTCTTCACCCAGAGCCGGCAGGTGAGGCCACAAGATGGTTCTCGTCCTTCCCTGCGAATCTTCTGGGGTGCACGCTTAGGCATGTTTTGTGTGACTCAACCAGCGCCAGCATATGAGCCTGTGCGCCACAGTGGCATACAAGGGGGTGTATTCTGGTCACTAGAAGTAGTAGGCGAATATGTCTACTTAGGACAGGTAGTAACCGCAGATCCGGACCACGAAAAGGAAATAACAAGAAGAATACGATTGGGATGGAGCGCATTTGGCAAGCACTCGCAGATTATGACTAGCAGCTTACCGGTATCGCTCAAGAGGAAAGTATACAACAGTTGCATCTTGCCTGTACTCACCTATGGGGCTGAAACGTGGAGGCTAACCAAGAGAGTTCTACTTAAGTTGAGGACAACCCAGAGGGCTATGGAACGAAAAATGGTAGGGGTAACATTAAGAGATAGAAAGCGTGCAGAGTGGGACAGAGAAATAACTCAAGTTACCGACATTCTAGTAGAAATTAAGAAGAAGAAATAGACTTGGGCAGGACATGTAGTGCGAAGAGAGGATAACCGATGGTCGCTGAGGGTAACAAACTGGATTCCAAGGGAAGGAAAGCGTAGCAGGGGGCGGCAGAAAGTTGGTGGGCGGATGAGATTAAGAAGTTCGCAGGGGTCAAGTGGATGCAGCTAGCACAGAACCGGGTTAAGTGGAGAAATATGGGAGAGGCCTTCGCCCTGCAGTGGGTATAATCAGGCTGATGATGATGATGATGATGATTCTGGTCAGTCAGTGGTTGTCAGGGGTTTCATGAGCCCCGCCAGTGGCAGGGCTCATGAAAACTAAAGTCCCTTGATGAGAAGAAAGTACCGCCGCGCTTTGTACTTTGCCACATCACCCACCTACTCGCCATTTACTCGGATTCCGAGCTCTGCGCTGATTGGTCTCTGGCTGTCCCTGGTGTCGCCCGTGTTTACGCGTCAGCTTTTCCTTTCTTTTATCGGGTTTTCTTGTTTTTCTCGCGCCATTTTTCACCGGCTCAAGCCAAGGAGGTCTTGCGCACATTGTCGTGGCGTGCTTGCCAAATTCCAGAGTATTGTGCATTTAGCTGTTCTAACCAGCCTGAGGATGGCTATGTAGTTTTCTTGATTACACATGGAAAGCGGGATCGCTTGCGGACGAAGCAATGGCTTCATTATATCGTGCGAAAGAAACTTTGTGCTGACAAAAAGTGGCGTTGTGTTTTCCCGCTGTAGCATCACTCTGATGCTCCATTTTGCTCTGCATGTCCCTCCTTATTCTTTCTTTCTAAACACAAATTGTACTGACCTATGCGGCTGAAACGTGGAGGCTAACCAAGAGAGTTCTACTTAAGTTGAGGACAACCCAGAGGGCTATGGAGCGAAAAATGGTAGGGGTAACATTAAGAGATAGAAAGCGTGCAGAGTAGGTCAGAGAAATAACTGAAGTTACCGACATTCTAGTGGAAATTAAGAAGAAGAAATGGGCATGGGCAGGACATGTAGTGCGAAGAGAGGATAACCGATGGTCGCTTAGGGTAATAAACTGGATTCCAAGGGAAGGAAAGCGTAGCAGGGAGCGGCAGAAAGTTAGGTGGGCGGATGAGATTAAGAAGTTCGCAGGGGTCAAGTGGATGCAGTTAGCACAGAACCGGGTTAAATGGAGAAATATGGGAGAGGCCTTCGCCCTGCAGTGGGTATAGTCAGGCTGATGATGATGATGATGAAACACAGCTCTATGTTGAATATTTTGCGCATTATTACTTTAAAAAAAATCCTGCAAGGTAGGCTGCAGCAGTATGCGGATCGGGAGCTTCCGGACGTGCAAGCTGGGTTTCGCAAGGGCAGACGAACTAGAGACCAAATTGCCAACCTTCGCTGGATCATGGAAAAAGCAAGAGAGTTCCAGAAACCCATTTACTTCTGCTTTATTGATTATGCAAAAGCGTTTGACTGCGTAGATCACAGCAGATTGTGGCAAGCTCTCCAAGAGATGGGAGTTTCAATTCACCTCATCTGTCTCCTCAGGAACCTTTATGAAGGGCAAGAGGCCACAGTCAGAACTGGGCATGGTCTTACTGATTGGTTTCCGATCGAGAAAGGAGTGAGGCAAGGCTGCATACTGTCGCCCTGCCTATTTAACCTATATGCAGAGTGCATCATGAGGAAGGCCGGTCTGGACGAGTCTTCAGCTGGAGTGAAGATTGCTGGAAAACGTATCAACAACCTTAGATATGCGGATGATACCTCTTTAATGGCAGAAAGTGAAGTTGAACTCAAGAGACTTCTGATGCGCGTACAAGAAGAGAGTGAGAAGTTTGGGCTTAAACTGAACATTAAAAAGACGAAGATCATGGCGTCTTGCCCTATCAAGTCCTGGAGCATCAATGGACAAGAAGTGGAAGCTGTGACAGATTTTCTGTTCTTGGGCGCCAAGATTACCTCGGAAGGAGACTGCAGCCATGAAATTAGGAGACGCCTGCTTCTGGGAAAGAGAGCAGTGGTTAGCCTTGACCGCCTAGTAAAGAGCAGAGACATTAGTCTGCCAACCAAGATCCGTATAACCCGTGCTATGGTCTTTCCAGTTGTGATGTATGGATGCGAGAGTTGGACTGTGAAAAAGGCTGACCGCCGAAGAATTGACGCGTTTGAATTGTGGTGCTGGCGAAGACTCTTAAGAGTTCCTTGGACTGCCAGAAGATCAAATCAGTCGATATTGTCGACCATAAACCCTGACTGCTCATTGGAGGGTCAAGTTCTAAAGTTAAAGCTCAGCTACTTTGGTCATGTGATGAGAAGAGAGGAGTCGCTGGAGAAAGATTTGATGTTGGGAAAGGTTGAGGGTCGCCGGAGAAGGGGTAGGCAGCGAACGCGATGGTTAGATGGCATTCTCGAGGCATTGCAGATGAAGCTATGTGATGTTAAGAAGATAGTGAGAGACCGGAAAGCGTGGCGTGACATGGTCCATAGGGTCACGAAGAGTCGGACACGACTGAACGCCTGAACTGAACTGATTACTTGCCTCGCATTTGGGCTAGTAGCCCAACTGCAGAATCTGCTTTCTAGTGTGAAGCCCTCGTGCTTAATCGCACCAGCTGTAATTAGCAGCCTAGAAACTGCTCTTTAATACGCATTTGCATTTGTAGGATCACGATGGAAAAGTTCTGTGCAGAAAGGTGTGCACAATACCTGTCATGACGTATTGTGCACACTCAGGTGACGTCACTCAGTATATCTCATCCGAATTCAACCAAAATCGGTGTCCAACCTAATTTGAGTATGGCTAACTCAGTGGTGACCCCCAAATTTAGGTGGCCCACCCCCGAAATTTCGCCCACTGGACCTCTGCAATTGGACACCTTCTAAATTTGACCGAATTGACATTGTACACAATTTGAGCATGGAAATTTTTGTGAAAAGAGAAGTGGCTAGATCTTCTAATGAGAGTTCCAAATGTGCCACTAAAAGCATTGGCATGCGCGTCACTGTTTCAAAAATTAAATGAGGTGTTGACATCTCATTAGTTGCAAAGCAAAGGACCTTTATATGCCCCTTTTAAAACAGATGGCTTTCATAAGCAGCAAGCCACAGTGTGGGATAGATTGTTACCACTGTATCCTTAGTATCTAAAGTGAGGATTTAGCTTTTCATGTCCAAATAAAATTTGTTTTAAACAGAAATTCGACCTCTTTTTTTATTTTAACGCAGTTTCAATTTGTCGAGCCCGGATATATTGAACCCGGATAATTTGAATTTTGGTTGTATCGAACTCGCAGAATATCCCCTTGAAAATTCGATGTAAAAGTATAGCAAAAGTATATCGAACTCAATTTTACCAGTCGTTCAGTATATCGAACTCCACACGACACACTGGAAGTGCGCTTTCCCCAAAGACAATTGAATAACGCTCGGCCGTTTGCCGCGTGACGTTTTCTAGACGCGCGGGAGTAATGAGAGGGCACAGTTCTGCGACGGCTGGTCTAGGGCAACGCTGCGGCCTTTACCAAAGGCGCGCGCATCTGCGGTGATCGCTGCCGTGCGCCAGCACGTGACGTTTGCAAGCCATGTGCGTGAAGGAACGAGAGGGAACCAATGCAGCCGTGGTGTTCAGAAGAGGGGAAAAACGCCATAGAGCGAAGCGCAAGGATGTGCCCTCTCTTCTGCTGAGCTTTATCTCTCCCATTCCTCTCTTTTTCGGTCTTCGTTCGCAGCAGCACGCACTATGTATGCGAGGACAAGTCAGACGCTTTTTCCAGTGTGTGTTGTGAACGCTCTGCGCGTCTCGTGTTGTCGTGTTGAACGTGCATAAGCTAATGCGACTGCAAACACTAAGAAACGCTTTTTTTTTTTTTCCTTTCTTGCGGGAGTCATTTACTCTTGCCGTCGTGCTGAACGTGCGGTGTACCGTATGCTATGGCGGCTGCGGACGTTAAGAAGCAACAATTTTTAAGAGAGTCGTCCTTACTTGTCGTGCTGCACGTGCGGCGCAGGTTGCGGACGTTAAGAAGTGGCAGGATTTTTTTTTAAGAGAGTCGTCCGTGTTTACCTCTATGAATCAACAAAAGCACGTCACCTGCGATCATGACACCGGCTTTTAGCATTGTTCCCTTCAAAAGGCGTTTGCAGCTATCGCACTTTCCAATGATTATGTTGCAGTGGACTCTGCCCGCCCCAAGCCCGTGGTGATAAATCGAACCAGGCTTGTGCAATCAAGCCATCACGCGGGCACTCTGCCAAGTTCGCTCCCTGCCACCGCAGGATCAATCAAAAGTATAGTCAAAAGATAAACACGCGGTGACGTTATCGCTGCTGCGTAGCATCTTGGCGCGCTGCCAATAAATGAGCTGTGGATGCGATGGTCGAAACGGAGAGACGTGCCACCAAACTTTTTTTTTTATTCTCTGGGCAAAAGTGGGGGTTGGGTTCATTATGCGAGTGGATTGATTACGCGACAAATACAGTATAATTTTTCACGATCCCAAGTGGTGTCTCAAGCTGATTTCTGTGTATCGAATTATCGATATATTGAACTATTTCCCGATCTCCTTTCAGTTTGATATATCCGTGTTCGACTGTATATAACATAAAACTAAAGGCGCTCGATGGGTAAATGCAAAAAGAAAAAACAAAAGTTTTGGAACATCCAAACGCGTTAAGCAGTGAGAATAAACTTGAAGAAAACTGCGTTTCTTTCGTTGAACTCCCTTTTTGTCAGAGCTTTGGCTCAAAAGAATGTGCTAGCCTTTGCACTATCGGTTTCATTCCATCAGTCTTCATTGGGAATCGTAAGCAGCCCATGCTTGAGACAATTTTGGCCAACTCTGAGCCACTCTAAATTTGATTTATTTACGCATGGCGTGATATTTCTTTTGTACCCTTGTGTTTGTTTTGTGTTTAGTTTTGATCTGTTACTTTTGACAGTTTTTGCAAGTGCATCGCTGCTGCGCTGCGCATCTCACTGCAGTGCACTTACGTTCATACCACTAAACTAAACAGATGCTCTTGCACTGCACTTTCAACTTATTTATTGTATGCAGTGATGAACACTAGAAGCACATTAGATGTGGTGCACTAATAAGCTGATCACACATCAACATTTGCCTGTAGCAGTACTTAGTTGGTTACGTGCCGCAAAACATGACATCCCCTTTGACATAAAGTTTTTGTACAGTGAAGCTCACAAAAATGCCTGTTTTTGGGAAACATTTAAAAATTAGGTTGCCTTAAAAAGGGACAAAAACTACAGAAAATTCTTTCTCAACATTATCAATGCTTGGTAACCATTTATGAGAACTCTTTTCACCACCGAGGCTGTAAACTGTCCTAAAAAAGCATGCCATCCTTTAAAGGTGCGGCTGGCTGGTGGGTGAGAAATATGCAGTGTGTAGCGCGGGCGGCGGCCGGGCAAGAAGAAATGAGGAGAAAAGAGCGGTGAAGGAGGAGAGAGTGTTGTTTCTTTAAATATGTCAAGGGGCTTTAATGAAAACTGCATCCCAACGCTACCTGTTTAGGAGTCAAAAATTTAAGCGCAACAGAGACAACACAGAGACAAGATAGGACAGGACTTGCGCTTTAGTAAGACAGTTAGCGGGGCAGGTTGGTGCATAGTTGTCAAAAATTTATCAAAAAGAGTTCAGGGGACCGAGCTAACTGACATGCTGGTCACTGAGAAAGGGCCCCACCCAGATGCTGTTGAGCTTTGCTGTTGGTTCGTATACTACCACTCTTTCTCCCAACAGTACCTGCAAGAGATTTCAGGCCCACATGGCTAACATGCCCTTGAGAAGCAAAAATTTGTCTTCTCAGAAGAGAGCATTGTGCGCTCTTTGAGCAGTTCCATATCAGTGGGGCCCAGATGCACAGGCCTTCCAGCTGAGCTTGGGTGGCTTGCAGATGCTGGTCATCCTGGAGCGCTTTGTCCAGGAGCAGGGCTACAGCTATATGGTAATGACGGGATCCACCCCCATTGGCTCCAGGCAGCCAGCCATCAACAAGTTCAATGCGGTGGGTTCAATACATCCTCCCGCTGTGTGAAACGTAATGAGCCAGGTTCCGTTTATCAGGATCCATCGGTGTTTGTGTTCCTGCTGACGACGCGGGTGGGCGGCCTTGGCGTGAACCTGACAGGGGCTGACCGGGTGGTGATCTACGACCCAGACTGGAACCCCAGCACAGACAGCCAGGCAAAGGAGCGCGCGTGGCGCATTGGACAGTGCCGGGATGTCACCATCTACCGTCTGCTCACTGCGGGCACCATTGAGGAGAAGATCTACCACAGGTATGGGATCTTCCACAGAATGCTATGACTTGCCTGCTCTTGCTCTGGGGCTGCTGTTATGAAGAGCTGGCACAACATGTCACAGGACAGTGGTGGAATGTCATTAAGTGCAAGTTTGCTTGTGTCGATAGACTCCTCTGCATCATCTTAATCCACAGCCTGACCATGCACCCTCTGCAGGGCAGAGGCCTCTCCCCTCCAATTGACTCGCTAGCTGCACACACCAACCTTAAAGGACTATAGACGCCATTTTTTGAAGCGTCGGAAGGAATATCCTGGTTATACAGAGATGCTCCCCAAACAATCCCTACCTCGCACGTTTCCACGAAGACATTTTAATTTGATTTTAAAAACAAGCCAGGCAAGTACTTTGTTTTTCAAAACCCATTGGCATCGACATCTCTGTGACGAAAACGAGCACATAGGTAAACAGCATGACGTAATCAAACAACTGTGACGTGGAGTCTGCAAAGCAAAGAGCAGTGACGACACATGGCCAGACTCGGAACAGCGCCGCCGCCGCTTCTGGCCATGCCGTGCGAACTATGCTTCTGCTGGCTTTACTCGATGGCTTCTTCATTGGTGCATGTTACAATTACCTCACCGGTGTACGTATGGAGACTGCCTGCTAAACTCAGGCCCCAACAGCATGCCTGCATAAGTGCTGGGCTTACGGCAACGGTGCCTCTTGATGGCGCGCTGGTAACATACTGCGCCGCTCCCCGCCTACCCTATACGTCGCTAGCCCTAGCTGGTTTCACATCGAAGTGCCAGCAAAAGGCGCTTCGGAACGGGCTAACGCTATAATAAACGTCTGAGTTTAGCGCCGCTTTACTGGCAAGCCCATCTCGTAAAATATTTTCTTGCTTTGCGCAATGCCTTCAGCAGCGGAGCTAGCAGACATCAGGTGCGTCGCACCGGGCAGCAGCTGTGGGAAAAAAAAAGTTTGCTTGTATCACTGTAATTTCTACCAGGACCTTCGTATTGGACGAATAATCTTCGCAATTTATTCGTGACTGATAGTCCTTTGTACAAATAGTTATGTAAGCGAATGAACAGCGATCCGCGATAGCTATGATTACCCATAGCGGATGCTCTAAGGCAGCTATGACTTGTGAGCAGAATGCGGCGGCCACGGCTTTACGCACCCAGATTGCATTGACTGCGCCAGATGGCGCCACATGCTTGGACGGCGGCACGCAGGCCTGCCTCGTCGGGACCAATCAGCGCGTGACCAGGCGTGAGGACGGGAGCCATCGGGAGAGCTTACGGGTTACGGTGGCTGATCGCGTCATTACTAAAACATTTTTTTAGAACAGCTTGGCTCACAGCGCTGGCCAACTGGACTAATAAAGCAGCATCTTCACGGTTCCTTTGTTCAACATTCCTACCAGTTGACATTTCCTGCGCGTCAACCCACCAAGCTTTCGTGGCTGCGCTGATTCCTGCTTTGTCGCTTGAGTCGCAGGCGAGCGGGTCGGGATTAAAGTGCCCGGCAATGTTAGTACCAACCACAGTATTGGGCGAAACAACGTCGCAGTACTAATTATGCTACGCTGAAGCGCTGCTCGACGACGATATTTTCTTGCACGCCCGACAGCAAGCAGACGAAAAACGCGACCCGAATACGTCATCAGATGTTGTATCACGGCCGGTCTCGAGGGAGAGCGCGTTTCTCTCTTCTCTTACGGCTTCTCCAATGGGGTCTGTTTCCACCGCCCGCCGCGCCTCGGAGGGGTCGCCACCGCCCCACTGCTGCTCCTCCGCTACAGCCGTTCACGCGCAAGGGAAACGCGCGCTCGCTCTTCGCTCCGCCCGCATCGGTTGCAACCGGCAGGTCCTGATATTTCACCCCTTATGGCTTATAGGAAGAAGCCGTAATCAGCGTCTGATTTATCGTGTACGAGCAATAAAAATAATCAATAATGCGCGTGCGCGCGCCTTTGTCAGTGCTGTCGCGCACGGTCGAATGAAGTTTCGGGTGCACTTACATCAATACTTTTTGCCCCTAAATTTTTCACAAAACTATCAGTTCAGGCGTTCAGTCGTGTCCGACTCTTCGTGACCCTATAGACCATGTCACGCCACGCTTTCCGGTCTCTCACTATCTTCTTAAGGGGAGACACTGGTCTTAAAATGAAAATTTTTATTTTTAGAGATATAATAACGGAATTGGGTGTGTATATGTATTTCTTCCTCCTGTTTTCAAAAATGTAATTAGTTTTACTCTATCTCAATTAGTTCTAATGTTATTGGGAAATAACCAAAGCCTAATTTGGTAATTTCTTACGGGTCGTTAGGACAGTTTCCCTCAATATTTTTTCGTTCCGATTAAAATGTAGTTGTAGCCAAAGACCTGCCATGTGGAGCTATGCTATTTATATTATCATTGATGTACATCACAGTATAAAAATATTCAATTATGTAGATGCCCCACAATTCGAAAATATAATTAGCTGACATTATTGTTCAATAAATTTGATATGTTCAACTTAGCAATATAAAAATAGCATAGCTCCACAGTTCAAACCTTTCTGAATTCAACGGTATAAGATTTATTAAAATTGCACCACAAAAACCCAATGAAAAGTTCCGTAAGGCTAGTCATGTCACCAAAAAACATGAAGCTGAGAAAAACTCGTTTGAAGTTTTGACACTGAGTGCAGAAAATATTGGGAAGAATCTTCGACAACGGGTGTTACTCAGATGTTCCCTATCAGTTTCCCTACAAAACAAAACAAAAAGTGTCTTATTCCATCCAAGGAAACATTTAAAAAAAAAATGTCGAATGTGTAAGTGTGATGAAATTATAGAGGTTACTTTCGAGAAGTTAGGGGCTGATTTCTTTTTTTTTTTTTTTTTTTTTTTTTTTTGAGGTGAAAGTGAGGACCGGAGCCAAGGAGAGGAGAGCTCCACCAGGCAAACAGTTGGGGAAGAGAACTGCTTCGCTTATTCTTGGGGAAGAGAACTGCTTCTGTTCGAAATCGCAGTTTTCGCAGACAAGCAGAAGCTTTACAGCAAGGCCGTACTTCTTATCTGTTGCCTTGCTCAAACGCAGACTTCCTGCGCCGCAGGTTCCGCACTTCGCTTGCGCGAAAAAATTGTTCAAAACCTTCAAGTCCACAATCACGAAATGGGTACCGGCATCAGCTGTCTGGTAATCCGCACTGACGCCAAGAAGGTCAAACTTGCGCTGGGTTGCTGACTTTTCCGACAGAACGGACTTTGCTTGCGCCGATCGCTCAACACGCTGCGCCTGCTCGGTCGACGAATAGTACAAAGCATCAACACGAAGTGTACCACGATCCGAGATACGATTCGTGCTGCAACTTGGTCCCGCGGTGCTTGATGTACCCGGCGGATCCAACGAAGTCCGGCACTGCAGGCCCCGGCGACGCACTGGTGGCCGCTGCCTGCTGTTTTTTGTTCCACGGACGTTTCTTCCGGCTTCCAAAAGCTCGTTGCGTGCTCGGTTTCAATCGACTGTCTCCCGGCATCTCGATCGCAAAGAGAAACTCCCGGCACAAGGCGGAAACACGGCGTGCAGAGAAACACGAGCGCAAAAACAGACGCGCACGAAGCGACAGCCACAGCGGCGAACGCAAGAGAAAGAAAAAAAAAAAATGACGTAGACGGTCACACCAGCCAATGGGAGGCGCAGAACGGCGCGCGCGCGAAGCGCGCCGCGTGCGAGCCAATCAGCGACCCGAAAACGGCCTTCGGGAAACCGGCCCGAACCGCCGCTCGGCTTGAGCGACGCCATTTTGAGATGGCTCAAATTGCGCACAAAGAAACCAGCTTCAAAACAAGCCCAAGATGGCGGCGATCGGCCGGCTGCAACGCCGGCGGCGCGCGCGGGAAGTTCGAACAAAGTCTCTCTTTTCGGGGCCATTTCGTCGCTGCCGTGGTGTTTTGAAAGCCGATTTTATCGCATTTCCCGACCGAATTCAGCGTTAATAATTTTACTGTAGATACTCGAAAGGATAAACCTTCCGAAAATGAGTTTTTCCCAAAATCGACTTTTTGACCATTTTCGACCGTTTTAAGACCCGCGTCTCCCCTTAACATCACATAGCTTCATCTGCAATGCCTCGAGGATGCCATCTAACCATCGCGTTCGCTGCCTACCGCTTCTCCGGCGACCCTCAACCTTTCCCAACATCAAATCTTTCTCCAGCGACTCCTCTCTTCTCATCAGATGACCAAAGTAGCTGAGCTTTAACTTTAGAATTTGACCCTCCAATGAGCAGTCAGGGTTTATGGTCGACAATATCGACTGATTTGATCTTCTGGCAGTCCAAGGAACTCTTAAGAGTCTTCGCCAGCACCACAATTCAAACGCGTCAATTCTTCGGCGGTCAGCCTTTTTCACAGTCCAACTTTCGCATCCATACATCACAACTGGAAAGACCATAGCACAAAACTATATGTACCATTTTATGCAGTGTGCCTTTGAAAGCTGTAAGCAGGTATAGCGCGACCTGACGCTAGTGCATGGCAAACTGTTCGGTGTTCTTCTACCATGGATATTCTGTCAACCGCTGCCGTTTTCGTTTAGAGCAAAAGAGTCACTGACGAAAATTCATAGCACGTCTCAGATTCAGAGTAAGGAACAAAAATTTACGCATACAGTTAAAATTTCAGTTGTCTAGTGAAGTGGGCTGTTCTAGCTTCGTTTAAAACAAATCGGTAGGTTGAAAGACAGCAGATGTATACGCAGTCTCGCGACTGACGCACACGTAGACAGTCGTAGTCAGTTTAATACAGTGATAAAAAAAAACAACATTTAATCAAGGAAATGGGCATAAACAGATATGCATAATTGAAAAGAGCGGCAAGCAATAAAAAAAAATTCCTTCAAAGTTAACACATTGCACTCATTCATCAAAACGGTACATGCGGCTAGAAAATTAAAGTCTCAAAATTTTTCTGGACGGTTTGTGCACATAAGGAGCCGGCCTTTCGTTCCTGTCTGTCACTTTCTTAGCATAATTGACAAAATTATTTTCATCTTCGGTGTTACCTCGATGGTTTCTCATCTAGCGTTGAAAGACGGTTTTGCTATTGTTGCTGTTATGTTTGCCTTGAAGAAGCTTCAATGTGATGAATGCTCATTCATTTTTTTTATTCATCTTCTACAAAAGTAGATACCATGGCGCAATACATGTCATATGCTTGTCAAACGTTTGTTGAGCGACAGTGTTTTTTTTTTAATATAAAGACTCCATTCGCGTGTGTAGCACGTTGACAGGATGCCGCTGCAGCATCTACCTTCGGTAATCGTTCATTTAGGGGCTGCACTCACCACGAAACCCGCGGGCGACAGCGCGAAATCAGGCAAATGCCACCCGCCGCAACTGAAGCAGATGCGTAGCGAACAGTGAGCAGGTCGCGCCCCTTGCAGCGGCGGAGAGTGTGACTCAAGGAGAAAAATTCCCATTGTTCACGCGGCGATTGAGAAGGCTGTAAGAAAGAGCGCGCGCTCTCTCCCTCGAGACCGGCCGTGGTTGTATTTACACGATCACCAACCTTGCCAGTAGGGGGGCGCTCGTGTGGCGTTCTCGTATCTTTGACGTCATCGTGCGCTCGTGTCCGGAGAGAGCGAAACCAAAACTGGCCGTGATGAATGCAGTGATAATAAATTAATTGATCTGTGCTGGGGCTTTTTGGGTCGCAGTCCCTCTGTTTTGGACCACTGTGGATCGATTAAAGCAAAAATATCGGAACAGAAAATGTACATGTCTATACTCCTTTAAGCACCACGTATACCGTATTTACTCCCATAATGTTCGCACCCCCCACATTCGACATCAAAAATTGGAATTTCTCCTTCCTCACCTAATCATTGCACCACCAATATACCACAGTAAGAGTCGTCTGGTTGGATGTAATAGAGTCGAACACTCATATATCAAACTCTAAGGGGATCGCGATATAGTTCGATATATCGATAATTTGATATACAGAAATCGATTTGAGATGCCGCTTACGATCGTAAAAAATGATACCATATTTGTCGCGTAATCAACCAATTCGCATAATGAACCCACCTTCCCATTTTGCTCCCTAGAATTTGAAAAAAAAAACAAAACAAAAAAATTGCAAAAGTTGCAAGCGATTGAGTGAACTCAGCAACGAGCGGCAGCGAAAGCGAAAAACTTCCAACTTCCAACTGTGTCACTCTCGCCGCCACAAAAGCTCAAAACAGGTCTTTGCGTCGCCATGGCAGAAATCGCAAGCATTTTCTCTTGCATGTCACTGTGTGTCCCTCTGTCGCAGCCACAGCTCATTCACTGCAGCGGGTCAAAATGCTGTGCAGCGATAACGTCACGGCGTGTTTATCTTTTGATAGCTCCTGCGGCGGTGGGGAGCGAACTTGGCCGAGTGCCCATGATGGCTTGATTGCACAAGCCTGGTTCTATTTATCACGCCGCACTTGGGGCGAGCGTAGTGCATGTAAGTGCATGTAAATGCTGTTCGAAGCGAACAGGGCTAAAACCCGGTGTCATGATCGCAGCAGACCGCGTGCTTTTGTTGATTTGTGGATGCAAGGATGGACGATTCTCGCAAAAAGAAATAAAAATAAATCTGGTGCTCCTTAGCTCCTTAACGTTCGCTGCCGCTATAGCTTACGCTGAGCAGCACATTTAGCATGATGACAAGGATGGACGACTCTTGCAAAAAAAAAAAAGATCTGCCACTGCTTAACATGCGCAGCCGCCATAGCTTATGCACGTTCAGCATGACGACACGAGACGCGCATCGCACGTCAGCCGCCACGTGCAGAGGGTTCATAACACGCGCTGGAAAAAGCGTGCGACGTTCTGGTTGCCACAGGCTTAGCTGGCTTGGCGCCAACCGATTATTCGGACTTCACGGGAACCGCCGAAAAATCTGAATAAGCAGGAGTCTGAAAAAACAAAATCAGAAAAAAAAAAAACTTTATTTCTATGCACTGGCATGCCCTATGCACTTATTCAGGCCCCTCAATTGGCTGGAAAAAATCGTGAATACGCTGCTGGACGTTCCTCTGTTTGCGAGCAATCAGATTGGCTTGAATCTCGGAAAGGGTCGTGCTGTCACTGTAGGCAGCTGCAAGCATTGTCACTGCATTCACAAGGTCCGCGTGCGACGGCAGCGGAACAGGTGGTGTGTCGTCCTCTGACTCAGATTCGTCGTCAGAAGGGGCAGCAGACACCTGACGAATTATCTCATCATCGTCCAGCTCCGCGCATGTGAGTGCTGCACTGTCGGCATTTGAAAAGTTCTCAAAGGTGACTGCGTTTGGGATCACCCTGCCGCCACTGCGTAAGTCTTGCAGCACATGTTCGCCATCTGTGGGAAGCATGTCGGACGGGAGATCCTGGGCCGCGGCATCCGCTTCACCAACTCCAACAAATCCAGCATGCCAAAAGCAGTTTCGGAGTGTGGCTGCCGTCACTGCCTTCCAGGCATCAGCAAGCATGCTGATCGCCGACAGCAGAATTACAGCATACTGCTTGCCGGCGTCAATGCACAGAACCATGCGGCTCAGCAAGCATGCTCTGTATAGCACCTTCACCTTAAAATTTTTAATCACACCCTGGTCCATCGGTTGAAAGAACGCTCGTTGTGTTTGGTGGCAGGAATTCCAACTGAATGGATTCCAGGTCATCAATGTGGCCATGTGCACCGCAATTGTCCACAAAGAGTAACACCTTGCGATTTTGGGCCTTGAATTTCCGGTCCAGCTTGCGTACATAGGCAGCGAAAAGATGCTGCGTAATCCAAGCCTTCAACCACACGGGCAATGTTTTTACCCCCTTGAAGCATCTCGGGCTCTTTGATTTCCCAATCACAAGAATCGGGAGCTTTTCGTTTCCCAACATGTTGCTGCCAACCATCACTGTGACTCGGTCTTTGCTATGCCTTCCGCCGTGGCAGGGGTCGCCAGACACGGACAATGTCTTCTCGGGTAACATCTTATAAAAAAGGCCTGTTTCATCACAATTGAAGACATCATCAGGTGAAAATCGGTCCAGCAGCAACTCCAGTCTGTCGGAGCGGTAATTTGTTACAAGAGTCTGGTCCACGGCAGCACTCTCGCCGCACATCTTCTTGAAAGTGAGGTCGTACCTATTCTTAAAATTACGAAGCCAGCCATCGCTAAACTTAAAGCCTTCAATGTTCATTCGCAGTGCGAGGGCCTCCTCTGCCTTTTGTTTGAGAAGATTGCCCGACACTGGGATCCTCTTTTCAACTGTCGCACACAGCCACATGTGGAGCACTTCTTTGAGCTTCGGGTGGCTGGCTGCCATTTTGCACTTGATGGATCACGGCGATCTTAGGTGCGCCTTTGCCCAAAGACGATCGCATCACCCTTGGCCGTTTGCCGTGTGACGTTTTCAAGCCACGCGCGGAAGAAGTGAGAGGGAACAGCTCGGCGACGACTGGTCTAGGGCAGTGCTGCACCCTTTCTCCAAAGGCGAGTGCATCTGCAGTGATCATTTGCCACGCGCCAGCACGTGACATTTGCAAGCCATGTGCATAAAGGAATGAGAGGGTACCGGTTTGGCAACGGCCGGTACGGAGCAGATGCAGCCATGATGTTCGGGACAGGAGAAAAAAATGTGATCGAGCGAAGCGCAAGGGTGTGCCCATTCTTCTGCCGAGCATTCTCTCCCCTGGCTCTCTTTCCCGGTCTTCGTTCACAGCAGCACGCACTACGCATGCGCGGACAAGCCAGCTCAGCCCGTGGCAGACAGAACATCGGACGCTTTCTCCAGCATGGCCCTCTGTGTGCGCCGCGTGATGTCGTGCTGAACTTGCAGCGTAGCGTAAGCTGTGGATATTAAGACCTCGCAATGCCTGCTTGACCACTGATATTTCGACCGAGTCAAATGCTTTCTCGTAGTCAATGAATGCTGTGTCTAGGGGCTGGTTATACAGTTGAATCCCGCTATAACGAAATTCACGGTGCACGAAAAAAAATTTGTTCTCGCGGAACTTCGTTATCGCAAAAATTTGACGTGAAACGCAGAAAGAATTGCCCAAGCAGCAGCAAAGGCGTTTAATGCCAAAAATCTGTAAGCTTGGTTTGCTTACGCTTCACGGCGAGCAACGCCGTCACGCGATTTTCGCACTCGGTCAGCAAACCCATTGCAACATCGTCGTCTCGGACAGCAACGAAATTCCTGATGACATCAAAAGCGTCCATCACCTGTACGGCGGTTGCCGCAGCCGGCGCTTCCTGTACGTCGTCGTCTTCTTCATCGGAAGAGTCCTTATCATTCCGGGCAGCTTTTATGATCTGCTCATCACTCACATCTTCGTGAACAACAACACAAGCGTCAGCGCCGATGTATTCGTCGAGCTCGAGATTAGGCGGCACGGTTCCTATTTCTCCCAGCGTTTTCCAGGCGGCCGCGATCCCCGGAGCCGGTGACGCCTCTTCGTCGTCGTCTGTAACGCCTGGTGTTAGGCCAGCAGAGTGTACGGGTCGACCTTCGGCAAATCCGGCGTGCCTGAAACAGTTCACAATTACTGAGCGCCCCAGTGTGCTCCAGGCAGCAGACATAATCTGCAGTGCCACGTACAAGTCCACCTTCGTGTCTCGGCCGGTTTCAGTGTTAAAAAGCAGCCGCTGAATTAACCTCCCGCGGTAAGCGCGCTTCAGGCTAAGAATCACGCCCTGATCGAGAGGCTGTAAGACAGACGTGCAATTGGGAGGGAAAAACCTCAGCTCCGTGTTAGTGAGCTTGACTTCGTCGGAGTGATGCGCTGAACAATTGTCCAAAAGCAAGCAAACTTTACGGCCCTGCCGCTTCATGTCGCGGTCGAATGCCATCATCCACTCGGTGAAAATAGCGCGGGTCATCCATGACTTGTTGTTCGCCTTGTACTGCACAGGTAGGCTACGAGTTCCCTTAAAACAGCGCGGCTTGGCACTTTTGCCTATGACTAACGGCGGACGCTTGTCCGAGCCATCCATGTTTGTGCAAAGCAGCACTGTGATGCGTTTTTTGCTGTGTTTGCCGCCGTGACAGCGCTGCCCCTTGAAGTCGAGCGTCCTAGCCGGCAACATCTCGTAGAATAGCCCGGTCTCGTCGGCGTTGTAAATGTCTGCAGGCGCGAAGTTGCTTAAAATTCCGGCCATGTTACTCGCCTTCCAAGCAGCTGCTCCGTCCACGTCTGCTGACATTGACTCGCCGCACAACACTTTTCCAACGATGTTATGGCGGGCCTTGAAACGGTTTAGCCAGCCAATGCTGGCTTTAAAATCATCAATGCCAAGTAGGCATGCATAGTTCAAGGCTTTCTGCTGGACGATGCTTCCGGACAGGGGGACGTTGCTGGCTCGTGCTTCCACAAACCACGCATGCACTGCTTTGTCCAACTCTTCATGGAGGGGCCGCGTCACCTTTTTGTGCTTCGAGGATGTGCCTGAAGCAAGTGCCATTCTCACGCTGTCCTTATTGCCTAGAATCGTTGACAGCGAACTTGCAGGAATTCCGAAGTCTTCAGCAATTGCCGCTTTCTTCCTTCCGCTTTCTGCTTGGGCGATTATTTGAGCTTTTTGCTCAAGGGAAAGAGTTTTGCGTTTTTTCACTTGCGTTGCCATCGTGTCCTGCGGATGAAAACTCGTCGTTGTCGAAGAGAAAGGCAGCGAGTGAACAACGCGACCACGACACAAAGCCAAAATGGCGGAACTGCAATCACGTGATTTCATGCTTAATGTGGCTTTGGATTTGACTTGGACTTCTCGCCAATAAAACTAGTTTCGGTTTCGATTTTGAACGCGAAAATTTCGTTGAAGCGGAAACGCTCTGCAAAAATGGTTCGTTGTGCAGAGAAATTTAGGCCATTAATTCTTATAGGATACTCGCGGGGAATAAAAAATTATTCGTTGTCGCGGAAATTTCGTTGTGGCGGTATTCGTTGTGGCGGGATTCAACTGTACTACAAGCAGTTTTCTGTCGCCTGCTTTATAGTGTGGATATGATCGATGGTAGAGTACCCTTCCCAAAATCCTGCTTGATCCTTTGGTTTATTTAAGTCTATGGTTGTCCTGATCCTATTAGCGATTTCCTTGGTAAATACCATGTACCTAACTGATAGTAAGCTGATTGGTGTCAAATTTTTCAAGCCCTTAGCGTCCCCTCGGGCGTTTGCCGCGTGACGTTTTCAAGCCGCGCGGGGAAGTAATGAGAGGGGACAGTTCGGCTAGGGCAGCGCCGCGCCCATTCCCCAAAGGCGCGCGCATCTGCAGTCATCGTTTCCCGCGCGCCAGCACGTGACGTTTGCAAGCCATGTGCGTGAATGAACCAGAGAGAACCGGTGGGAACGAGTGGGGAAAAACGCGACAGAGCGAAGCGCAAGAGTGTGCCCATTCTTTTGCCGAGCTATCTCTCTCCTTCCTCTTTCCCGGCCTTCGTTCGCAGTAGCACGCGTTACGCATGCGCCAAGCCAAGCTCAGCCCAATTTCAGACAGATAGTCGAACGCTTTCCCCAGCGTGTGTTGCGAACCCTCTGCGCGCAGCGGCTGACGTGGCTATGGCGCCTGCGGAAGTTAACATGCAACAGATCTATCTTTTTTCCCGAGAGTAGTCTATTTTTATCGTTGGGCTGTACGCGCGGCGTAGCGTAAGATATGGCGTTACGAAGCGGCTCCTTTTTTCTTTTTTTGCGGGAGTCGTTTATTCTTGCATGTATGAATTAACGAAAGCACGCGGTCAGCTGCGATCATGACACCGGCTTTTAGCATTTTTTGCTTCAAACAGCATTTGCATCTACTGTATCACACTTTCCAATATTTTATGGCAGTGGACTACGCCCGCCGCACTTGGTAAATCGAACCAGGCTTGTGCAATCAAGCCATCACGGGCAGTCTGCCAAGTTCGCTCCCCGCCGCCGCAGGAGCTATAAAAAGATAAACACCCACGACGTTATCGCTGCACAGCATCTTGGCACGCTGCCAAGAAATGAGCTGTGGATGAGACGACCGAAACGGTGTGCGACATACAAGCGAAAACGCTGATGATTTCTGTCGCGGCGACACAGAAACCTTGTTTCGAGCTGCCGCGGGGTCTCGAACGACAGAGGGACGCAGTTCCAACAAGTTGGAAATTTTTTGCTCTGTCGCTGCGGCTCCTCGCTGAGATCGCTTAATCGCTTGCATGTGAGCGAGCTGGCCTTAACGCTTTTTTTTTTTCCAAATTCTCGAGTGCAAAAGTGAAGGGTGGGTTCATTATGCGAGTGAGCTGATTACGCGACAAATGCGGTATCGTTTTTTCGCATCGTAAGTGCTGTCCCAAGCCGATTTCTGTATATCGAATTATCGATATACAGAAATCGACACAGAAACCTTGTTTCGAGCTGCCGCGGGGTCTCGAACGACAGAGGGACGCAGTTCCAACAAGTTGGAAATTTTTTGCTCTGTCGCTGCGGCTCCTCGCTGAGATCGCTTAATCGCTTGCATGTGAGCGAGCTGGCCTTAACGCTTTTTTTTTTTCCAAATTCTCGAGTGCAAAAGTGAAGGGTGGGTTCATTATGCGAGTGAGCTGATTACGCGACAAATGCGGTATCGTGTTTTCGCATCGTAAGTGCTGTCCCAAGCCGATTTCTGTATATCGAATTATCGATATATCGAACTACTTCGCGATCCCCTTCGAGTTCGATATATCCGGGTTCGACTGTATGGCCCTCGAAAAAGCAAGCACCTAAAACCGGAACGAAGTGCTCACGAAACAACCAACGGCTAACACCGAACGCCAGCCTTCTTTTGTAGCTAAATACTCCAATGCCCTTCAAAACATGAACAATATTCTGAGGAAATACCACTCCATGCTAACGTGTAATGAACGCCTTTGAGAAAATATTCTTGGAGGCAAACGTAACACAAACTTTAGAGATATTCTAGTACATTCTAGACTCGACAACAAGCATCCAACACAACCACATCCTTGCTTTCGACCTAGACGTGAGACGTGCAGTCGTATACAAATGGACACCACGGTTAAAAGTAATGCAAACGATTTCACTTTTCGGGTAAAATCAGGCTTTAATTGCACATCTAACGTTGTCTACCTTCTGGAATGCTCCTTCTGTCATAAACAGTACATTGGAGAGACAGGGCAACCAATGAACGGACAGACTCAGGCGAAAACTTCTTGAAAGCAGTTTCCCAGCATTTCAATCAGAAAGACCATAAATTCCAAGAAATTAAATTACAGTAGAATCTCGGTGATACGAACTCGACTGATACGAAATTCGGTGTGATACGAATTCATAAAATTCCCCGGCCGAATTGCATTGCGTTCAGTGAGCAAAAAATCGGATGTTCCGAACACTTTTTCTTTTCACTACGGGTGATACGAACTTCGGTATCACGACCGGTCGAGGCCCACACGCACAGCGAGAAAAGAGTGCGCAGCGGCGCAGCACTGATAGCATGGATCATGCACACGCGCGCGAAAGAAGAAAAAAAAAAAATACAGAGGCAAAAAACCGGCTTGGCAACCCGCGGCAGCTGCGAAGTTGGCGAAGGAAGGTGGCGATATCTTGCCCCCCCCCCCCCCCCCCCTCCCGCTCTCTTTCTTTCTCTCCCCTCCCCCCACATTTTTTTTTTTTTTATCTCGTTGTTGCTTTCTGCTATTGGTGTTGTGCGCACGGCCTAGCGGCCCTCTCCACATTTCTCCGCCGCCCCGCAGGCCACGCTCTTCCGCTTTCCGGAGTCTCCACTGCAGCGGCAATACGTTGCTTCGTTTTCTTGTTTGTTGAGGCTGATAACGCATTGATAGCGCGTCGTTTTTTGATCATCTCGGCAACGCGAAAAGATACATCATACAGTTGAATCCCGCTATAACGAAATTCACGGTGCACGAAAAAAAATTTGTTCTCGCGGAACTTCGTTATCGCAAAAATTTGACGTGAAACGCAGAAAGAATTGCCCAAGCAGCAGCAAAGGCATTTAATGCCAAAAATCTGTAAGCTTGGTTTGCTTACGCTTCACGGCGAGCAACGCCGTCACGCGATTTTCGCACTCGGTCAGCAAACCCATTGCAACATCGTCGTCTCGGACAGCAACGAAATTCCTGATGACATCAAAAGCGTCCATCACCTGTACGGCGGTTGCCGCAGCCGGCGCTTCCTGTACGTCGTCGTCTTCTTCATCGGAAGAGTCCTTATCATTCCGGGCAGCTTTTATGATCTGCTCATCACTCACATCTTCGTGAACAACACAAGCGTCAGCGCCGATGTATTCGTCGAGCTCGAGATTAGGCGGCACGGTTCCTATTTCTCCCAGCGTTTTCCAGGCGGCCGCGATCCCCGGAGCCGGTGACGCCTCTTCGTCGTCGTCTGTAACGCCTGGTGTTAGGCCAGCAGAGTGTACGGGTCGACCTTCGGCAAATCCGGCGTGCCTGAAACAGTTCACAATTACTGAGCGCCCCAGTGTGCTCCAGGCAGCAGACATAATCTGCAGTGCCACGTACAAGTCCACCTTCGTGTCTCGGCCGGTTTCAGTGTTAAAAAGCAGCCGCTGAATTAACCTCCCGCGGTAAGCGCGCTTCAGGCTAAGAATCACGCCCTGATCGAGAGGCTGTAAGACAGACGTGCAATTGGGAGGGAAAAACCTCAGCTCCGTGTTAGTGAGCTTGACTTCGTCGGAGTGATGCGCTGAACAATTGTCCAAAAGCAAGCAAACTTTACGGCCCTGCCGCTTCATGTCGCGGTCGAATGCCATCATCCACTCGGTGAAAATAGCGCGGGTCATCCATGACTTGTTGTTCGCCTTGTACTGCACAGGTAGGCTACGAGTTCCCTTAAAACAGCGCGGCTTGGCACTTTTGCCTATGACTAACGGCGGACGCTTGTCCGAGCCATCCATGTTTGTGCAAAGCAGCACTGTGATGCGTTTTTTGCTGTGTTTGCCGCCGTGACAGCGCTGCCCCTTGAAGTCGAGCGTCCTAGCCGGCAACATCTCGTAGAATAGCCCGGTCTCGTCGGCGTTGTAAATGTCTGCAGGCGCGAAGTTGCTTAAAATTCCGGCCATGTTACTCGCCTTCCAAGCAGCTGCTCCGTCCACGTCTGCTGACATTGACTCGCCGCACAACACTTTTCCAACGATGTTATGGCGGGCCTTGAAACGGTTTAGCCAGCCAATGCTGGCTTTAAAATCATCAATGCCAAGTAGGCATGCATAGTTCAAGGCTTTCTGCTGGACGATGCTTCCGGACAGGGGGACGTTGCTGGCTCGTGCTTCCACAAACCACGCATGCACTGCTTTGTCCAACTCTTCATGGAGGGGCCGCGTCACCTTTTTGTGCTTCGAGGATGTGCCTGAAGCAAGTGCCATTCTCACGCTGTCCTTATTGCCTAGAATCGTTGACAGCGAACTTGCAGGAATTCCGAAGTCTTCAGCAATTGCCGCTTTCTTCCTTCCGCTTTCTGCTTGGGCGATTATTTGAGCTTTTTGCTCAAGGGAAAGAGTTTTGCGTTTTTTCACTTGCGTTGCCATCGTGTCCTGCGGATGAAAACTCGTCGTTGTCGAAGAGAAAGGCAGCGAGTGAACAACGCGACCACGACACAAAGCCAAAATGGCGGAACTGCAATCACGTGATTTCATGCTTAATGTGGCTTTGGATTTGACTTGGACTTCTCGCCAATAAAACTAGTTTCGGTTTCCATTTTGAACGCGAAAATTTCGTTGAAGCGGAAACGCTCTGCAAAAATGGTTCGTTGTGCAGAGAAATTTAGGCCATTAATTCTTATAGGATACTCGCGGGGAATAAAAAATTATTCGTTGTCGCGGAAATTTCGTTGTGGCGGTATTCGTTGTGGCGGGATTCAACTGTACTACAAGCATTTTTCTGTCGCCTGCTTTATAGTGTGGATATGATCGATGGTAGAGTACCCTTCCCAAAATCCTGCTTGATCCTTTGGTTTATTTAAGTCTATGGTTGTCCTGATCCTATTAGCGATTTCCTTGGTAAATACCATGTACCTAACTGATAGTAAGCTGATTGGTGTCAAATTTTTCAAGCCCTTAGCGTCCCCTTTCTTATGAATTAAGATAATGTTAGCGTTCTACCACGATTCCGGTACCATCGATGGCACCATTCATTGCTTATACAGGGTGGCTAGTTTTTCTAGCACGATATCCCCTCCATCCTGTAGTTACCTGATCCTCCCCAGCTGCTTTCCCCCTTTTCATAGCCTCTAAGGCTTTCTTAACCTCATCCTTCGTCACTAGCGTAACATGTGATTGCTCTTCAACCAATTTCATTCTTGTCCTGACTGCTGTGGCTACTGTAGAGGTCCGTATAGTATTCAGAAATGTGGCGCAACAAACACAAACACAAGAGAAGATACACAACACACGTGCACACTACCAACTGTAATAAGAATCTGAAAACAATTCCTCTTCACCACCTTTTCACCACTCCTGGTGAAGAGGAAGTGTTTTCAGATTCTTATTACAGTTGGTACTGTGCGCGTGTGTTGTGTATCTTCTCTTGTGTTTGTGTTTGTTGCGCCACATTTCTGAATACGATGCAGCACCAACTAGCCCCTCAAGCCATTATTTTGAGGTTCGTATAGAACTCCTCATTACTGAGTGCGCGGTAGAAGTAGGCGGTAGGATAGTTAGAGAGGATACCGGTAAGCTGTCTAAGGAGACGAAAGATTTGATAAAGAAACGCCAGAGTATGGAAGCTTCCAATCCAACAGACCAGATCGTATAGAACTCCTCATTACTGAGTGCGCGGTAGAAGTAGGCGGTAGGATAGTTAGAGAGGATACCGGTAAGCTGTCTAAGGAGACGAAAGATTTTATAAAGAAACGCCAGAGTATGGAAGCTTCCAATCCAACAGACCAGATCGAATTGGCCGAGATAGCAAAGCTAATCAATAAGCGCAAGGTGGCCGATATAAGGAAGTATAACATGGAAAAAATTGAGCATGTTGTAAAGAACGGGGGAAGCCTTAAAGCGGTAAAGAAGAAATTGGGCATAGGCAAAAATCAGATGTATGCACTAAGGGACAAGGCGGGCAACATCATCACGAATAGGGACAAGTTAGTCAAAGTAGCTGAGGAGTTCTATACTGATCTCTACAGCAGCCAACGAAGTCACGACAATAATGAGATTGGCGGTAGGGAAATGCAGTCAGACGTTCCGTCAGTGATGAAGGACGAAGTTAAGAAAGCACTAGAAACTATGAAAAGGGGGAAATCAGCTGGAGAGGATCAGATAACTACAGATTTGCTGAAGGACGGGGGGGATATCGTGCTAGAAAAACTGGCCACCCTGTATACGCAGTGCCTGGTGTCATCGACAGTACCGGAACCATGGAAGAATGCAACCATTATCCTCATTCACAAGAAAGGGGGCTCTAAGGACCTTAAAAATTACAGACCAATCAGCTTACTGTCTGTTACGTATAAGGCATTTACTAAGGTAATCGCTAATAGAATCAGGACAACCTTAGACTGCAATCAAGCAAAGGATCAAGCAGGGTTTCGGAAACGGTACTCTACTATCGATCATATCCATACCATCAATCAGGTGATAGAAAAATGCTCGGAATATAACCAGCCCTTATACATGGCATTCACTGATTACGAAAAAGCATTTGACTCAGTTGAAACCTCGGCGGTGATGCAGGCATTGCGAAATCAGGGGGTAGACGAGCCGTACGTGAAAGTGCTGGAAGATATATATAGTGGCTGCACAGCAACTATAGTTCTGCATAAAGAAAGTAACAAAATTCCCATAAAGAAAGGTGTTAGGTTAAGGAGACACAATCTCCCCAGTACTATTCACAGCTTGTTTAGAGGAGGTATTCAGAGACTTGGAATGGGAGCAGTTAGGGATAAGGGTAGATGGAGAATACCTCAGTAATCTGCGATTTGCTGATGACATTGCCTTGCTAAGCAACTCGGGGGATGAACTGCAAATAATGATTGATGACCTAGACAGAAAAAGTAGAAAGGTAGGCTTGAAAATCAATATGCAGAAGACTAAAGTAATGTTCAACAGCCTCAGGAAGGAACAGCAGTTTACATTAGGTAGCGAAATACTGGAAGTAGTAGGCGAATATGTCTACTTAGGACAGGTAGTAACCGCAGATCCGGACCATGAAAAGGAAATAACAAGAAGAATAAGATTGGGATGGAGCGCATTTGGCAAGCACTCGCAGATTATGACTAGCAGCTTACCGGTATCGCTCAAGAGGAAAGTATACAACAGTTGCATCTTGCCTGTACTCACCTATGGGGCTGAAACGTGGAGGCTAACCAAGAGAGTTCTACTTAAGTTGAGGACAACCCAGAGGGCTATGGAACGAAAAATGGTAGGGGTAACATTAAGAGATAGAAAGCGTGCAGAGTGGGTCAGAGAAATAACTCAAGTTACAGACATTCTAGTGGAAATTAAGAAGAAGAAATGGACATGTGCAGGACATGTAGTGCGAAGAGTGGATAACCGATGGTCGCTTAGGGTAACAAACTGGATTCCAAGGGAAGGAAAGCGTAGCAGGGGGCGGCAGAAAGTTAGGAGTGCGGATGAGGTTAAGAAGTTTGCAGGGGTCAAGTGGATGCAGCTAGCACAGAACCGGGTTAATTGAAGAAATATGGGAGAGGCCTTCGCCCTGCAGTGGGTATAATCAGGCTGATGATGACAGAACTCCTCGGCTACCTTGATTATCTTGTCCATTTTAGTAATGGCATTGTATGCCTCGTCCCTCAGTGCATTCATCTGATTTTTGCCTAAGCCAAATTTCCTCTTTACCACTTTCAGGCTACAGCCGTTCTTTACAGCATGCTCAATTTTCCCCATGTTATACTTCCTTATGTCGGCCACCTTGCGCCTATTAATTAGCTTTGATATCTCTGCCAGCTCTATCTGGTCTGTTGGGTTGGAGGCTTTCATACTTTGGCGTTTCCTAATCAAATCTTTCGTCTCCTTAGACAGTTTACCGGTATCCTCTCTACAGTTGTACGCCTACTTCTACTGTGCACTCAGAAACAATATCTCTGAAATCATTGTTCATTGCTTTTAGGCTATGGTCAGCTTCCTCGGTTAGCACTGAGTATCTGTTCTGCAGCGAAAGCCTGGATTCTCCTAGTTTTCCCCTTGGCCGTAATTCGTTGATGGACTTCTTCCTGACTAGTCTGTTCATTCCCTCTTCAAATCCAGATAAAATTGAGACCTTACCATCCTGTGGTCACTGCATCACACTTGTCTGCTTATCTCTGCATCCTGCACAATTCTCGGGTTAGAACACAGTATGAAGTCAATTTCATTTTCAGTCTCCCCGTTAGGGCTTTTCCATGTCCACTTCCGGTTATTTTGTTCAACAAACTTACACCTCCCTACTGCTTTTCCTTAACCCAAGGCCATATGCACCCACTGCCTGGTCTGCAGCTTGCTTTCTGCCTACCTTGGCATTGAAGCCACCGATCAGTACAGTACAGTATACTGTGGTTTTACTTTCCCCATTACCAATCCTACATCTTCATAGACGCTTTCACTGACTGGCCATCATGGCTTCATGTAGGCGGGTATACTTGTACAACCTTCAGAATATACCGCTTGATTGAAGATAAAGCGCACAAGAAGACACACACAAGAAAAGAAGACACAAGACACGCGCTTCTTCTCTTGTGTGTGTCTTCCTGTGCGCTTTATCTTCAATCAAGTTGCAATGCACCATCTAGCCCAACTTCAAGTTTCGTTAAATATACCGCTTATTAGGCTTAATTACGATGCCTGCCACCCTCTCACTAATGCTATAGAATTCATCTACAGTTGAACCCGGTTATATCGAACCCGGATATATATCGAATTTTGGTTATATCGAACTCGCGGAATATCCCCTTGAAAATTCCATGTTAAAGTATAGGAAAGCCGCGTCATATATCGAACTTAATTTCACCGGAACTCCGCACCCCGCACTGGAAAGTGTGCCTTCCTCAAAGACGATCGCATCACCCTTGGCCGTTAACTGCGTGACGTTTTCAAGCCACGCGTGGAAGGAATGAGAGGGGACAGTTCGGCGACGGCTGGTTTGGGCAGCGCCGCGCCCATTCCTCGAAGGCACGTGCATCTGCATTTATCATTTCCCGTACGCCAACATATGACGTTTGTAAGCCACGTGCGTGGGTGTGCCCATTCTTTTGCCGAGCTATCTCTCTCCTTCAGCACGCGCTACGCATGCGCCAAGCCAGCTCAGCCCGTTTTCAGACAGGTGTCGGACGCTTTCTCCAGCGTGTGTTGCGAATCCTCTGCGCGCGGCGGCTGACATGACTATGGCGCCTGCGATCGTTAAAAAGCGGCAGCTGATGTTTTGTTTTTTTTTTTTTTTTTTTTTGATGGGAGTCGTTTATCTTTGTATGTATGAATCAGCGAAAGCACGCGGCCAGCTGCTGCGATCATGATGCCCGCCCCAAGTGCGGCGTGATAAATTGCACCAGGCTTGTGCGATCAAGCGATCACGGGCACTCTGCCAAGCTCGCTCTCTGCCACCGCAGGAGCTATCAAGATAAACACGCTGCGCCGTTAACGCTGCACAGCATCTTGGCACGCTGCTAAGAAATGAGCTGTGGATGAGACGACCGAAACGGAGTGACGTGCGCCATCGACATGCAAGCGAAAACGCTCGCGATTTCTGCCGCAGCCACACAGAAACTTTGTTTTGAGCTGCCGGGGGCTCGAGCAGCGAGAAGGACGCATTTCCAACAAGTTTGAAATGTTTCGCTCTGTCGCTGCCGCTCGTCGCAGAAATCGCTCAATAGCTTGCATGTGAGGGAGCTGGCCTTAACGCTTTGTTTTTTTTTTTTTTTTTTTTTTTTTTTTTTTTTTTTCAAATTCTCGGTGCAAAAGTGAAGGGTGGGTTCATTATGCGAGTGGGTTGATTACGCGACAAATACGGTATCATTTTTTTGCATCGTAAGTGCGTCACAAGCCGATTTCTGTATATCGAACTATTTCGCGATCCCCTTCGAGTTCGCTCTATCCGGGTTCGACTGCATGTTACCCGCTATATACTTATTGACAAGGAAATCTATTCCTAATTCTCGCTTCTCCGGTAAACCTCGATAACTAAGTACATGTCCGCCCTTCATTACATACAGTATATGCTTTAGTCGGCCTCCTAAGCTCATTAAGCCGTATGACATCCTATTTCATACCCTCTAGTTCCTCTAACAGCACTGCTAAACTACCCCCACTAGCTGGGGCTCTAGCGTTAAACATTGCCAGGGTCAGTTTCCAATGGTGGCCTGTCTGGAGCCAGAGATTCCTAGCATTCCCCACTGCGTTACACATCTGACCGCCGCTGTGGTCAGTTGCTCCACAGCCGCTGGTGACTGAGGGCCAGGCTTTTATAAGACTAGTCATGGGAGATTGTGGCCAATTACTTCACCAGGGTGGCCAACTCCTGCTCTGATGAGGGAATGCGTTGCTAGAGGTGTTCACCGGCATCAGGTCACACCCCAAACCTGTTTATGCAATTCAATCGACACAAATTTATTTTTTTTTAATCCAGTGGAGAATTGCGCGGCTCCGGGATTTGAACCACGGTCCTCTTGCTTGCGAGGGGGATGTTCCACCTCTATGCCACCAGTAAAACAAACATATTTCGCATATAGTAAGGTGGGATTGAAATAAGATAGTGAGCATTTTTCATTTGATAAAGCACGGCCGGTCTCGGGGGAGAGCGCGCGCTCTTTCTTACGGCCTTCTCAATCGCCGCGGGAACAATGGGAACTTTTCTCCTTGAGTTACGCTCTCCGCCACCGCAAGGGGCGCGACCTGCTCACTGTTCGCTCCGCGTCTGCTTCAGCGGCGGCGGGTGGCTTTTGCCTGGTTTCGCGCTGTCGCTCGCGAGTTTCGTGGTGAGTGCAGCCCCAAAATTAAAGAGCACAGAAGGTAGATGCTGCAGCGGCATGTCGTCAACGAACCACACGTGAACGGATATAAAAAACACTGTCGTTCAGCAAACGTTCGACAAGCATGGCATACATTGCGGCACGGTAGCTACTTTTGTCCATTTTAATCCGAATTTTCCCCAAGCCTGTACAAGAATAGGAACAAAAAGAAAACTGAATGAGCAGTGATCACATCAAAGCTTCTTCAAGGCTAACATGACAGCAACTCGTCTGCTACAGCAAAACCGTTTTTCAGTGCTAGGTGCGAAACCATTCATGTAGCACCGAAGATGAAAATAATTTCATAAAAATGTAATGTAAATTGCAAAATGCTTGGATGATATAAAGTATTAGTATAACAGTCAAAGTAAACGTTGTAGGGTTGAGTTTTAAATGTTATTACAATTCATATATTACGCAATGTGTGGTATTATAAAGATTATTTTAATTTTGGAAATAAACATTGTTTTAATGAAATTTTTACATGATATTATGCTTATTATGAAAACAAAAAATGGTTTGATATTCATGACACCACTAGGGCTCGAAGTGGTAAAAAGAGGCCAATAAATGATGGTGATACTCGATGCAGTGTCTTACAAATGAGTTCACCTGCTATATCGAAAGTATGCAAGAAACTTCTAAAGCGTTAAAGAAGGACACTCTCCCTGAAGACTCATTTCAAGCCTTATATAGCGACCCATTGAGGCTCTCCTTGGGAAAGTAAGTTTAATGTGCGGAAGGGAATGACATATGCTAGATGCGAAGGCCGTAACAGCTAGCGGCACATGACTACATTGTCAAGACGGACGTTTCATCTGAGAGCAAAATCAACGCACTGAAGGAAATGATGGCATCTCCTACCACCCCATTTCCCACGGTCACATATTCCGGTTCACCTTACGTCGCTGGATATATCGTTTAGTTAATCAACTTCGGGTGTGACGCTTGCGCTATTCTTCTTGAAACTAGCGAAAGAGGCAACCCCATGTAGTACGCTCTTCTACGAGGACAATGTCCTAGTGGACTGCATTATCTGAATCCAGAGCTTGTTGCCCTATTGGACAAGCTTTTTTTTTTCTTTTGAAAAAGCTGTCCTTCACCTACTACACACAAATGTTCTCGAAGTACTTAAGATCCTGATTCAGTCAGCATTTCAGAACTCAACACTGAGTTGCCAGAAAGGAATTGACAACAGCTATGTTATTAGGTCCGCTTCTTTGATATTTGAAAAATTTCTCAGAATTCTTCTTCTCAATTAATTATACCAGGGAAGTGACAGAGAAGACCGAGAGGCCAACTCCTTATATGCACAAGCCGTGCAGTAAGATTTTGAGACTGAATTTTCTAGACGCAGGTCGCATTTTGATGAATTTATGAATATATAGTGCAATGTGTAACTTTGGAGGACAATTTTTTTATTGTTTGCCGCTCTTTTCGATTCTGCTTAACTGTTTATGCCCATTTTCTTGATTAAAAGTAGCCGCGAGACTACATATACATCTTCGGTCTTTCAACCGACTGATATGTTTTGAACGAAGCTAAAACAGCCCAGTCCACTAGACAAGTGAAATTTTTACTATATGAATAAATTTTTGTTCTTTGCTCTGAATCTGAGATGCGCCATGAATTTTCGCCGGTGCCTCTTCTGTTCTAAACGAAAACGGTAGCGGTTGACAGAATCTCCACCCAACAGTTCACCATGCACTCATGTCAGGTCGCGCTACTCCTGCTTAAAACATTCAAAGGCAGATTGCATAGCCTGGTAAATTTATTTTTGTACAAAACGTAGGGGTAAAAAATGTTGAAGTGTACCCGAAGCTTCATTCGACCGTGCACGGCCGCACTGACGAAGGAGCGCGCGCGTGAGCGGATTATTGACTATATTTTATTCCTCGTACACGATAAATGTTCGATGTTGATGACGGACTTTGTATAAACCATAAGGGGCGAAATGTCAGGACCTGCCGGTTGCAATTGACGCGGACGAAGCTAAAAGCGAGCGCGCGTTTCCCTTGCTTGTGAACGGCTGTAGCGGAGGAGCAGCAGTGGGGCGGTGGCGACCCCACCGAGGCATGGCGGGCGGTGGAAACAGACCCCATTGGAGAGGCCATAAGAGAAGAGAAGCGCTCTCTCCCTCGAGACCGGCCGTGGATAAAGCAACAGACCTAGTGAGTTTGCTCTTTAACACCAGGGTGTGAACACAGATTCCTCGGGCCTTGCTCAGCACCTTGTATGTGAGTGTGCTGGTGTGCCTTGGAGGATACAGCAAACCCAGTGGCACCTTAGTCAAGCTCTAACCTAACCTTGCAATGTGGGGCCCCTTCCTACGGGAAGTGTAAGCCGGCCTCTTCCTGGGGTCTCGCCGGCGACGGCCTGTGCACAAGGAGACTCCCAGCCTGGTGCCATGGCTGGCCCAACTTTGTGCTGTGCTTCTGCCAGTGCACTGTGGCCCTGTGCAGGGCTGCCTGCTGGGTCAGCCAACAAACCCTGATGCCAGCGTTAGGTGACTCGCATGCAGCCTAACTCATGACCTAATGGAAGGTACATTTTTGCCATTACACAGTGCAGTCCACTTATAAGCATGTTGAGAAAACCAGAAAATTGGTCGTTGTAGCCAGTTACTATTGTACAGTAAAAGCTGATTAAGTCGGACTTCACAGCACCAGAAAGAAAGTTTGAATTATCCGATGCTCGAATTATCAAATTATCGAAAGGCCTCTTAAATCCTCACAAGGGAACCATTTGGATTACGGTAAATTTACTGTATTCACTCTTGTAATGAACACCAAATACTTGATGAACCCCCCCCACTGTACGAATAAGCCCCCACTTAATCTTTGCCGCATCCCTCAGTTTCGCGTCATAGCTGTTGCAACCCGCAGCACTTTCTTGGCAGCACGCCAAGATGCTACGCAGAGATAACATCACAGTGCATGTGTCTTTTGACCTTACCTTTAGCGGTTGAAGGGGAGGAGGATTTAGCAGAGTGCCAAAAGCCTTGACTAGACCATTAGCCTTGACTCCTTGCCAGCAGCACTCATCCTCCGCTGTGCAGCGTGGTAGTGCCCCTTCACGAGCAACCTGGGTCGCATATGAGGCTTCAATGCACGACGCGCTGAATGGTGCTTGATGCGCGCACATTTTGGGAGCAGGGGATGAAGCATGTAAAAAAAGCACTATCCAAAATGCCACACAACTGCAATTGGTTAGCCAGCTGGTGCACTTGCCAATGAGGCACAAGCCTTATAAAAGCGAAATTGAAATGTAGTCAGCCTATTAAGGACATGTATTGTGAGGAGAGGATAACCGACAGTCGCTTAGGATAAACTAGATTCCAAGCCCACCCACCCTTTTTTTGAGGGAGGCATGATTGCTGTGCATGCACTACTCTCTTGGGAGTGAGCAAATGCTCGTTTGTGTAACTTAAGGTACGAAGGTTGTTCTGCCATCTGCTACAGCTTTGCGTGTTGTTTTTTATTCTGTTGCCGTGTCTGCTGCGTCACGTCAAGTTCAGGGGCGCATGCCTCTCGAAGCATGACTCAATGGCCACTTTCTCTCCCTTGCTACCATCAACAGCAAACAAGCCATTGCATTCTCTTTCTTTTTTTCGGACCATGTAGTCTGTGATCATAATTTGGCCTGTGTCAATACCACCAAAGATGAAGCGGACATTTGTCTCCTTCTTCCTTGGCAGGCAGATCTTCAAGCAGTTTCTCACGAACCGTGTGCTCAAAGACCCAAAGCAGCGCCGCTTCTTCAAGACCAATGACCTGTACGAGCTTTTCACGCTGGGTGATGACGGAAAGAAGACCGAGACAAGTGCCCTCTTTGCTGGCACTGGCTCCAACATCAAGCTGAAAAAGAGCAGGACCGGTGCGGAAGGCTCCGGAATGTCAGGAAAAAGTTCTGGAGGCAGCAGTGCACATGTGGTGTATGTATTGCATTGCCTTTGTCAAATGTGAGGGTCGGTCTGCTTGCACTGTGGATGTCCATGGAATTTCTTCAGGAGGGTTGTGTAACCTCTGAAATAGTAAAGACACTGGGGATGAACAACCAACCACACAGCACAGGCTCACAAACTTTTGACAAAGGCTGTATGTCACTGTTGTCCTCTAGCAGTATCATGAGTAGTGTCCCCTAGTAGTAATCAGTGCAGGGGTGGAAGTTCTGCTCCAGTTGCTCCATTCTGCTCCAAAAGGCTTTCCGTGCTCCAATGTGCAATATTGCTCCAAAGTGGCTATTTTGATATTCTGCCATCAACTTTAGCACAACACAGGAACAATGTCATTGCACCAGTGGCAATTAGATATAGCGCATCTTGCACTGGGGCTTAATACAAATGAAATTTATTCAAGGGAAGGAAATGTGGAGCATAATAAATATTTTTTTGCAAATAAATTTCGTATGAGCCACATGCGATATGAGATAATTGAAAAAACAATCAATACACTGGGCATGTGACGTAGCGCCCCCTCTCAGCCTTTTGAATCGCCGGTGGAGAGAAGCGAGGTCAGCAAGCAAAGCAGGTAGTGCAAACTACTGTGAGCCATTAAGAAGAACACTTGTCCCAACTGCAAAAGCTGCATGAGTTATTCTAATGGTTCTGCTGTGAAAACAAGCAGGTACTTCACCACCATCGAGCCTCTTTGTCAGTAACAAGCTTGCCAGGCCTATGGCAGACTAAACCATACTTGAAGCATTATGGGTTGGTATGCCAAAGCTGTCAATCAATAGGAAGCTTCTCAAGGTTGTTGGAGAGGCATACGAGGTTTTTCGCTAAAATAATAAAATATCAGCCCAAGCATTGCTCAAGCAAAGAATGATGAACTGCTGGTAAGAGGCATTGAAGTAAAAATCTGTAGGATGGAAAGGCTACCCCATCAGTGCCATCTGTGTATATCCCAAAGCTGCTCCGAAATGCCCGAGTCTGCTTCCACACCTGTAGACCATATTTACAAACGAACAAGATTATCAAGGTTGTGCTGCAGTCGTTTGCGGTCCCATTGTAGGCAAAAAACACTGGCACCAAGCTTGTCAGGGCACATTATTGTGGTCTGAAGGATATCCATGTGCTCCGAAATGGGGGCGGTGTATTCTAAATAAAATATATATGCACAAGATAAGGAGCAGAAATGTCATACCCATTAATCTCAAATTAGTATCGCTGCTAGAGCGCATCAAGACATTTGAATCTATCAAGTCACTAGGTCAGATATGCACCAGCAAGCGTTTGCTCTGCCAAGTTTTTGCTAAGGTCGGCCTGTGTTATATCTCTACATGCCGTTTGTCTGGTCAGAGATAAGTGCCAAGGCATTGAACTTGCATAAAAGGAATCAGGTTGGAGATTTTGTACTTTTGAAAACTTCAATTATCAAATGTGTTCGACCTTAGAAACCTGCTCCAAAACTCTCGTTTCGTTGCTCCAAAGCTGCTCCAACATGGCTTTACTAGTGCTCCCAAAGCTGCTCCAAAATGCTCGAGCCTGTTTCCACCCCCCGTAAGTGTGTCCGTGCTGCTATATTTACACGTAAACAATGTGCCCACAAATTAATGCAAGGTTGGAGTTTGAGGCCTCGTGGAAATGAAAAGAGAAATACTTCAATTATAATGCAGGCTCAGTAATGAACAGCTTGTATCGTGTGATACATTTCTCAGGGTGCGTTATAAAATAAATCGAGTTAAGGCAACTACAGCCAGGAGAAAAAAGAAAGATGGAGACAGCGCAGTCGATATTGACGGGCCTTCAGGGGTGCGCTCTACGATTTTCTCCTCCTAACCCTGTGATTAGTTAAGGCATCCAGCCACCGCTTCGTTGTGTTTACCCAATCCCCTCCTAACTTCTGCATTTTTTCAGTTGTTTGCACAAGCTCCTTTTCACACCTGGAGGTGAGGTAAAAGGTCCGTTCAATTCAGCTGTACTCTCTGCACCAGTTGCGTAAAGATCCAAGGCAGTACCACAAGCGTGCAGCACCAGTTCCAGCAGTTCAGGTGCAGCATCGGCACCAGCTAAACGAATGGTAGAGTGCAGGCTGGCCCATCTGGTAGCTTTGGTAAGCTGTGTTCGGCTGTGTGCAACACACGTTAACCGACATCCCGATTAACTTGATGACTTTTCAAATAGCAGAGAAGTTTTGCCATTAACCAGCCGGAATGCTTTTGGCTTAACAAATGGCAAAAAGACCCAAGTTGGGTAATTATTCCACTTGTCAATGAGAACACGAGTTACTTGAGTGAAAACAGCGCGAAAGAAGCCCGAAGGCAAAGCGAAGAAGGAACAGGAAAGAGCGCTGACTGACACCTGTGAACGAAACTCGTACAATATATAGGAAGGCAGTGGAAAAGATAATCAGATGCCAACTAGCCCAGCACAAAGTTCTGCTAGAGCACGAGTTCACCAAGGAAATGGCTACACGTGCTTCGTATCTAAAAAGTAAACACACGCATTCGGTTTGATGCATGCTGATTATATACTTGTCCTGATTAAGTGCGTTTTGATTGCCTGCTGCCACAATTAAGGTGCATATACATTTATATCGAAATTGTGAAATGTCCGCGATTTTTCATTACATCCAGGTTTTTGTTACATGCAGTTTTCGCGTGAAAACCCAAAAGGACAATGTAGAACGAGAACCAGATGAAGAATTGATGTAAGGATAAGCACCTTGAAAGTGTTTGCACTGAAACAGAATTATTGGAAATCATATAAGGAGATATAAGGTGCAGCGGTGGCATAGTGGTAGAACATCTGCCTCACATGCAAGAGGACCGGGGCTCAAATCCTGGTGCCGTGCAATTCTCCACCGGATTTTTAAAAAAAGGAAAAAAAACAAATCCTCGTGTCGATGGAATTGCATAAAAAGGCTTGGGGTGCGACCTGACGCCGGTGAACACCTCCGGCAACGCACTCCTTCACCAGAACAGGAGTTGGCCACCCTGGTGCAGTAATTGGCCGCAACCTCCTATGATAAGCTCCATTAAAACCCGGCCCTCAGTCACCAGCGGCTGCGGAACAACTGACCACGGCGGCGGTCAGACTTGTGACGCAGCAGGGGGTGCTAAGAACTTCTGGCTCCGCTGGACAGGCCGCCATGGGAAACTATCCCTGGCAATTACGTTTAACGTTAGAGCCCTTGCTAGTGAAGCTAGTTTAGCAGTGCTGTTATCATTAGGCTTAGTGAGGTTAGGAGGCCGAATGAGGCATATACTGTACTGAAGGATGGGCATGTACTGTGTTATCGAGGCTTACCAGAAAGGCGACAACTAGAGTAGGTTTCCTTGTCAATAAGTACATAGTGGGTAATATCGATGAATTTTATAGTATTAATGAGAGGGTGGCAGGCATCGTAATTAGGCTTAATAAGTGATATAAACTGAAGGTTGTACAGGGCTATGCACCTACATGTATTTATGATGACCAGGCAGTTGAAAGCTTCTACGAAGATGTAGAATCGGCAATGCGAAAAGTAAAGACGCAGTATACTGTACTAATGAGCGACTTCAATGCCAAGGTAGGGAAAAAGCAGGCAGGAGACCAGGCAGTAGGTGACTATGGCATTGGTTCTAGGAATAGCAGGGGGGAGTTACTAGTTGAGTTTGCAGAGCGCAATAACTTAAGAATCATGAATACCTTCTTCAGCAAACGGAAGAACCGGAAATGGACATGGAAAAGTCCTAACGGGGAGACTAAAAATGAAATTGACTTCATAATGTGTTCAACCCCCGCCATTGTGCAGGATGTAGAGGTAATCGGGAAAGTGCGATGCAGTGACCACAGGATGGTGAGGTCCCGAATTAGCCTAAATCTAAAGAAGGAACGCAACAGATTAGTAAGAAAGAAACCCATCAACGAATTACAGTCAAAACTCGATTTAACGAAACCCGATTTAACGAAAATCTCGATTTAACGAAGGTATCCTAATTCCCCCTCAGACGCCCATAGGGTTCAATGCTTTGACTAACCCGAAATAACGAAACCGATTCCGTGATCTGTCCCGATTTAACGAACCTTTTTTCGAGAAATAAGGGTGAAAAAGTGTTAATTTTTGGTCTATTTTGTAGACAGCACCCCAAAATTTACAAAGTTCACCGACTTTGGCAGAAAATAAATTTGTAGTCCCCTCGGGCCTTTCTTGTCGAGTAAGAATTTTTGTTGTTTCTTTTCGTACGCGCTAGCGGCGCCGGTCGTGGTGTTGGCGCTACCCACTCGAAAGTAGCGCGGGGGGTCATGACGATGACCATACGGACCCCCAAAGATTGCACTAGTTGTATGATTACCAACTTTGGCGCCAATTTGTCATTAGCTGTGTGGCCTGCCGTCCCGTCGGCGGTATTTAGGGAAGATTGTTGCGCCGCTAGCCGAACCGTCCTTTGGGTCGGTGCTACCGGCGTGAATTCGTCACGCGCAAGTGCGACGAAAAGTGAAAATGGTACGTGCTAACCGATACGACCGCGATAAGCCGGTACGGTTTATGCGGATGCAAAATACATTATGTTCAATGGGTGCTCAGTCGCGGACTTGACTTTAACACTTTTAAAACTAAAGTACTGTTTAAGCGGGTACGTTTTAACGAGGTTTTACTGTAATCGAATGTACTGAATTATGTGCCCAAGAAATGCCTCATTCAATTTAACGAAGTTCTCGATTTAACGAAATAATTCACGGCTCCCCTCAACTTCGTTAAATCGAGTTTTAACTGTAGCAGTGAGGGGGAAGGCAGAAGAGTTCAGGATCTCACTACAGAATAGATATTGAGCTCTGACCGAGGATGGCGACATTACCCTAGAAGCAATGAACAATAATTTCAGAGACATCATTACTGAGTTCCCTGTAGAAGTAGGCGGTAGGATAGTTGGAGAGGGTACTGGTAAGCTCTCTAAGGAGACGTAAGATTTGACTAAGAAACACCAGAGTATGAAAGCTTCTAATCCAACAGACCAGATAGAAATGGCCGAGATATCAAAGCTAATCAATAAGCGCAAGGTGGCCGATATAAGGAAGTATAGGTGGCCGATATAAGGAAGTATAACATGGAGAAAATTGAGCATGTTGTAAAGAACGAGGGAAGCCTTAAAGCGGTAAAAAAATGAAATTGGGCATAGGCAAAAACCAGATGTATGCGATAAGGGACAAGGTGGGCAACGTCATCACGAATATGGACAAGATAGTCAAAGTAGCCGAGGAGTTCTATACAGATCTCTACAGCAGCCGAAGTAGTGAGGACCGTAATGAGATTGGCGGTAGGGAAAACCAGTCAGATGTTCCACCAGTGATGAAGGACGAGGTCAAGAAAGCATTAGAAACTATGAAAAGGGGGAAATCAGCTGGAGAGGATCAGATAACTACAGATTTGTTAAAGGACGGGGGGATATTGTGCTAGAAAAACTGGCCACACTGCATACGCAGTGCCTGGTGTTATCGACGGTACCGGAACCATGGAAGAATGCAAACATTATCCTCATTCACAAGAAAGGGGACTCTAAGGACCTTAAAAATTACAGACCAATCAGCTTACTGTCTGTTACATATAAGGTATTTACTAAGGTAATCGCTAATAGAATCAGGACAACCTTAGACTACAATCAAGCAAAGGATCAAGCAGGGTTTCGGAAACGGTACTCTACTATCGATCATATCCATACCATCAATCAGGTGATAGAAAAATGCTCGGAATATAACCAGCCCTTATACATGGCATTCATTGATTACGAAAAAGCATTTAACTCAGTTGAAACATCGGTGGTGATGCAGGCATTGCGAAATCATGGGGTAGACGAGCCGTACGTGAAAGTGCTGGAAGATATATATAGTGGCTGCACAGCAACCATAGTTCTGCATAAAGAAAGTAACAAAATTCCCATAAAGAAAGGTGTTAGGAAAGGAGACACAATCTCCACAGTACTATTCACAGCTTGCTTAGAGGAAGTATTCAGAGACTTGTAATGGGAGCAGTTAGGGATAAGGGTAGATGGAGAATACCTCAGTAATCTGCGATTTGCTGATGACATTGCCTTGCTAAGCAACTCGGGAGATGAACTACAAATAATGATTGATGACCTAGACAGGAAAAGTAGAAAGGTAGGCTTGAAAATCAATATGCAGAAGACTAAGGTAATGTTCAACAGCCTCGGGAAGGAACAGCAGTTTATGTTAGGTAGCGAAATACTGGAAGTAGTAGGCGAATATGTCTACTTAGGACAGGTAGTAACCGCAGATCCGGACCATGAAAAGGAAATAACAAGAAGAATAAGATTGGGATGGAGCACATTTGGTAAGCACTCGCAGATTATGACTAGCAGCTTACCGGTATCGCTCAAGAGGAAAGTATACAACAGTTGCATCTTGCCTGTACTCACCTATGGGGCTGAAACGTGAAGGCTAACCAAGAGGGTTCTACTTAAGTTGAGGACAACCCAGACGGCTATGGAACGAAAAATGGTAGGGGTAACATTAAGAGATAGGAAGCGTGCAGAGTGGGTCAGAGAAATAACTCAAGTTACCAACATTCTAGTGGAAATTTCCAAGGGAAGGAAATCGTAGCAGGGGGCGGCAGAAAGTTAGGAGTGCGGATGAGGTTAAGAAGTTTGCAGGGGTCGAGTGGGTGCAGCTAGCACAGAACCGGGTTAATTGAAGAAATATGGGAGAGGCCTTCGCCCTGCAGTGGTATAGTCAGGCTGATGATGAGGATGATGAGATATTCTGCATAATATGCTGCCTAGCAGTCAGGAAGGTTAGATGCTGCGGCGGGACAAAAAATATGTTTCTTTTTGTTGCATAAGCGGCATAGAGTTTTAGTAAACCGTGGTGAGACAATCTTAATTTTAGGTACGTAGCGATCTATTAGTTATAGCAGTTTATTTTTGTACAATGACCAGTTTACTTCAATGGTACATTTGGAAAAGTTGAGAGTGTATTCGGCAATGAACGATTCGAGTTCAGCTGTGATGAACGCGGAGTTGGCGGCATTGTAATCACATATGATCTTTACAGCTTACTTGGGACGGACATTCTTAATTGTCAAGTGAAGCAGTGAGTGCTCACCCAGTTCGTCTAGGTATGTTGGCGGAGAGACCAAATCGGGAGCTTTAAAGAGGTCTAAAGTACAGTCGAACCCGGTTGTATCGAATTTTGGTTATATCGAACTCACGGAATATCCCCTTGAAAATCCCATGTAAAAGTATAGGAAAGCTGCGTCATATATCGAACTGAATTTCACCGGTCGTTCAATTATCGAACTCCGCACCACGCACTGGAAAGTGTGCCTTCCCCAAAAACGATCGCATCACCCTTGGCCGTTTGCCGCGTACCATTTCCAAGCCACGTGCGGAAGGAATGAGAGGGGACAGTTCGGCGACGGCTGGTCTGGGCAGCGCCGCGCCCATTTCCCTAAGGCGCGCGCATCTGCAGTTATGGTTTTTCGCGCGCCAACACATGACGTGTGCAAGCCATGTGCGTGGGTGTGCCCATCCTTTTGCCGAGCTATCTCTCTCCTTCAGCATGCACTACGCATGCGGCAAGCCAGCACTGCCCGTTTTCAGACAGGCGTCAACGCTTTTTTCAGTGTGTGTTGCGAACCCTCTGCGCGCGGCGGCTGTGGCTATGGTACCTGAGGACGTTAAAAAGCGGCAGCTCTCTGTTTCTTTCTTTTATTTTTTTTTTTTTGCTAGTCACCCTTTCTTATCGTTGTGCTGTTCGAACCATAAGAAGCAGAAGCTTTTTTTGTTTGTATGTTTTTTTGCGGTCAGCTGCTGCAATCATGACGCCCGCCCCAAGCGCGGCCTGATAAATCGAACCAGGCTTGTGCAATCAGGCCATCACGGGCACTCTGCCAAGTTCGCTCCCCGCCACCTCAGGAGCAATCAAAAGATAAAGGCGCCCCGACGTTGCAGCATCTTGGCACGCTGCCAAGAATGAGCTGTGGATGAGACGACCAAAACGGAGTAACGCGCGTCATCGACATGCAAGCGAAAACGCTGGCGATTTCTGTCGCGGCGACACAGAAACCTTGTTTAGAGTTGCCGCGGTGGCTCGAGCAGCGAGAGGGACGCAGTTCTAACAAATTTGAAGTTTTTCGCTCTGTCGCTGCCGCTCGTCGCTGAGATCGCTCAATCGCTTGCATGTGGCGAGCTGGCCTTAACACTTTTTTTTTTTTTTTTTTCAAATTCTTTGTATATCGAATTATCGATATATCGAACTATTTCGCAATCCCCTTCGAGTTCGATATATCCGGGTTCGACTGTATTAGACAAAGTGCTGGTGGTGCATGTGGGTTTATTAATTAGCTGGGTTAGATTAAAATCAGTGCAGGTGTCTACAAAATTACTGCACTCGGAGGATGGTTGCTTAAGGGAGGGAATACTGTTTTGCCACGCTGTATTTGGGAAATCAAAATCACCCAGTAAAAATAAATGTGATTTTGGGCATCGAACAACCAATTTATTAAGGGCATCATGAGGGTCAGCGCAGAAAGTAGCCGATGAGGTTGGGGACCTATAACACGCGCAAAGTATAAGGTTGCCCGTTGGAAATGTAAAGTGAGTGCAAACAATTTCTAATAGTGAATCGATAGAGATAGCAAAGGAATTGATAACAGAGTTCACGGCAGTCAGTACACCTCCGCCTGTTTGGAAATAGTGGTCATATCTGTAAAACTTGTATGTTTTTTCACACTCTAGTATTTTATTATTCTTGATTTTTGCCGAGAGCCAAGTTTCAGCGAGCATAACTATATCAGCCGAGCATGCATCAATATGTGACAATAGTGATGTACGTTTGTTGATGACGCTTCGGACATTATTGAAAAGAATTGGTATGCAGTTTGTTTGCTTTCAATCTTGAGATAGTTATGCTAAGCTTGAATGTGCGGTGGGGGTGAACCCGGTAATGTGATGTCTCTTTTTGGGGTAATCGTGCTCCTACTTGGTCTGATTTTGCATACTTCGTCTGTAGCTTCACAATAGGCATAGCACTCTTTACTTGTGATCAGTTTGTTGCGGCACAAAGAATAGAATCGACCACTAGCCTTGCCAATATTGTTAAGTGCTTTCTGCGGCTAACGGTTGCCTTTGCAAAATCTTTGCTGATAGAAACGCCATCTTCTTTAAACTTTGCTTTTTGCGGAAGTAATATTCTCACATTTTATACGACGCAAACTTAGCAATAACAGGTCGTGTTTTGCCATTTGCAAAGCTGCCTAACCTATGAGCCCTGTGAATTGTGACTTCCGAGGAATTCAAATTGAGACACTTGGAGAGGAAATGATGGATCTGGGCTTCTGGTTGCGCCCACATTTTAGACAAATTGTGAGAGATGCCATAAAATATTAAGTTGTCCTCCAGCTCGTCCAGTCTGGACGTGAGCGCAGCACTCTCATTTGAAACTGCCTCTTGGTTTGTAAGATCGCTACGAGAAGGTGTGTTTTCGAGACACTCAACTGTGGCTTCCACAGCAGTCATCCTATTAGAAAGGTCTGAAACAGTCTCAGATAGCGCTTCTTGATTAACCTTTAGTTCAGCTATGGCATTCATCATTTCTTCATGTTGTGTGTGAAACTTTTATGACAAAGCAGCTATCGCGGCCATAACTATACTGACGATCCACTTCCTTGTTAGGACCAGCATTTAGTTTGACATCTGTGGAAAGTAAGAGTAACATTGCAGTACATACTCAATCGTTCAGCTTGGGAAGCACTTGTGGGCAAGGGAGGATCAGCAAATCATTGTTTGTATGTTTACAAAACAGCGATTTAGATTGACTGGGCTGCACAAGAAAGCAGAATGGAGAACTTAGCGACCACATGGTAGCCGCTCTCCCATGCCCACTGGAAGCACCTCGTTGTTTAAATAGGCGTGGTGTGCAGTGCTGCCGCTGACGGATGTGTCGATGTTCCACGAGACACGGGCGTGAAGGTGATGACATTTTTCGTGCTGAGATCAGGCCTATTGTCAGCTGTTGGTAGGCGTAGATCCAGCTTGAATTCCCATGCAGATGTCGACGCATAACACTTGTCAGTCGGTGAGAGCCAGAAGCCATAAAAGCCATTGAAGGCCCCATAGTTAACATTCCGGTTGACAAAGGAGAAATGTTGAAGCAGTTGCCACGAAGTATCGAACAGGATAAGTCGATTGGGGTCAATATTAAGAGATAGATGTTTGCCAAGACAGTCTACTTGTCTAATGTTTTATTGCGAGAAATGATTGCTCCATGGGTAGGAGTGCTTCGAGAATCGCCTCTATAGCAGCACTATGGCATTTGTATAGGTCATTGTAGGCTGGAGCGAGCCTGCAATGAAGTCGTTCTCCAGAGGAAAAAGTTGAAGACTGGCCCCCTCTAACAGATCAAAGAGAACCTGTACATTCAAAATTCGGCATGCATTCAGTTGAAACGGCCACTTGTTACTATACTGATCACCGGGTCGTCTTTCTTACTATGCATGAAATAACAAAAATTATGTGCAACGAGCAATGTCTGTATATTGCTTAATCAATGCAAGCTCAACAATAGGCTCAGCAACATGCTGAAACCAGAGGAAGGTAGCTGGGGTAGCCGAGCTAAGCCAGTGCCGATTTTTTTATTTATTATAGCTTTCAGAGACATTACAGAGGGGGAATGGCAAAACACAAACTAAAATGGAAAAATGCAGCAGAGAAACAAATTTAAATAGCATAGCTTCGTGAAACGTCTCATCATTGCTAATGCCAACAATATCTGTGTAAATAGTTACACGAATCGAAACCAACTTTATTGAGATGCATAAACAGCGTCATGAAGCAATCCACAACTGTCTTTCTGTGGAGCACGTCTTGTTGAGGTACACCAGCTCTACCATCAGCTGGATTTTGCCCTGGGAGTGCTGGATCGCTGTGGCTGCTCTGTGGCAGGTGGCTGCCACTTCACTGCTTTCCGGTGGATTCATGCATAGTACCGCTGGTTGACTCATCAGATTTATACTACAAATCACTTCTTTGGAGGTACCTTGAATGGCAAGAGAAGGGAATTATCGGGCTGTTTGTAGATAGTCCTTGGTTTCATATGTGCGTGCGATGCATTGTATGCGAAGAAGCTTTGAAAAAATTGCAACAGCAGTAATGGTTTCAGGGCCAGTCCTGAGCCGAGAGCAGAGCGGAAGAGCCAGGATTCGGAAGCCGGGTGCAGCTCCACACCAGACGAGCCACTCCTCAGCCGGGAGAAGATCCAGCAGATGCGGGAGCTGGCACGGAGGCTGAGCCAGAAAATCACTCAGGCCACGAAGAAGAACGAACGAAGGAAGCGCAGTGGTAGAGGCCACAGGTCAGCTGGTGAGTACCTTGCTCCAGCTGTGGGGAAGCCGCCTGCGTTAAAATGGTGCGGCCTATGGGAAAAAACATGCAGTCAGCACAAGTATCACTTTTAGTAAAGGCTGTATTTCCCACCCAACGAAATGCAGCTTTGCACCTGAAATTCTTGCTTCAGTCAACGAAAGGTCATTTCAAATAGACACATTAATTTCTTTTCCTACGGGATACAGGGAAATCTTATTCCCACTTGATACATTTTTTGGCATAATGCGTTTTTTTTCTTTCACGGTTAACACCTGAGGCAATGCTTTTTCATACGGCTGCTATGATCGTATTTCCTCAGGAGTTTGGATAATATGATCGCGAAAACATTAGTCTCGTGGTTTTGGCAAGATTTCTAGTAGTATTCAATAGTAGTTGCAGCTGAAAGCGATAGCTCAGATTGGTGCTTGCAAGAGTCCTGCGGCAGCCTCTAGGGGCAACGTTCACAGGCTGCATGATAATCATGATGATGATGATCGACTGCTGTTTTTTTTTCTGCTGTCTATGCCAAGACAGAGTAACCACGTTAGAATCACGTGACCACCGCAATTGTCCCATGCGTTGATGATGAGGTACACAGTGTATGCAGCCTGTCATTGCCGTTTGTGTTGGATTTTTTGTGCGTCCGGCTTCATACTCACGGCTCTTTTTCCTTGGTGACATGTTTCATCCATGCGTTTCACCGTGTCTAGGAAGCGAAAAGCATTGTTGCTAAAAGAAAAACTCTACATCCTTTCGAAAGACAAAATTCCAGCAGTGCAGTATTTGTAAATAAAAACATGTGGACCTGATGATGCCGCCGGATGATGATTCCGGCGGCGATTTGTGGCAGCGCGTCGTCGACTCCGACATGGGAGGCCCTGGCATTGGTTGGCAGGATTTTATTTCTGCGGATGAAGACGCGGATATTGCGGAACCGTGCACGGACGAAGGCATAGTTTCTGAAGTGCGGGCCGAGAGCGACGCGGAAGAATCAGATGAAGATGAAACGTCTGAGCCAGCACCCGTAAGCACATCTGTAGCAATGGGCTATATAGAGGGCCTCAGACAACTTGTCTATGCCAAGGGACTCGGCGAAGAGCACGCTAGTGCTTTAAATAAACTGGAGACCGCCCTCATCACTGCAGAAACAGACGAGCATCACAGACTTTTTTGCTAAGAAATAAATTTCGTGTTTTGACCGCCAACTTTTTTTTCTTCTCTTTTTTAGTTTGTGGTCCAGTTACTACGAACTTCGGGATATAACGAACGGACGCCGCGTGACGCTCAGGTTCGTTATAAGCAGGCTCGACTGTAGTCGATTAGGAGCTGTCTGAATCTAGAAGGATTAGCCTCAATGACAATGTATTGACTGTGTATCGTATTGACGATGTAATGACTTCTACATAAATGTGTCTGAATTGGTGGACGACCAACGTGCGAATTACACAGTGTTCAAAATATCATAGCTGATGTTGAAGAGAGCGTTGGGGAGGATGACAACTGAGATGGGGGAGATCATCAACCTTTGTCTACTGACGGTGCACTTTGGACGTGCTTGGAAGGCTTTGTTGTATGTGCGGGACTCACTTCTGCAAGTTCCAAAAAAGCTTGCTACAGGACAAGCATGTATGTACAGTAAACGCTCGTTGATTCGGACTTCTAGGGACCGTAAGATATATCCGAATTAACCGAATGTCCGAATTATCGAGAGAACAAAAAAAAAAAAAACATGCACGATTTTATCTCAACATACCTTTATTACTTAAAGTAATCACGGATGCTTGTCTGCTTTCCCGCAGAAACCCGCGCGGATACTATTTTTCTCAGCCCTTCCAGGTGCTCAGCAGCGCGCATGCCATCTGCAGTGCCCCAACAAAATTCCTCTACACAACGAGGGCCTCTGCTGCTTCCTTCACAGTGCGAGGGGGCCGAGGCTGCTCCTCTGGTAGCCCCTCTTCCTCCTCCGAATCTTCGCCGTGCTGTACGTCCCGGACAATTTCTTCCTCAGTTAGAGAGCCGGCTGTAGCAACGCCGTCATCAATGGCTGATGTAATCGGCAAGTGTCACCGCATCCGGCAGCACACCTCCGAAATCCGGGCAGTCATCTGCATTGTCGTCTGGCGACACTTCTGCCACTGTGTCATTGCAGGGCTCAGGCAAAACGAAGCCACTGTGTTGAAAACAGTTAGCGATGACGTGCGCAGGCGTGTTCTTCCAAACGTAGGCAAGAATGTTGACCGCGCTCAGAAGATCCACGTCGTGCTGCTTACCAACATCATTGCAAAGTAGCATGCGTTCCAGCACGCGCCTGCGGTATTTAGTCTTCACATACTGAATTATACCTTGGTCCATCGGTTGGAGGGCCGGTGTAGTGTTTGGCGGCAAAAAAACAACTTCAATGTTGTTCAGTCCAGTGGCACTGTTATGTGCACTACAGTTGTCAAGGACAATTAACACCTTGCGGTTCTTTGCGGAAAACTGTCGGTCTAACTTTTGTATCCAGCCGCGAAAAATTTCCGATGTCATCCAGGCATTTTTATTAGCCCGTTACTCCACCGGAAGAGCAGGCACGTTCTTAAAGCACCATGGCTTTTGTGTCACAGTCTTGTCAGGCAATGCCTTAAGGAAAAGTGCTGTTTCAGCAGCATTAAAAATGTCATTTGGATCATATGCTGCAATATGTTCCAGCAGCTGAGCGTTCTTCCAGTTGTTGGCAACATCTTCGTTGATGGCACCTCTTTCGCCGCACACAGTCTTGAAAACAAGACCATGTCTGTCTCTAAAGCACGCACACCACCCTTCTGACGCTTTGAATCCATCAATATGCATCATCAGTGCAAACCTCTCGGCCTGCACCATGATGAGGGGTCCACTCAATAGGAGGTTTGCATCACGCAAGTTGACCACCCACCGAAGCAAGGCATCTTCCAACTCCGGATGAGCTGCTGTTCGCAGACGCTTTCTTGACGTTTGGAACTTCTCGCTTTCGAACGCCTGAAGAATCTGTTCTTCGTTTTTTACATATGTGTTTAAAGTACGCCTTTTAACGTCATATTTTTTCATTGCTTCTTGTCGGGAGAGCCCATTCTTAAGGGCCCGCAAAATTTCCACTTTGGTAGCCAAGTCCTTGGCCTCGTAGCTTTTCGGCCGTTTCGCTGGTGTTGCCATCGCACACAATAGAGACGCAATGAGCCGCACTAAAGCGAGCAGTCTTCAATACAACAGCGTAGCGCACCGACAGCAGCAAAACGACAAAATGGCACCGCCAGTAACTTCGACTCGTGAAAAAACAAGAAAAAGAGCCCATCCAGCCACAAGTCGAGCCAAGGATGGTTGGTTGGTTGATAGTGGCTCTGCCCTTTGTATCGGACGGCAGCTTGCGCCGCCTAGCCAAAAAATTAAAAGAAATATATTTATCTCTTCCCCATTTTTAGCTTCTAATTCGCCCGTATCTGCCCCCCTTCCTTTTTTTCCTATCTTTATTCTCTTGACTTTTTCCACCAATCCTCTAACCTCTCTTTTGTTATCAGAACGCGTTCCTCATCCATTCGTCCATCTTCCCCAGCAAATCCCACCGCTCTCTCCAGGTCTGCCGCTTTTTCCGCGGGAAGGGCAGGACGAAGTTTTTGGCACCTTAGAACAACATGTTCCGTTGTTTCCTCCTCAGTTCCGCACGCCGCGCATGATATATCTACTTCCTGAAATTTTTTCCTGTACGTTTTTGTTCTGAGGGCCCCTGTCCTAGCCTCAAACAGCAATGAGCTCCCTCGGGAGTTGTCGAATAAACTTTCTTTCTTTATATCCTGTTTTCGAGTTCTGTACACACCCAATGTTGATTTTCCTTGCATTCTTTCCTCCCACATTTTCCTTTCTGCCTCCTTTACCTGCTTTTCAATGCTGCTGTTTTGCTGCGGTGTATCTCCAAACTCTAGGTACTTAAATCTGAGCTTTCGGGTTCTGTTAGTCCATTTCGTATTCAGGCTTTTCATGAAGAGGTGCTTGTACATTTTTCGTGCCCACCTTGATTCCTCCATTTCGGTTAGTCTCTGATCATATTTTCGTTTGCTAATTGCCTCTCTAACCTCAAATGATGCCCAGCCCATATCTCCCTGGACTCCTTCATTAGGTGTGTTGCCATGTGCTCCCAATGCCAATCTACCTACCTTTCTCTGTCTGATTTCAAGGCCTGACTGTACTTCTGATTTCATGCACAGGACTGCATTTCCAAAAGTGAGTCCTGGTACCATAACACCCTTCCATACCCCTCTAACAACCTCATACCTGTTATAATTCCAGAGGGCCCTGTGTTTCATAATATCCGAACTCCTTTTCCCTTTGTCTATCGTAATTCCTTCATGCTTTTCTAGGTAATTTTTTCCTTCGTTGATCCATATGCCCAGGTATTTATAGCTCTCCACATGTTCAACCTTGGTGCCTTGTATTTCCAGCACGTCCCCCCTTTCATCATTAAATACCATTATTCCTGATTTTTCACTGCTAAATTGCAGTCCCAGCTTTTCGCCCTCTTCTCCACAGATCTTAAGCAGCTCCTGCAACCCATCCCTCTTATCTGCCAGCAGTACAATGTCATCCGCGTACATCAATCCTGGTAGAACTTGTGTTACTTTCTGTCCTCCCTGCATATAGCTTGCATCGAATCCCTTATTACTTTCCTCCAGGCGCCTTTCCATTTGGCTCATGTATATCATGAAAAGCAGCGGTGACAGTGGGCACCCTTGCCTAAGCCCCCTTTTTATTTTTGCTGGTTTTGTTGTTTCCGTCTCCCATACTATCACTGCCTCATTATCTGCATACACTTCTTGTATGAACTGAACCAGGTTTTTATTCAGGCCATATTCCTTCAACTGGTCCCACAGTTTTTTCTGATCTACACTGTCGTATGCCCCTTTAAGGGGGGACACTGGTCTTAGAGCTATTTTCATTATTTTAAAGCCAATCCTGATAAAATCATACCCTCTTGTTCAGATTTTTATGCTGATTTCAAAAATGTAACTTGTTTTTCTCTATGTTAGTTAATTCCCGAGATAATAATATTAATTATTCATTTAATTAGTACTTCCGCGCAAAAAAAACGCCTCTATAAAACATCATTTTTAATGCATGGCGGTACAGTACAATGACCAAAGAGTGCAATGATCAAAGCAGTTTTTCCATTTTACCCTTATTAGCAATTTTGCTGCACTTTGAAAGTTGTCCTTCAAGACGTGCCTATCATGCTTCAATTAACTTGGCAAAATAAAAAATTTTTGAAGCTTGAATAAAGAATTCTGTTTCGATCATTGCATTCACTGCACCTTCAGCTTTATGTAGAAAAAGGAATTACATCTCTATCTGTCCTAGATGCAGAGATATCGACGAACTAAACCAGCCAAGTGTCCAAAATTTGAGTTTTGAGAAAATGGGAAAAAACAAACTAGGCACAATTTATTCAAAATTTCGAAAAGATATATGCATATTTACACTTGCAGACAGCTAATATGCACCAGGCATGTAATCTGACTGCTTGGGCTGACTAGAATGCCGCTTTTTCAGTGCCCGATGCATGTTTTCCGCAGAGGCACGCTTGCGTACTGATTCGGCTGTTCGGCGCCTGTCCTTCTCAGCCATCCTCCTGATATTCTGGACGCCAGGGTTCATATTTAGCTCACTCAGTATTTTTGAGCATGCTTGTAGGTTTCCTGCATTGAAGCGGACAACAGCCTCTGCAACAGCTGCTTGAACGGAGAACAGTGACGCATGGCGCTCCTTTGGTGCGAGTGACCATATTAGGGAGTGCAAGCTTTCATTACTGTTCTGGGTTTTTCCCTGCTGGCACCGCTCCAGCAGCTTTGGGTCTGCCAAACGCTCATAAATAGGCAAAAGTGCTTTGCACACATGTGGTGGCAAACTGTATCTGTGCTTGGGAGCAGGCTCTCCCTTGGCTGCAGCAGCATTCTGGCGGCACCACGAGTTTGCGCCTGTCGGGCAGAGGGTGTGATTCGACACGGTATCATTGGAGGTTACGTGATGATAGGTAGCCATCACTGCCTTATGCATTGCCCCAACATCTCCAGCATGGGACTTCAGGGCCCAGCTGTAATACGATGTCAACTTGGTGACAAGGTCGCCTGTCAGCTTTCCTTTGCCACTCAAGCTCTCTTTTGCATCACCTTTATGCTTGGCAATTGCATTGCGTAGGGCCGTTCCCATCCGCTTCTGCACATGGTTTGTGCAATCTTCTTTGCTGATTTCGATGTAGCCGTACACAGCTGATTCTTGCAATGCAAGAAATGTGCGGCTATCGCCGTCTGAGAGCATGGTCGTGTACCTAAGGCCATGTTTCTCCAGTGACCTTTCGAACAAAACAAGTCCGGCCTGAACTTCCATTTCACCGGACTTTTTGTCTGTGTTCTTTTGGCACAAGTGGCTTTCTTTCCACGCCTCATAGGACGGGTCACCTTCTTTGGGCCCACGCTCACACCCAGCACAAAAGTTACTGAAAACTACATAGTCAAGTACCAGTCCAGTAAAAAGTTCTACTACGGCGCCGACACCGATGTGGGATGAATGACCCCGGGTCATCCATGAACCATCGAAAGAGACAGAAATGTTCCCGGGGTTGTCAAGGTTCAACTCGTTATAGAGTTGCCGAACAGAACGGGCGCTGTCTTTCAACACTCCTTCGGCTGCGCGTGTTGCTGCGGGCGTCAGCTTACTCTTTACGTAGTCCTGCCACGTTTTCGTGTGCAGGCCACGATGAGATATGTTCATCGCCGCAAACACATCATTCAGCGCCGTTTGCCTATGTCCGGTACTTTGCATCGCGCGTGCAGCAAGGATATTCACGGCAAACGGATTTATCTTCTGGCTGCCTTGCACGCGCGGCGAACTCCATGCCGATGAAATGTCCCCGCAAATCACGCACGCGAGAGAGAGTTTAACGGCTAGACCATATTCACGATTTCCTTTTGAAATATGGACATCCCCGCCACACACTTTACATTTCACAGCAGACAACAGTTCGTTCAGCGACTCCAAACTCACAACAGTGAACGTCGTATCGTCCGCACGGCAACCGCCGGTCGCGTCAAGAAGACGGGCGTCAGAAGTGGCGATGAAATCCGCTTTCCTCTTCGTCGCTGCGGTTGAACCCAGCTCCTGCAGCATTCCTTCGGCTTTTCTTTTCTTTTCAATCAAGTCCGAAGGCTGCAGCATCATCGTGTCGTGGCGGACGCGTCCGCTGGGCGTAGGCGCCGCCGAGCTCGCTAGGCCTATTTCGGCCGCGGGGACTTCTTGACTTGCCGCTGGCTCCTGCACATCCTCGGAGCTTTCGGGTGCCGCAGGACGGTTCCGAAAGTTGTCGCCGCGCGCACTCTTCTTCTTTTTGCCGAATTTGTGGCGCGAGCGGAATTTACTGAGGGGCATCGTCTCGCCTCGGTCTCGACTCAGAACAAAATGGCGTCTCGGACGCTTTCAACGGCTGCTGGCCCGCCGCAAGCAGACGACGTGCGATAGAATCAGCCAATCGGATGGCTCAGTTGCAGTCACGTGCGCTCAGCAGCGAATCAGATGCCGCGTTTTCGTTTTTCTTTGTGGTTATTTTTCTCAGTGGCCATTGAGGGCAGACAAGCGCTAGCGGCGGGAAATTGAAACCCAGAAAGCGCTCTTTCAAACGAGCCTAACATGGCCGAGATCGGTCCGGCGGAACGGCAGTTGCGCGCAACGAAAAATGTGCCGTTTTATCGTCTGCTGCTGCGCAAATTCAGCCCGCGCGATGATTTCAATTCGTTATTATGCTGAAAATACTGACTTCTGGAAGAAGAAAATTGGTGAACTTGTAGATTAATAGCCACAGATTCCAAAAATGCCATTTTCAGAAAATCGGTTTTTTGGTCATTTTTTGGTCCCAAAGACCCGTGTCCCCCCCCCTTTAATATCTAAAAACGCTATCCATAATGGTCTCTGACTTGCAGCTGCTGTTTCTATACACTGGGTAACCACAAATAAATTATCCTCTAGTCTTCTGTCCTTGCGGAAACCATTTTGTAGTTCTCCGAGGATATTCCCTCCTTCTGCCCATTCCTCCATCATTACTTTTACTAACAGCATTGCTACCCTGTATATAACTGATGTAACTGTGATTGGCCGATAGGACTTTATGTTATCTCTGCTTCCCTTGCCTTTGTATATTAGTCTCATCCTGCTTAATTTCCAATCTTTTGGTACTTGACCGCCCTTTATTGTTTGTTCAATCAACTGTCGCAATTTTACTTTGCTTTTTTGTCCTAATCTGGTAATCAATCCCATGGGTATGCTATCTGGTCCTGTCGCTGTTCCCAAGGGGACCTTCCGTTCTATTCTTTCCCATTCTCTTGCTGTCATCTCCTTGTATTCTTGCTCCTCGTCCCTGTGGTCCTCATTATTCTCCATTTCTTCTGCGCATTCACTTCCAGACTGGCAAAGGCTGTTTCTATTGTGCGCCTAACATATTCCTGTGCTTCGTCTCCCTCCACTCTTTTTCCTTCCTGTGTGGTCAGTGAGTATTGGACCCCTTCCGTCTTTTTTGCTTGTAGCCTTATGTGGTTCCAAAACCTCTTTGCGGCATTTTTATCTTTTTTACTTATGTCCATCATCCACTGGACCCCAGCTTTTCCTATTTTGATTTGGATTAAGGTTGACGCCTCCCTTTTTCTCTCAAGGTACTCCTCCCATTTGGATTCTACTTCCCTTGGTGTGGCTCCCCTCTTCTTTGCTAATCTGTGCTCTCTGGATGCCTCTTGACGCCTCGTTATGGCTGCTTTAACTTCAGCATCCCACCAGCTTTTTGGTTTATATTTTCTCTTTCCTCTTCTAATCTTGCCCTTTTTTAGCTCTGTTTTAAATACTTCTACGAGGTCATCGTATGTCCATTCTCTATTTGGTTGTTGGTTTACTATGTCCTCAATGCGCTTTGGCCCTTTTTCCAACTGCATATCATTGAGTTTCTGGTTGCTTTCACATACCTGCATTTTTGTTGCGGCCGCTGTCCCGCCAAATTGGAGTTTAATTCTTTTGTGATCGCTTCCTAAGCTCTTCGCCCCTTCTTCGTCAATTTCCATACCTACTAACCTGTCATACAGCTTGTGGGACATCAGACAATAGTCGATTGTGGAATGAGAGTTATTTCTTTCCCATGTTATTTTTCCCTCACACTTTATTTCTGAATTAACTATTGTGAGATCCTGGGCTTCACAAAATGTTCCTAACATTTTGCCTGTCGTATCGGTAGCTCCATCAAAAAATTCCATATGGGCATTCATATCCCCTAAGATTATCACTTCCTTATTCTGGCCAAATTCCTCTGTCTTTAGCTAAACATCTGAAATGTTCTGAATTTTCCTCATTTGAGTCATTTCCTGTTTTTAGGTAAACAAACCCTAGTATTGTATCTAGTTTTCCCACTCTACCCTGGAGCCATATATGTTCTCTGCAGCTTTCTGTTATCCTTTTCCAATCTTGGCCTTTGATTAGCGCCCCCAGGCCACCTCCTTTTCGGTCCTTCCCTTTTCTATTGCACCCCAGCCATGAGTATCCTTCAATGTGTGGAGGTTCTTCACTGTCTCTAAGGTGGGTTTCTGCTACACCATATACTACAAAATTTCCAGTTTGCAGCTGCTCCTGAATTTCATCCCATTTAATTCTACTTCTACCCCCTTGCATATTAATGAAGGCCAAATTTACGGGTTGTTTCTTTTTCCTCCTCCGTGCCTTCGTCCTGCCCTTCCTCCCTCCATCTTTGTCTCCTACTTCTCGGTATGCAGGGGCAATCTGCTCGCCTGTAAAAAAGCTAGCGCCCTTCGCCCCATCCGCAGCCCAAGCTGCCATCCCGCTGGTGCGGTGTAATGGATGCCATCAGGTGTGAAGGGGAGGTAGTTCCTATCCCCATGTATCACCCTGTTCACATCCATGACATCGCACCTGAGGGCCTTCCCTACCTGTTGAATAATTGAATAATTGATGTCCATGGCGATGCTGCTTTTGGGTATCGCTATTGCACCGCGTTCGTCTTATTTTCGTTTTCGAGCCTCGGTAGCTGCCCGAAGTTGTCCGAATTATCCGTTGTACGGTCAAATCCGTCCGAATTAACGAGAGGTTCGTCCCATAGACTCCTATACATAATTCTGGGGACCAGGCGCGAAGGTCGAATTATCCAATTTTTCAAATTAACGGGAGTCGAGTTAACGAGCTTTTACTGTATGTGCATCTTTTGGGCCTGTTTGGATAATACGATTTTCGAATAATTTTATTTCAATGCCTGTAAGAATCATGTCAACTGCTTCAAATATTTGTTTTTTTTACTGGATGGAATGAGCTAGAGAGTGACGCTGTTTCAATACCTTCTGTAAACCTGTTTTGCATTGTGCCCTTACTGTAACTATGTTTCTGTTTGCCTTTCAGTCAGTTGTATGCTTGTCAGAGCGTGTTCATGTTGGCGATCAATAAGGCGTATCATATTGTAGTGCACCCTCCTAAAATCCCATACAGGGGCGCAGTATTCATAAATGCAAAGTACAAGCGTGTTTGGGCTTTCTACAGAGTATGCTGAAGCATGGTGCATATAGTACTTGGAAGTGTGTCAATATATTCAAAATTGTCAACAGTTTGCAAATAGTAGTGTTTTTTATTTGTTCAATCAAGACTTTTCCCTGGGCTAGTTGGTTTATGGCTGAGTGACGAAAGAACAGCGTGAAAAAAAATGTGGACAAAGGACGGGCACTGTATTTTCTATTCAGTTTGCCCTGAACTTCAGGTATTTGGCTTTATTGGGACCTCCTGAAGTCTCAGAAATTGCCAAGTGTCCGGTTCATCTGAACTCGTGGCCACACATTGTGCCCGAGACAGGAAGAGCAGACTGGGCACAAGTTGAGGATATATCCCAACTGCATGAGCTGCACGAGGGACAGGTGTGATTGGGAAGTGCCCAAATGGCATTTTGAAAAAGGAATAAACTTGCACAAAAAGAAGGAGACGTGACGACAGGACAGAGCACTCTGTCGTCATGTCTCTTTCTTCTGCTTTTTGCGCAAGTCTACTAATGTGAACCAACTCGGCCAGAAGAAAGTATTTATTGAGAGAGGAGTGTGATGATTGGTTCAAAGCAGTGTTTTTCTTCCAGTGGTGGAAGGCGAGTGCATTGGCTACGTGGTGAAGCAGACCACCTACCAGCCAGGGGGCACACTGCCCGAGCAGAGCCAGAAGCAGGACGACTACGTCCTGCACAAGCTCTTCAAGAAATCAGGTGCATTATTCCCCTCACTTGGATGCCAGTAATATGCGGGGCTAGTTGGCTCGTGTAAGTGCAACCAAGATGACACCACGCAACCTGCCCTTCTTGTCTTTGTTGCACTTATACTAGTTTGAGATAATTTGTGAAGTAAACAAGATGGATTGTTTTGAGGTATGCGAAGGCATTTGCACATAATAGTTCTCACTACTCTGAAAAGGTGGCCTGTCAAGAGGTAGGGTTGTAAATTTTTTGCCTGCCACATTCTTGCACTGGACAGGCGGGCAAGATTAACACAACCATGTATGGTGGTGCATCATCCCAGGATGTCCTTACCTTGTGAAATGAATTAGCAAAGTGTTGAATACAATTGGTACAGGTTCATGGTAAGAGCAGAAAAGCCACTTTACCAAACTGTTTTCACCTTGGTGAAATATTTTGAAGGGCAAACTGTGCAAGGGAGAGACAACTGAAAGTAATGGAAAAAGTGGCCAACCTATCAACAAATGGACTACCAAGGGGAGCCTCAGTTTTCCAACAAGTGAACTTTGTCTGGGATCATCACTGGTGGGGGTTTACTTCCCAATGAAAAAACGTAGGTCAGGGAGTGGTGTGTATTTCTGAGCCCGCCTGAAAAAGAAAATAAAAAGGGACAAACTGCATTGCGGGTTGGATGAGCACCTAAAGCAAGTTGGGTGCTGACACGCCTTTCTTCAAAAGGTCCTGATAAAGAATACACCTGCAGGGGTTCTCAAAAGCTTTGGAGGGGAGGAAGACAAAGGAAAAGGATAATAACAGATCAAATGAACCACACTAGCCACGCCCTGAAGAAGACTGTTCAAGAGGGAACCAAAGCAGGAACAGACTACAATTAAAGCTATATTGGATTGTTTTGCCGACTAGTTATGGCGCAGAGGGAATTCAGTCAAACCCGGTTATATCGAACCCGGATATATCGAATTTTGGTTATATCGAACTCACGGAAAATCCCATGCAAAAGTATAGGAAAGCCACGTCATATATCGAACTCCGTACCATGCACTGGAAAGTGTGCCTTCCTCAAAGACGATCGCGTCACCCATGACCGTTTGCCGCGTGACGTTTTCAAGCCACGCGCGGAAGGAATGAAAGGGGACAGTTCGGCTAGGGCAGCGCCCCCGCCCATTCCCCAGAGGCGCGCATATCTGCGGTTATCGTTTCCCGCGCGCCAGCACCTGACATTTGCAAGCCAGGTGCGTGAACGAACCAGAGAGAACCGGTGGGAAGGAGAGGGAAAAAACGCAATAGAGCAAAGCGCAAGGGTGTACCCATTTTTTTGCCGAGCTGTCTCCTTCCTCTTTCCCGGCCTTCGTTCGCAGTAGCACACGCTACGCATGCGCCAAGCCAGCTCAGCCTGTTTTCAGACAGAACGTTGGACGCTTTCTCCAGCGTGTGTTGCGAACCTTCTGCGCTCGGCGGCAGATCTATCTTATTTTATTTTTTTTATTTATTTTTTCTTTTTTTTTAGAGTCGTCTATTCTTATCGTTGTGCTGTACGTGCGGCGTAGCGTAAGATATAGCGTTACGAAGCGATTCTTTTTTTTTTTTTTTTTTTTTTGCGGGAGTCGTTTATCCTTGCATGTATGAATTAACGAAAGCACGTGGTCAGCTGCAATCATGACACCGGCTTTTAGCATTTTCTGCTTCAAACAGCATTTGCAGCTACTGTACCACGCTTTCCAATGATTTTGTGGCAGTAGACTACGCCCGCCCCAAGCGCGGCGTGATAAATTGAACCAGGCTTGTGCAATCAAGCCATCATGGGCAGTCTGCCAAGCTTGCTCCCCGCCGCAGGAGCTATCAAAAGATAAACACCCACGACGTTATCGCTGCCCAGCATCTTGGCACGCTGCCAAGAAATGAGCTGTGGATGAGACCACCGAAACGGAGTGCGACATGCAAGCCAAAACGCTGGCGTTTTCTGCCGCAGCGATACAGAAACCTTGTTTTGAGCTGCCGCGGTGGCTCAGACGGCAGAGGGACGCAGTTCCAACTAGTTGGAAATTTTTTCCTCTGTCGCTGCTGCTTGTCGCTGAGATCGCTTAATCGCTTGCATGTGAGCGAGCTGGCCTTAACGCTTTTTTTTTTTTTTTTTTTTTTTAAATTCTCGAGTGTGAAAGTGGAGGGTGGGTTCATTACGCGAGTGAGTTGATTACGTGGCAAATACGGTATCGTTTTTTCGCATCATAAGTGCCGTCCCAAGCTGATTTCTGTATATCGAACTATTTCGCGATCTCCTTTGAGTTCGATATATCCGGGTTCAGATTCTAAAGTTTCTTTCGAGATATTTATCCCTGCTGGTTCCAATGCTCTAAATTAATGGATTAGTTATGCCTGCCTATATTTCCTGTGCCTGGAAAATTTTAAGCTTGACTGGTGAATAAGTAATATAATTCAGAAGGGTAGATACTTGGGCTTGTTGGTACATGACCGAAGGGAACAAAATGTAGCGCACCAAGACAAGGACAGAGAAAGAAGACACACACAGCGCTAACTTCCAACTAATGTTTATTCAAGGAAGAAAGCATGGTTTTATACCACCGCGTATCACATGCGCCAAAAGAACATGCGCTAGCAAGTCGTATCGGCCAGATACGCAATCTCCTTTGGCAACAACGCGACAGAAGGGTTACTTATACAATCATCTTTCAAAAGAGTAATCCATTCAGCTTCAACTATTTCACGCGTTAACCGGTGTTTGTGCACTTTTAAAACCATACTTTTTTTGAGGAGAGGAATACAATTGCAAACACGGCAATGAGCCGACAAACATTTACCACACCTGTTACTGACATCCCGGCCATGCTCACGAAGCCTATCATTGAGGCATCTGACCAATATATTGCTTGCCACAGGATAGAAGTATCTGATAGACTACATTTTGAATGCAATTAGCAAATTTTTCTTTATGTTTCTTTGTGCAGCCTTCTGACGACGTTTTAGTGCATAGCTGACTCAACTTATTCGGAGCCGAAAAAGCCACTCTAACTCCCGATCGCTCCGCAACTTTTTTGAGATTATGGGACAGCCTATGAATGTAAGGGATGACGGCAATTTTTTCTTTCTTACACGGGGCCTGTTGACTGGCATCCGCCTTTTTCTGGCATACTTTCTTCATAACGCCTTCAGCCACGGCCACAAGAAGATGGGAAGGGTACCCGGCGCATTCTAGACGCTTACACTGTTGTGAAAAACTGTCATGCATGAGGTGCGGGCAAGATTTCTTCAGAGAATTAACAAATGAAAGGCGAGCAATGGAACGTTTCACAAGTTTAGAGTGCGATGAATTGAAAGGTAACAATGGTTTTTCGCCACGAGGTTTGAACATCCAGCACGTCCGATCATGATGAAGTATGAAGTTAATATCTAGGAATTGAATACCACCTGTTTCAGGTAATTCAAATGTTAATTCTAGAGGTTTGAAATGGTTACGAAACAGCGCGAGGACATTAAAAGCATCATCCATGAAGGAACCGTCATTTCTGTTAAGGGGGGACACGGCTCTTTGGCACCGAAAATCGGCCTGAAAATCGGATTTTCAATTTTTTCATTTTCGTATTCCTCGCACCATTCCGCATCTGCACGCAAATTTTCATCCTTATACCCCGCTTATTTATGAAGTTATAGCGATTAAAAAATGCAGTACCACACCCACTGCCCTTTAAATTGTGGACAAACGACACCCAATTTCGATCGCCCGGCGCATGAGAACTACGCGCTCCACCGCGGCGATTTTGGTCTCGTTCGAAAGCGCGCGCTTTCGGCTTATTTTTTCTTTCGGAAAGCAACCCTGTGCGCTCCGCCTTCCCCATAAAAAACAAGCAAAAAGATAGCATGCAGCGCGCGCTACTATTGGCCGGTTAAGGCACGTGATCAAAATGGCGTCGTTTGGTTGGTTCCGGCAAGCTAGCCCTGAAGTGCGGACTCCCAGTGACGCCATTTTGTCTTTCTGCCGACCACGCTAGTGCAACGCGAGAGTCATGCCAGGCGCGAAGAAGTACCGCTCTTTGCACAAGTTCGGGCGAAAGCAACCAAAGAAACGCGTTAAGAATGCGACTTCGTTGCATACTGTGCAAGAAGCAAGTGCCAGTGCTGCGGGATTGTGTGACGATCACGTTGCGGGCGACGACGCTTCTCCGATTCCGCTGGACAATGGCGCCGTTCTTCGTGCCGACTGCAGTCGTGTACGTATTGATACCGCGCCTGTCACTAACAGCGACATAACTCAAGTGAGTGCCCGTGAGCAAGCTACGCTTGATAGACTGGTATCGACGCCGGCGACGGCACGAAAGACCGCGCTGTTCGCCGATGCAAGTGGTGCGTCCGCAGAGTCAGATGCGGACGGAACAGCCTCCTATGCGGTAATTGACCTCAGCATTGTGAATATCCTTCTGGATGCCGTGCGGTGCAAAACGTGTCGTGGATGCGTGCGTTTAATTACCAGCGACCGGAGCTATGGCCTCGCCGTAAAACTGATCGTGCTGTGCGACAACTGCGGTGAGATTGCGGCCGAGTGGAACTCGCGGAGGGTTGACGGCGAGAAAAGGTGCAATCCTTTTGAGCTGAATATTCTGGCTAGTCGAGCAATGCTGTCGACCGGTAACGGCCAGACAGCAATGAACGATATCTTTTCGGCGATGGGGTTGTCGCGGCGCGGGATGCACAACAAGACGTTTCAACGGCATCTGAAGAACACACTGCAACCCGCTGCTACCCGAGCCGCCACGACCGTTATGGCACAAGCCGCGCAGGCAGTGGCGAAGGTCTACGATGACTTGTGTTTTGGGCATAGGGGGAACATTGCCGTGTGCTACGACGGCACATGGATGACGCGCGGACACTCATCACATATAGGCGTCGGTGCCGTGGTGGAACTCTTCACTGGTTACGTGCTTGATTATGTGGTGTTGTCAAACTTTTGTCTGGGCTGCGAAATTGGTCCCAAGCCAAACACTGACGGCTACGAACTTTGGAAATCACGCCACCAGTGCCAAAAAAACACCAACTCCAAGGCTGGTCAAATGGAAGTAGAGGCTGGCAAAATTCTGTTTGAAAGATCTCTGCAGCGCCACAACATGCGCTACACAACCATGCTATGCGATGGGGACAGTCGCACGTTCAGTGCTCTTAAAGATGCTGCAATCTATGGCTACATTGAAATAGTCAAAGAGGACTGCATAAATCACGTGCACAAGCGTATGGGAGCAGCTTTGCGCAACCTCTTGCAGAGACACAAGGGTGCAGGGAAGCAAAGTCTTGGCGGCAGAGGAAGGCTGACAGCTGATCTAGTTGACAAGCTGGCAATATATTATGGCCGAGCGCTTCGATCAAATGTAGGTGATGTGGATGCCATGCAGCGAGCTGTGATGGCGACATATTACCACATCACATCTACTGATGACTGCCCCAAACACAGTTTGTGTCCTACCGGTGAGAAGTCATGGTGCCGCCACAACGCTGCAAAGGCAAAAGAGGAGCCTGCACCAAAGCACAATTACAGTCTGCCAAGAGATGTGGCTGATGCTCTTTTGCCTGTTTATAGTCGTTTATCAGAGAAGAGCCTGCTGCAGAGGTGCATTCGGGGGAAGACCCAGAACTCGAACGAAAGCTTCCACTCGGTCATCTGGACCTTGATCCACAAAGAGCGGCACTCATCACTGTTTGCTGTGGAAGCAGCCACAGCAGAAGCTGTGCTGCGCTTCAATGCCGGCTGCAAGCATACAGCAGCAGCAATTCTGCAAGAATGCAGTACAAATGTGACAGCAACTGGGTCCAGGAGAGCTGAAGAAAAGGACTTGCACCGTAGCGTACGTTCTGCAAAGAAGCGGGCGGCTTCGCTTGGCGTTGCTAAAACAGAAAAAAGAAAACACCGCGACAGCATGCACCCCGACTATGCTCCTGGTGCATTTTAATAGCATGAGGTCTTTGGGGTTGCCCTTCCTGATTAAATGCCGTGAGGCTTGAGTGCTTCCGACAATCCCCCAATTTTGGTAGTGTTGCATTTTTTAAAGATCAATATCTCTGGTCCTGTTCTTGCTATTGCTTTAAAAATTTTTTTTCTAGAAAGGGAATCCTGCGAGTCTCATGAAACCAAGGTAAATGCAGTGACGACAAAAGAAAATTTGCTGAGAAGGTTATGTTGTCTTCGGTACCCAAATGGAATTTTCCTTTCAAGCGTTTCCTATTGCGTAACTTTGGCTCAAATTGGCCTATTTAATTTTCGCTTCAGATCACTTTCCACCTGTTTCTGATCTTGTTGACATATCAATCATTGACATAATTTACACCTACATGCTGTGAAGTGTTTTTCCTCGTTTTCTCAAAACTGCAATTTTGAGGGTGCTGCAATTTTGGAGGAGAGATATCTCTTAGTCTATTTGTGCTATAGCTCTCATTCTTGTCTTGTTAGAAAGAGAAAACCTTCGACAGTGCCGTAGGACAAAAATATGTACAGTTATTATGCGGCAACATTTACAGAATTAATTATCAATCTTAGGTGCCAACCTGGGCTTTTATTCATAAAAGTTTGACTTATTGTAACTTTGGTTCAAATTCTTCTACCACGTTAATTCATGACTAGCGGCACTCTATGATCCTTCTAGATCACTCTGGCAGGGCTATTCTCCTCATGCCATAAAGTGTTTAGTAATTAACTCACCTCCAAATGAAGAACATGAATTAGGGATTATTTTGAAAGCTATTTCATCTACAAGAAAACTAATCAGATATTTGAAATCAGCATGCAAAAGTACATTAATGGTGCAAGTTTCAGTCAGATCCACCCATAAATAAGGAAAAAAGTTTTAAGAGGGGTGTCCCCCCTTAAGTACAATGAGGTAGTCGTCAACGTACCTAAAAATCCTAATAACATTGGTATCAGTTACTGCATCAGCAAAAGACCTGTCCAGCCGGGCTAAAAATAAATCGCATAGGATGGGGGCTATACACGACCCGATGCAGATGCCTTGTTTCTGAAGGTATGGTTTTCCATCCAAAATTATGAAAGTCGAAGTCAGGTAAAATCTTAATAGTTCTAAAAATCCATTCACTGATATACCACAAGCATTTTGAAAGGCAATCGGCCCATACTGATCAATGCTATCTTCAATACAAGAAAGCAGAGCATCATGCGGAATGGAATAGTACAAGTCTTTTATATCAACAGAGAAAGCAAAAACGCCTTGATCTGCATGTGAATTAACAAAATCTAACACCTGCTCACTCCAGTATTTCCTGCCAAGAAAACCCTATGGCCAGTCACTTGGACTGCCAGAAGATCAAATCAGTCGATATTGTCGACCATAAACCCTGACTGCTCATTGGAGGGTCAAATTCTAAAGTTAAAGCTCAGCTACTTTGGTCATCTGATGAGAAGAGAGGAGTCGCTGGAGAAAGCTTTGATGTTGGGAAAGTTTGAGGGTTGCCGGAGAAGGGGTAGGCAGCGAACGCGATGGTTAGATGGCATCCTCGAGGCATTGCAGATGAAGCTATGTGATGTTAAGAAGATACAGTTGAATCCCGCTATAACGAAATTCACGGTGCACGAAAAAAAATTCGTTCTCGCGGAACTTTGTTATCGCAAAAATTTGACGTGAAACGCAGAAAGAATTGCCCAAGCAGCAGCAAAGGCGTTTAATGCCAAAAATCTGTAAGCTTGGTTTGCTTACGCTTCACGGCGAGCAACGCCGTCACGCGATTTTCGCACTCGGTCAGCAAACCCATTGCAACATCGTCGTCTCGGACAGCAACGAAATTCCTGATGACATCAAAAGCGTCCATCACCTGTACGGCGGTTGCCGCAGCCGGCGCTTCCTGTACGTCGTCGTCTTCTTCATCGGAAGAGTCCTTATCATTCCGGGCAGCTTTTATGATCTGCTCATCACTCACATCTTCGTGAACAACAACACAAGCGTCAGCGCCGATGTATTCGTCGAGCTCGAGATTAGGCGGCACGGTTCCTATTTCTCCCAGCGTTTTCCAGGCGGCCGCGATCCCCGGAGCCGGTGACGCCTCTTCGTCGTCGTCTGTAACGCCTGGTGTTAGGCCAGCAGAGTGTACGGGTCGACCTTCGGCAAATCCGGCGTGCCTGAAACAGTTCACAATTACTGAGCGCCCCAGTGTGCTCCAGGCAGCAGACATAATCTGCAGTGCCACGTACAAGTCCACCTTCGTGTCTCGGCCGGTTTCAGTGTTAAAAAGCAGCCGCTGAATTAACCTCCCGCGGTAAGCGCGCTTCAGGCTAAGAATCGCGCCCTGATCGAGAGGCTGTAAGACAGACGTGCAATTGGGAGGGAAAAACCTCAGCTCCGTGTTAGTGAGCTTGACTTCGTCGGAGTGATGCGCTGAACAATTGTCCAAAAGCAAGCAAACTTTACGGCCCTGCCGCTTCATGTCGCGGTCGAATGCCATCATCCACTCGGTGAAAATAGCGCGGGTCATCCATGACTTGTTGTTCGCCTTGTACTGCACAGGTAGGCTACGAGTTCCCTTAAAACAGCGCGGCTTGGCACTTTTGCCTATGACTAACGGCGGACGCTTGTCCGAGCCATCCATGTTTGTGCAAAGCAGCACTGTGATGCGTTTTTTGCTGTGTTTGCCGCCGTGACAGCGCTGCTCCTTGAAGTCGAGTGTCCTAGCCGGCAACATCTCGTAGAATAGCCCGGTCTCGTCGGCGTTGTAAATGTCTGCAGGCGCGAAGTTGCTTAAAATTCCGGCCATGTTACTCGCCTTCCAAGCAGCTGCTCCGTCCACGTCTGCTGACATTGACTCGCCGCACAACACTTTTCCAACGATGTTATGGCGGGCCTTGAAACGGTTTAGCCAGCCAATGCTGGCTTTAAAATCATCAATGCCAAGTAGGCATGCATAGTTCAAGGCTTTCTGCTGGACGATGCTTCCGGACAGGGGGACGTTGCTGGCTCGTGCTTCCACAAACCACGCATGCACTGCTTTGTCCAACTCTTCATGGAGGGGCCGCGTCACCTTTTTGTGCTTCGAGGATGTGCCTGAAGCAAGTGCCATTCTCACGCTGTCCTTATTGCCTAGAATCGTTGACAGCGAACTTGCAGGAATTCCGAAGTCTTCAGCAATTGCCGCTTTCTTCCTTCCGCTTTCTGCTTGGGCGATTATTTGAGCTTTTTGCTCAAGGGAAAGAGTTTTGCGTTTTTTCACTTGCGTTGCCATCGTGTCCTGCGGATGAAAACTCGTCGTTGTCGAAGAGAAAGGCAGCGAGTGAACAACGCGACCACGACACAAAGCCAAAATGGCGGAACTGCAATCACGTGATTTCATGCTTAATGTGGCTTTGGATTTGACTTGGACTTCTCGCCAATAAAACTAGTTTCGATTTTGAACGCGAAAATTTCGTTGAAGCGGAAACGCTCTGCAAAAATGGTTCGTTGTGCAGAGAAATTTAGGCCATTAATTCTTATAGGATACTCGCGGGGAATAAAAAATTATTCGTTGTCGCGGAAATTTCGTTGTGGCGGTATTCGTTGTGGCGGGATTCAACTGTAGTGAGAGACCGGAAAGCGTGGCGTGACATGGTCCATAGGGTCACGAAATCTTGGAAAGCAAACTAGCGCACTTCAAAACAAAGACACAGGAAGAGAACGACAACACAGCACTATTATCGTGAACAGAAAGCAGTTTTAGTTTTTCTTGTAACCACAGGGCCACAGATTTTTGCCATGTGCCATTCTCAGATACAATAGCATGGAATGGTACATCAGTTTTATGGGTCTTTTCACTGAAGAAAACCTGAAGGAACTCCTTTTTACAATCTGTAATCTTTTTGAGAACAGACCCAGGGTCCAATTTCTTGCATAGTTTCTTTGCTTCAGCTTTAAGTTTTGACATATTAAGTTTTGGATGACAGTTGAAAGCGGAGGACACAGCTTCACATGCTTTTTTCATGAAAAAGAGCTGACGGCAGTACAGCAAACCCCCCTTCTTTGTCTGCGGGAAGAAGACACAACGAATGCTGCTCAAGATAGGACTTAACTCGATTTACAGGAAGTCTAGAAGGCTGCAACTTACATCGTTGTAAGATGTCTACACCTGCGGAAACACAGTGGTCGGACTCTTGTTCGGGAAGGATCCTAGAAATCTGGTGTACGAACGTGAGCCGCTCCACTGAAGGCGGTTTTGGATCCAGGGCGAACTTAGGTCCCAGCGACAAAACAGATTTCACATGCTCAGGTAGAGCCAATCCTTGAGATGCGTGGATGATGCACTGAGGTTTAGGAGCCTTGTTCCTATGCTGTCTTCTGAGGTGGTCCAGTTGTCGCTGCCAAATGAATTCCGTAGTCTGGCTGACAAGCCGCTGGCACTATCGAAGCTTCTTCCCTGCTGTGGATGGACTTGACCTTTGGTAAACAAGAAGGTGGAGGTATTCCCTGTAGAGGCAAGCTAGCCGAAACGACTCAGCCTTCAGAATCTTGCAAACTCTGATGTCATGACCTTGCAATGGGATGAACCCACCGAAGAGCCACCTCACGTCATCCGGAAGCACTTTGTTTTGACAGCAAAACGAGAGTGTCCGCGCACGACTGGTGGCCACAGCAATGATAGCTACGGTAGTCGAAATATCCACAGAACACGTAAAAGGGACCGTTGTACTAGAAATGTAATTCAGAAGGGTAGATACCATGCTTTCTTCCTTGAGTAAACATTAGTTGGAAGTTAGCGCTGTGTGTGTCTTCTTTCTCTGTCCTTGTCTTGGTGCGCTACATTTTGTTCCCTTCGATCAAGTAATATAACTTTCTCCGAACTTAGGGTCTTTCTGATTGAAATGCTGGGAAACTGCTTTCAAGAGGTTTTCGCCTGTGTCTGTCCGTTCATTGGTTGCCCTGTCTCTCCGATGTACTGTTTATGACAGAAGGAGCATTCCAGAAGGTAGACAACGTTAGAAGATGTGCAATTAAAGCCTGATTTTACCCGAAAAGTGAAATCGTTTGCATTACTTTTAACCGTGGTGTCCATTTGTATACGACTGCACGTCTCACGTCTAGGTCGAAAGCAAGGATGTGGTTGTGTTCGATGCGTGTTGTCAAGTTTATACAGTCGAACCTCGTTAAAATGAACACGGATACAGCGAATTATCGGATATAACGAAGTAAAAGCAAAGTTTGGTTGGCTGTGCTTTACTTCTATGGGAGTTCTATCTGTATAACGAAATGAAAAATTGAAAATTTGACACTAAATCGGTTATAACGAAGCATACTTCGTATTCACACAACTCAAAATCCGCAAGGAAGCAAATTTTCAAAACGCTAAATTTCAGTTTTATCAATCGCCTCCACCTAAAATGTGTTTGAATCACCCGCGCTTTCGCACGCCACGCCATCTAGGGACCGCAAGTGAATCTAGCATCAACGGCTGCCTGGCATGTGACCTGCACGTGATCGAACCACCGCCCGCGTGCCCCTGCCCCTACTTTTTGCCGACCCGCGCGTGTGCTCACTTTCCTCGAGGTCGTGCCGTCGTCTTGCAGCATGGCGGCGCCGAAAGCCAAAGCAGTTTCTCTTGAAACAAAGATAAAAATATTCAGGGCGGTCGACAGCGGGCGCAAGAAGAAAGAGATTGCCGCAGACTTCGGCGTTGCGCCTAGCACTCTGTCAACCATACTGAGCGCAAGGCAGAAGATAGAAAACGTGCACTCTGCAGGCGCCGTGAAGAACGACAGGAAGCGCGTCAGGTATTGTCACCACCAGTATGTTGACCGCTCGGACAGGTTTGTTCGCATCCAAGTTATTTGCATGCTCTTTGAAAGTTAATGCAGTGCTCCTCGTAGCAGCAGGTGCTTTTGGCTTGTCCATTTGTTCATAGATTGGCCACGTTTTCCATTGTGTTGCTTACTTTCACTTTCGAGTCAGCCGTCCTCCTGTGGTTCTGCTCTGTCTTTCACACTGGTTGCTCTTCAGTGACTGCATTGTTATTGTCATCACTAGTGCTACTGCAGTCGAGCCCGCTTATAACGAACCTGAGCGTCGCGCAGAATTCGTTCGTTGTATCCAGAAGTTTGTGATATGTGGGCTGCCCACAAAAAGAAGGTCGACATCAATGAAAAAAACATTTATTCAAGAAAAAAGTCAGTGATTTTTGTCTGCCTCTTAAGGGGGGACGCGACCTTTGAAAACTGAAAAATTGCAAACCAGTCGATTTTTGGAAGATTATATATTCCGGTAGTATGTCTTATACACGAGTTTACAAAGGGGTGAAGGGTGCTGCCATATTGGAGAGCTGGGCTGCTATCGTAGCACAGGAAAGTTGATGACTTCCCCACTTAACAGCTCAGTCAAGCCGGTTTCTCCAAGGGTTGTAAAATGGTCTATAAACTACCCTTTCTGTAATTATCAATGCCCAATTTGCCGTAGAAATACTCAAAATTAATTATATAACAAACGGCGGCAGCCACAGAGCAGCAAGCAAGCGCCGAAAATTCCCAAACTTCGCGCGCGCGCCATTCCTCTTCCGCCGAACTGAGCGCCGCCAGCTTGGTTTCATTTTGTTTGTGAATTCTTGCGCTTCTGCCACCCTCGGCGGTGGCGACGGCGGCACGGTACAGAGGTACAGTCGACATTAGAAATAAAACAGAGAGCCATCGGACGATTAGCGCTAGGTGCCCACGGCAAAACTACAAATGGGGCGGTACAAGAAGATATGGGCTGGGCATCTTTCGAAGTACGGGAAGCTCAGAGTAAAATATTATATGAGGAACGCCTGATGAAATTGGACAGTAACAGATGGGCAGCTAAAGTATTTAAATACCTCTACTTAAAAAGCGTTGACTCTCAATGGAGGAAAAGAACTACAGTCGAACCCCGCTACAACGAACGTCGCTTCAACGAAATTTTCGCTTCAACGAAATATTTCCAATTCCCCGTCAGCTTGCTATACAAAGTAATGGAACAAATTTCTCATCACAACGAATCATTTTTGGGGCGCGTTTCCGCTTCAACGAAATTTTTGCTATGCGAAGCTCGATTTAAAAATATATCTTACAATAAAACAAGCATATCGTCGCCCATCTATGTACTTCCATAGGCCCACGCTGCTTTGTTTCGCTAAACATTCGCTGGACCCAACTAATCCACTCACTGAAACGCACATGATCACCGCCATAGCTTGGTGTTGATGACAATCGGGCTGGCTGCCTTGCGACAAGGCGCGGGGGCAAGCTCCCGTTTTCTTCCAATCCAGAGCCGCAACCAATCCGTTGCGAAAGGACGCAGCAGCCTGGCAACAGCAGCGCGTTTGCCCTAGTTTTTTTCACTCGTGCTTGTGCTGCTAGTGCGCTGTAATGAATGCGAGCATGGCGACTTCATCTAGAAAGCGGAAGTTCCTCTCGCTTGAAGAGAAGGCACGGATTATCAGCGCGGCATCCAGCGGCAGGAAAAAGGGAGATGTTGCAGCGGACTTCGGCATCTCACAGAGCACGCTGTCAACGATCTTGAAGTCGAAAGACGCGATAGCGCAAGCTCTTTCTTCGGGGACATCCGCGAAGCGGAAAAAGCTGACGCAAGCGGCTCACGAGGACCTTGAGAAGGCTCTCTACACGTGGTTCCTCGACGTGCGCGCAAAGAAGATGCCGGTCAGCGGAAACATGCTGCAGCAAAAGGCGCTTGGCTATGCCTGTATGCTGGGCATCAATGATTTCAAAGCCAGCTCAGGGTGGCTGACCCGTTTTAAGGCCAGGCATGAAATCGTCGCAACTGTTCACCGAGTGCGAAAGTCGCGCCACTGCACTCGTGGCAAAAAAAAAGAAGCAGAAGAAGCTGACCGACTTCTTTGGAAATAAATGATGTTTTGGCACTATGTGGTTCAACCTCACAGTGTTTTTGGGCTGTTTTCGCCTCAACGAAATTTCGCTTTAACGAAATTTTTCGCGCGCCCCGTCAGTTTCGTTGTAGCGAGGTTCAACTGTAGGAAACTAACTAGTAAGTATGCTAGTAACAAGGACGGAGAAATAAAGAGCATTAAGCAACAGGTGAAAAACACAGAAGGTAAAAATTGGATAAATTCGATGGAAAAGAAACAGAGTGTGGAATTATACCGAAAGTGGAAAATGCAGATCAGGAAGGAAGATTTCTTTGATAATTCAAGAGGCAGTGCCCTATTTTTTGAAGCTAGATCAGGGTGCCTTACAACATGCTGCTACAAAAAGAAATTTAGCCATGAAGATGACACGTGCAGTATGTGGTAAATCCAAAGAAATAATTAACAATTAAAGAATGTGATGGTATCCATCCAGAAGTCGATACAGGCGCACTAACTGTTCCTGAAGCTCTGGGGTTTAGAGATACCAGTGGCAGGGTGAATAAACCGGTGGTGGAAGCTAGCAAAAAACGACTGGAAGATTGGTGGCTTAAACAAGGTCAATGTACAACTGGTCGCGCAACTTGGAAGAAAACACGTGCAGCTGCCTACTGCCAGCGGCATCAACTCGATGACGAGGGCTCCTGCGAACTGTGAGGCAAATTACTAGCGCACAGAAAATAAGATCTGCCAGAACTCCAAGGAACTAGAAAGTAAACATAATATTCGAGCTCAGGAATGAATGCAGTTTTTGTTTCTTGCGTAAGAAAAAACGTGTCACATTTTTAGTATTATTTTAACTTGTTTCTAACGGCCTCTCTCGGCCACTTATTATCCGCTGCGTAGTTGCCTAAAGCTCAGATATGGCTCAGACCAAAGCTTTTTTTCATCCGCGGAATGGGTGCGTCGTCAGCCCCGGTTCAACGTTCATCGTTGCGTGCTGCGTACAGAGTTGGTTATCTGTAACAAACAGTCAGTATTTCATTCTGCTGGTTGTGGTAGAGCTTTACAGCAAGGCAAAGACTGTGTGTGCTCGATGAGAAACTGATTGCCGCTGCATGTGCGCATTTCCGGACGATGGACAATGCTGCATCACAGCTCGGCGGCTTGGCTCGGGCTCGGCCTCCCAGGCACGTCGCAAAAGTGGTGGCTTGTTTTACGGATACACGTCTGCATGAGCGGCGTATCGCTGCATGTTTTAATTGAGTGGTGAAGGTGAGATTTTATTGCCCCCAAAACGCGTGTCGCATTGCTCAAAGCCTTCCGGTCCACTCCCTTTGCTGCGTGTTTTGCTTACTGCGTCGTATTACCTGAACGTGCTTTAGCTGTTATTACAGTGATGTTCCTATTGTCAATGGGATCTTTCTCATGAACATGTCAAATGCTTAAGTTGTAAATTTGTAACCTCACATTGACTCCTGTCAGTGACAAATGAAGAGCGAGTAAAATATGGGAATCATGAACAGGGCGAGATTTATTGGAGCGAAGCTATATCGTAGATATTTTCACTTCTCAGACGCATTAAATTCTAAATACTAGCAATCCCAATTTGAATTGCTTACCTAAGCTCTTACAGGTTGGCGTTCTAGCGCTAGCGTTATTCCATTCGTTTGTTTTTGTTGTTCTTTGACGCTGATATGTACTTTGTTTGTTAGCAAGATCTTTTACCCGTAATCTCACCGCGTCTCGTTTGGAGACCTACGCTCAGGAAATTTTGTTGTCACGAGGATTTCATGAAGACCGTGACGAATGAGCGGTGGTCGCTCTCCTACACTTAAAGATTTCATTGTCGTGAAGCGTCTATGTAAGTAATCGTGAATTAATAAAGCCTGGCTTTCTATGCAGCACAGCTTCACTCATTTATGCCCTTAGTGAAATGCCTCAAGCCATGTGGTTCTATCCATGTGCTTGCCGAATTCACTTGAAGGCCCTTGTTCACAAACGTGCCCGAAGAAATAAGCCCCAGAATGCGTTTACATGACGCGCGACGAAAGACTAGGCTAACGACGGCGGAGGCAGAACGATACTATGATAATGTGGTTAAAGATGCCGTAACATTTCAGTTAACGTAAAACTTGACAGTAGATATCCATGTCAAGTAAATTTGGCTGAACAGTTACGGTGTCCATTTTTCTGCCTTATCCGAGCATCGTTCTGCCTCCGTCGTTGTTGGCCTTGTTTTTCGTTCATAAGTAAAAAGACAAATTCCCCGCCAAAAGTACGTCCCTGTGACGTCACAAGCAACGTCACGTGTTTGTTTTGCCTCACAGTTCGCAGGGGGCGCTGGGAAACTAAAGCCTCGCTCAGAGTCGACACGCAGGCTTCTATGGGAGTTACGCTACCATTTGTTCTTCTACCATGGCTTAAAAGCAGAGAAGTGACATAATTGTTAGTAATGTAGAAACAAACATTTAATAAATAGAATAATGGTATAGTTAACCAGTATAAAACAATAATTAAGATATATGGAGAAAAACGAGCATGATAGCTACTGCTACCACCCCCTTTCAAAGGGGACGCTCTTATATTCCATCCATCCATCCATCCGGTCGAGGCATGGCTTGCCTCCGATTAGAAGCCTCGCGGCGGCTTTCAAGTTTCCCGCGCTCGAATTCAAGGCTGCGATTGGGCAAAGCGCGCGCTCCGCGAGAACACGGGAAATGGAGCGACTGCTATTGGCTGCTGCGCCCACTGACGTGTCTGTCTCCGCCGGCTACCTCCCCGCGTCGTTTGCTCCGGCTCTGCTGTCGTTGTTGGCTGTCTTGGTGCTTCGTTAATCGTGCATTCTGTTCCTCTGAACGGTTTTGAGCAACATGTTAAACGTTGCGTGGTCGCTCACAATGCCTCGAGATGAAACACGCGTTCAGTGCAGGCTTAACTAAGTTTTTTTTTTTTTTTTTTCGTTTCGCCGTTTTATTTGCCGTGTCGCCACTCCTCCGCTGATGCCGCGAAAGATAACCCGGGAAGTCGCTTGCCGCATTTGGGCCGCTCCTCGTTCCTCCGGCGAGATTCTGCAAGCTGCGGGAAGCAGCTTGCTGCATCTGCGCCACCCCTCGTGCCTCGGGCGAAATGCCGCGGGGGAATCGGGAATGCCGATTGTCGCGGCTTGCAGAGCACAGGTCGACGGATCTCAGCATGTGGAAAGTGGTCTGCGGCACCAAGGCATTCGCTGTAGCCGATCGGCTAGTCGCACAGATGTTCGTTGTAGCCGAGACAGAGCGCCATAGCCGTAATGTATATTTTGACGGTCGCACCGGACTTGTTTGTTATAAGCGAGCGTTCTTGTTAAGTGGGGCCGTTATAAGTGGGCTCGACTGTATCATCAACCAAATGCATCGTCATATTATCATCGCTCAGAAGGGCAGAAAGTTGGCCAGGTTGGTTGGCTGGTCAAGCTTGAAAGGAAATGCAGACGGCACACAGAAAGCAACATGGACGTTTGCTTGTGTCGAATAAACTTCAGTTGCGAATTAGCTTCCTTTTACGCTTTACCAGCCATGCATTCTCATTGCCATTGTTATCATTACCATTCATGGATTACCATGTGGTTTGCATGCTCAGCTGGGGATTAGAGGAGTAGTGGTTAGATGCCCCACGCATGGACCAAGGGCGGCTTTGCTTGAGCAGTGCTGCTCCCTCAGTTGTGTCACAAAGTTGAGGCAGCTGGGTTTGCTTCACCCACACAGGAGTGCACTCAGCCATGCGTCATGACCGGATCCTAGACTCGGCGGAGGCGGACTACTCCCTGGTGGAGGGCGAGGCTGAGCGCGTTGCCCGCGAGGCCATCCGCCGGTTGCGCGAGTCACGGAGGCAGTGCCTCTCTGCCCGCTCGGGGGTGCCCACCTGGACAGGGACCCACGGTGCTTCGGGCGCTCCACCGGGGGCCAGGTATGTGTCCACTCCTTCACAAGGAAAAAGAATGGGAAACCATGGAGGACCCAAAGTGTGGGTGACATCTTTTTTGTATGCGTCAATTTCACTCTACGGAGCTTGCCCGAACCAAGTACATATTGTAGTTCAAGTTATTAAAAAAATTCTAATTGCTGAAGTTCGATTTAACAAGCCTTCAGTGTATAGGAAGGCGGGAAGGGGGAGGGGGGGTTGAATTGGCCATCGAATAATTTAGGTGTTTCTCCTGCTCCCTCGAAGTCTGAATTAAAGAGGCTTTACTAGCAGTCATGTTATTTTCAGTTTGAGAGATTTTTATTGACTTCATTTTTGTCAATGATTTTGCATGGCCACAGTGCAGGTTGCATACTGTTATGCAAGTGGTATGCTTGTCAATTTCTTTATCAGTGATGCGAAGCCAGTGTAGCTTGTTTAATTTATTTACGAAGGTCGTACACTGTTTTGGAAAAAATAAGGACAGATATTTGGCTATATCTATCTTGTGAAATTTTATTCCATGCTGTGCAGTTATTTGAAGGCTCTTGGCAGTGTTATTTGCAAATCCTCTGGTAGAAATGCAGTCTTTACGAAGGGGAAAGAAAGCGCGAGTGTCTGGTGGCAGCTCCTGCTTGGTGCCAACTGATTGATACCACTCACAAATGAGCAACCAATGGGTCTTGTGATGCAGCACTGCATCCTGTAGTGCAAAATTAGGGTGGGGATCCGCACAACAGTCGGCTCACACCATTAGCCTCTTTAGAGCTACTGCCTCCTTTACTAGGGGTCCACTTTCTGTGTGACCGCACATCATTATACTGATATTCTTTGTGCATATCAGGGCATTGAGAGCATTTTTCTTTTTTTCCCATTTGATGAATATGTTTCTGTGCTGTACATATTGTGCTTCATCCCATGGTTGGTGATTGGCATGTATTTTTTTTTTTCCTTTTTTTTTTTATGTGGATATTTTTAAGGTTCTCATATTGTTCTTCATTATGTGGTAATTGGTTGTTCTTTACGATGAGCTGTCATTTCAAGAATTTTTTTCCTTCTACACGTTGCTTGCTGTGCTGGATTTTGAGTTTGCGTCGTCATCGAAAGTATCTCCTTGTCATCTGATTAGAACCGGATGTCCGGTTCTAATGTTTCTACCCATCAGATTATCAGGGAGATGGTGACACTTTTGACACAAGCTCAAAATGCGGACTGTGTTTCTATTATACTGCATTACCTTGACAGCTCTGCAAATCCTTCTTCATGGTGTGCATGTTTTTGGGTTGTTCCCCTCAAGAGCTGTTAGGATGTAAATACGCAAAGTGCTTGTTTTCTTTGCCAGACCTCGTTTTGGCCAGAAGAAAGCCACAGGGCCAGCTGTGTTGCCATCTCCAGCGCCCAAGCCCCTCTTCAAAGAACCCAATCCATTCACCCAAGAGGCACCAGCGCAGTCCAGCGCGGGTCCTGCATCATCGAGCGAACTCCTTTCCTGCATCCGGGCACGCAAGCCTTTGAGCGAAGAAGCTCTCGAGTCCGCTCCACTGGGCTTCCTGGACCACCCTGGGGGGCAGGGCGAATGGGACGAGCTCCTGGCGGACCTGCAGACCTTTGTGGCGTTTGGTGCCAGTGTGGATGGCCAGGCGACCACAGGCGAAGTGTTGGCCGCCTTCAAGAACAAGGTCCACACGGGGGCAAAGGTCCCCGTGTTCAAGGCTCTGCTGAGCAAGATTTGCGAGTTTTACAGACTCCAAGACGGCCAGGGAGTGTGGAAGCTCAGGCCCGAGTTCAGATAGGGGTGGTCTCTATCCATTCAAGAACAAAGTGAACATTCTTCTCAAAGGAGCTGTTCATGGGGCACTTATTTTCCTTGCACTTGCTACCAGCACTGTCCTCTGAGGAGCACCTTGAATTGTACGCAGCTGTAATTGATGTGCTGTCCCATAGCAAAAGGATTGCAGGGATCAGTTGCTTCATTCAGTAATACTGTCAGCTGTTGGAGGGTTCTAAGAGGTGGAAAAAATATTTAATAATGATGCATCAAGAATAGAAGAGCAGGCAGATATTTATGACAATACAGCGAAGCGCTCAAAATCACAAAGGACAAGGAGGGAACAGGACAATAGCGCACTTTCAACAAATGTTTATTGCGGTTGCGGAGCATATATATATACACTTCAGAATCACAAAGAAAGAAGGAAAAACATCTGCACGTGCCGCCTAAGCTAAGAAATCCAGCTCAGTTTTTGATAGAGCCACCGACGGTTTGCTGACGCAATCATCCCCTGAACGTGCTATCTGCGATGCTTCCACAATCTCCCTAGTTAGGCTGGTATGGTGGCGATACAAAGCAATAGTTTTGTGGAACAAAGGCTGGCAAGGTGTCTCGCTGTCACACTTTTTGCAATGGGCAGCTAGCTGTCCGTCTATGGCAATATTGCGGACCTTTTTAGAGTGCTCTTGCAGCCGAACGTTCAGACATCTTCCAGTTTGGCCGATGTAGTGTCTACCACACGAAAGCGGGATCTTATACACAACATCCTTCTGGCAAGATACCAAGGGATCCCTATGTTTGACATTGCATGCTGGTTTTTGCGTTCGTGTGGGACAACTTAACCTACAAAGGCTCATCAGCTTCTTTGGTGCCGAAAACTAAACTTTTACTCCGGATCGCTGCCCAACTTTCTTCAGATTGTGCGAAAAACCATGCACGTACGGAATGACACCTACCTTCTCTTTATCCTGTCTTTCTTTTCTATTTCCTGCTGTCTGCACGTTACGCAAGCTCGCCTCTGATTTCCGTTTCCGATTCAGGGCCTCTGCTACAGAAACTATCACGTGCCTGGGGTAACCTGCCGCCTCCAAACGAGCCACCTGTGAGCTAAGACTCTCATCAACGGTGTGATGGCATGACTTTCTAATAGCACTCGACAAGAAGGAGAGCACGATATTCCTCTTTACCAGCTTGGAATGCGACGAACTATACGGTAGGGGAGGCTTGTTGGCCCTTGGCTCATACACCCAACACGCGTGATCTTTAAAAAAAAATCGTAAATCCAAAAACCTAATGCTGTTCTGCTCAGGCAATTCGGTGGTGAATGTGAGTGGTTTAAAACATGCATGAAAAGATGCTAAAATCCGCGAGACAATAGGGTCTCCGAGAGCAATAAACTCTTCCGAATGACTGCTGTCAAACGGGTCAATGAAAACAGAAGTATCCAACAAAATTAAAAAATCATCAACATAACGAAACACTTTTAAAATCTTAAGATCATCAAGCCGCTCAAAAAGAGCCTTGTCACAACGAGCCAAAAATAATTCACTTAAAATCGGTGCGATACAAGAACCGATGCAAACACCCTGCTTTTGCAGGTAAATGCTTTTGTCAAAGGTAACAAAAGCAGACGTCAGGTAACAAGATAAAAGCTCTAAAAAACCACTCGCACTTACACCACAGTCGTTCTGAAAGTCTACCGCGCCGTACTCGTCAATTACTGCCTCGACGCAGGACAACAGACCATCGCGTGGCAATGAATAAAACAAATCCACTGAGAAAGCTGTTAGAGAGTTGTTGTCGCATGACCTAAGGTAATCTATTAATACAGCAGAGTCCCTCGCCGCAAACGGGTCGTCCACGTCGAGCCTTTTAAGACTCACTTGCAAGATGTCAGCAACACACTTCTGCCACGTACAGAATTGGACACGATCACGCGAAAAGGGCATTCCACTTTATGAGTCTTAGCTGAGAAAAACATTTGAAGAGAGTCATAATCGCTGCTCTCAATCTTCTTAACGACGCTTAACAGGTTGAGCTGTTCGCACAGCTTCTTAGCACGCGACTTCACTCTTCTCAAAGAAACATTCCGGTGTGGCTTAAATACAGATAGCACTGCTTCCGACGCTTTACTACAGAACAGCTCTTGCCTGAGCACAGCAAATCCGCCTTCCTTGTCAGCAGGCAGAACACAGAGACCAAGTTCCTTGAGAGACGTAGCCGCGTGCTCCAGCCGCATGTCAGGTCGCTCCTGTCTGCACCTTGCAACCACCTTCAACCCTTGGGATACACAGGTTGCACTCTCGTCCAACGTCGCCCTCCTTGCCACTTCCCGGACACTGGTGAGAAGTCCTGCGGCGTCTTGCCTCGGTGGTACGGCGAACTTGGGGCCGAGCGCCTGAGTCCTGGAGACATCATCCGGGACGTTGACGTCCCCTAACGTGTGAATGCCAAAGATGTGAATCTCAAAGAAACGCGTTTTGATTCTGTAGGTGAAGCGGAAGGCAGCGACTTTTTGTGTCGATGTTGCGTACTGAATGCACGTCTAGATAGATTTGATCAAGAAAGGGGCAGTTTAGTGTCTCGTGTGGAGGATTTAGAAAATGAAGTACGTTTGCTAAGGACGGAAAATCAGAAACTGCTTGGACAGCTTATATCCCTGTCACACGGCCGACTCGGAACTACCTTGAACTTCCTTGGTCTAAAGGAGCGCAAGGGAGTCGCAGGGAGTTTCGCCTCAAAGGAGTTGTCCCCGTGTCACACGGCTTGCAACGAGCTTCTCAGAGCAGCCAACAGGGGGCCATTAGGCGCTGTTTATTTTGCACAAAGATATAAAAATTAATGTCCAAAACAAACTGAAATATTTTTTATACTACTATTTTCCTCGCAAAATGCAATTAGCTTTAGTCATATCAATATAAAAGAACACACATTTGCTGAAAACAACGGCCATGCTCTAAACATAGCCATTTTTTCCGCTCTGCTGGACACCATGCGCGGCGTTGTGCAATACGTGGTGCAGTAGCGACAATTAAACGCAACTAACCGAGTTAGAATACAATTTTATGCAATAAAAACTAATATATTTAGGAGTAAAAATTACATTATTGAAGAAATATGTTATTTAATGACTCGGAAGCAAAGCACATTGGAAACGAGAGTACTCCCTTCGCCCATCAATGGAGATCGTCGATCTCCTTTGCTTCAAAACTCCATTTAACTTCCTTCCATAATGGACTGCCGTGTGACACGGCACGTATCTCCCTCGAGGTAATGGCTACCTTGGTTGAAGGGAGTTGAAAGGAGTTCAGCCGTGTCCGTGTGACAGAGGTATTACTCAGATTGAAAAGAAAGGGGCCGACTTTGTCCTTGGAACCAACAAGGACGAACATTCCAATGCGGGCCACGTGGCTGGGGCCAGCACTGGCATGGAAGGCATAAGCAAAATAGGTCAGGCGGATCCGAACCGTCAGAGTTATTTAGAAGCAGCTAAGACGTCGGAAAAAAAGGAAGAAGTAAGGAAGAATGAAAATCCAAGAGATAAGGACACAGATAACCGAAAGCAGGAGCCAACAGTTGGGAGAGGGAGGAGAAGGCCCAGGTGCTTATCGCCGGAGATTCTAACATGAACAGGTGCAAGCGAGATATCTTGGAACGTGTAAAGGGTGATAAGAGAGTGTTGGTTGGAGCCTTCCCAGGGAGAACAATGAGGGATGTACTAAAAGAGAGTAAAAATAGGCTGTTGAAGAATTCCGCAGAGCGCAGTATGGTAACAGTAGCCGCGGGTCTAAACGATGTCCTAAATGGTGACGCTGCAGGAGTGGTGGAAAGTTTAGCTAAGGGAGTTGACGAGATCAGGGAGATAGCACAGCAGACGCAGATAGTTGTATGCACAGTACCAGAGGTTCTAGGATTGAACGGAAAGATGGAAAAGGACGTGGTGACAGTTAATCAGGACATAAGAAAGTTAAGCCTGGAGAAGCGTTTCGAAGTGGTTGAGGTAAACAGGGAGGTACATAAAGCAGGTTTTGGTAGGGCTTTTCAGCGAGATGGCATTCATTTTAACAGAAGGGTCGGAGCAGAGATCGGCTGGCGCTTGGCAGGCAGGGCTGTAGCTTTTTTAGGGGGTCCGCGAGGACTCCGTGCACAGAGGTAGTTAGAAGTGAAGCAGAAGAAAGTGTAATAATGGAGGCTGAGCCCCCAAAAATGGCAAAGAGTAGGTCGCGAAAGAAAAGTACAAAAAAGAAATTTAACACTAGGATCAGCTACATAAACATGCAAGGAGGTAGAAAAAGAGCGAAATGGCTAGAGATAGAACAACAGTTGAAGGATGACAAAATAGGTGTGTACGCTCTTTGCGAGACTCATCTCAGGGATCTAGAAGATCCGCCGTTTATAGAAGGCTACGTCTGGGAAGGGTGCAACAGAACGAGAACGGAAAGAAAGGGTGGAGGGGTAGGTATGTTGATACACCAGGGAACAAATTGGCAAAGAATTAAATCATCTTGTAAAGAACATATCTGGGTTTCAGGAACCATTGCCGGCATAAGGACATGGCTAGGAGTAGTTTATTTAGGAACAGGACATCAATGCAGGCAAGAAAACAGGGATCTTGTTGAATGTCTCGGTGACGATATAAGCCAGTTTGGAAACGGGGCCAATATTATTCTGCTGGGGGACATGAACGGCCACATTGACGATCTGGATGGATACACGGATTGTAACGGGAAGCTAATGCTAGATTTCTGCGAGCGCCACGATTATAGTAAATAGAGAAACAAAATGTGAAGGCCAAATCACGTGGGAATCCCGCAAAAGGCAGACGACCATTGACTATTGTCTAATGTCGCAGGAAATTTATAGCAAGGTCACAAAAATGGAAATAGACGAAGAAGGGGAGTGTAGTCTGGGAAGTGATCATAAACGTATTAGTCTGCAGATGGGGCCCTTGATGAAAAGAGAAATGGAACTTAGACAAAACGTAAACGCAAAATTAAACGACAATCAAATAGCGCAGATAGCTGCAGACATAGAGGAAGCAATAGAGAAAACCCCATGGAAGACTGGGATTATGAACAGGTAGAACTACTCATAAGGAGTAAAATTCGGGAGGTTAAAGTAGCAAACCGCTGGAATGGAAAGAGGAAGCCACGGAGCTGGTGGAATAAGGAAATCAGGGAAGCTATTGAACAACGACGGGCTGCTTCAAGTGAACACCGAATGGCAAAGAAAGCACAGGCTTCTCAGGAGGAAATCGACCAAAAATGGGAATCGTATCGACAAAAGAAACTTCAAGTGCAGGCCCTCGTGCAAAGTAAAATAAGACAGTCCACCGATCGCTGGATGGCTGATATACGCGATGCCTCTAGAGGCGGAGCAAGAAAATTTTGGAACCATATAAGCTGGCTAGGGAACAAGAATCAAAGAAAGCAAGATCGGATTCAAGATAACGAGGGAAATTGTTTAAAGGGAGACAACGCAGTGAACTACATTACATCAGTTATAGCCGAGTCATTTAAGAACGACGATAGGGTAATCTCCGCAAATCAGGAAGCAACACAAGGTAGCAGAATACAAAGCAGCTTAGAACTGACCAATCTAAACTGGAAAAAGGCAGAAAAAAATATTCCTAAAAACACATCTACAGGAATAGATGGAATTCCGATCAAGCTGATTAATGAACTCGGTCCAAAAAGTAAGGAAACGTTGTTAAAAGCTTTGGAAACAGTCATAGCGAATAAGCAAATTCCGGACAGCTGGCGGCAGAGTAAAATGAATTTGATTTATAAAGGGAAAGGAGAAAGGATGCACATAAAATCCTACAGGCCGATTACCTTAACACCTGTAATGTACAGGTTAGCCATGCAGGCGGTGAAATTAAAGGTGCAAGCATGGGTTGAAAGTAAAAAGATACTCGGGGAACTTCAGAACGGCTTTAGAAATGGTAGGCTCTTAGATGATAGCCTGTTCGTGCTTACCCAATGCATCGAAATATCTAGAGTGGAAAATAGACCTTTGTATTTGGCCTTCCTGGACATAAACGGGGCGTACGACAACGTAAGCAGGGAACTCCTGTGGAACATAATAAAGGAAGAAGGTATCGGTTATGAGATAATAGAGTTCCTACAGGAAATATACCGGGATAACAAAGTAGAAATTACGTGGGAAGGGATAAGAAGTACGGAGGATGTCAAAGTATGCAAAGGATTAAGACAAGGCTGTCCTCTGTCACCGGTGCTGTTCATGCTTTATATGATAAACCTGGAACGGAGGATACAAGACAATAACCTAGGTTTTAACCTGTCATACAGATTAGGTGGAAAGGCGGTAGAGCAGCGCCTCCCCGGTTTGATGTATGCAGACGATATTGTGCTGCTAGCTGAGAGTCTGGAAGAATTGCAAACTCTAGTTAAGTATTGCGGAGACGAAGGGGACGCTCTAGGCTTCAGTTTCAGCGCAGTTAAGTCGGGTCTGATGATTTTCAACGGCTCAACTGATCAGGGTCTTAAAATTCAAGGCCTTGAAATACCTAGAGTAGCAGAATATAAATATTTGGAGGTATGGGTAAACGAAGGATTGGCATACATTGGAAAGCATGAGCAATCACTTAAGGCCAAAGGGCGAAGGAATGCCGGGATAATGAAGCATAAGGCATTGTGGGGATACAATAGGTATGAGGTATTGAGGGGTATTTGGAAAGGAATTATGGTGCCCGGACTTACTTTCGGAAATGCGGTTTTGTGCCTAAAATCAGAGGTACAGTCGACATTAGAAACAAATCGGAGATCCGTTGGACGATTAGCACTAGGTGCCCACGGCAAAACTACAAACGAGGCGGTACAGGGAGATATGGGCTGGGCATCTTTCGAAGTACGGGAAGCTCGGAGTAAAATATTATATGAGGAACGCCTGAGGAAATTGGACATTAACAGATGGGCAGCTAAGGTATTTAAATACCTGTACCTAAAAAGCGTTGACTCACAATGGAGGAAAAGAACTAGGAAACTAACTAGTAAGTATGCTAGGAACAAGGACGGAGAAATAAAGAGCATTAAGCAACAGGTGAAAAACACAGAAGGTAAAAATTGGATAAATTCGATGGAAAAAAAAACAGTGTGGAATTATACCGAAAGTGGAAAATGCAGATCAGGAAGGAAGATTTCTTTGATAAATCAAGAGGCAGTGCCCTACTTTTTGAAGCTAGATCAGGTGCCTTAGAACACGCAGCTACAAAAAGAAGTTTAACAATGGAGATGACGCATGTGCTGTATGTGGAAACTCCAGTGAAACAATTGACCATATTATACTCGAATGCAATGGTATCCATCCGGAAGTTGATGCAGGCGCAATCACTCTTCCTGAAGCTCTGGGGTTTAGAGATAACAGTGGCCGGGTGAATAAACCGGCGGTGGAAACTAGCAAAAAACGGCTGGAAGATTGGTGGCTTAAAAGCAGAGAAGTGACATAATGTTAGTAATGTAGGAGCAAAATTTAATAAATAGAATGATGGTTTAGTTAACCATTCTAAATCAATAATTAAGTTATATGGAGAAAAATAAGCATCATAGCTACTGCTACCACCCCGTTTCAAAGGGTACGCCCCTATATTCCATCCTGAATCAACGTTTTTAGATGCCTGAATGATGGTTTAGTTAATCATTTTAAATTAATAATTAAGATATACGGAGAAAAATGAGCATGATAGCTACTGCTACCACCCCGTTTCAAAGGGGACGCTCCTATATTCCATCCACGTACCCATCCAGTGGCGCCTCCATACCAGCGCACTAGGCCCATAGCAGCACAGCGACGCTGGAGCCCAGGGTATAGTCGTATAGTGCTCTAGAATATTGGGCAGTGTGACGAGCGGCGCCGGAGAGCGGGCCGCTTTTGCGATGACAAGAACCGACTCCCGCGAGAGGACGCGACATGCAACAGGGGTGCCACGTTCGCCGCTCGGCGCGTAGAGGCCGCGGGATAGCGGGGGTACAGAGGAGGGTTGCGGTTCTCATTGGAGCGATTTTCAGACGCTACGCAATTAGTGATAATTAATAAAGAGGCTACTTATTCCAGGTGCTTAAACTGATCCCTGCCATTCTTTTACGTCTATCGGGAGACATCGTGCGCGCTTGGGTAGTCCTTCGGAGCAGCGCGCGATGTTTGAATCGCTATCTGAAACTCTTAACATTTCTTCCTGCGGACAGTTACAAATAAAAGTTAAAGTTAAATTGGTTCACAGGAAGGGAAAGGCGCAGTAACTGTCACACTTGCTCTGTGGACACCCGAACCGCGCCGTAAGGGAAGGGAGGAAGGTGGGAATGAAAGTGGAAAGAGAGAAAGAGGAGCCGTAGTGGAGGGCTACGGAGTAATTTCGACCACCTGGGGATCTTTAACGTGCGCTGACATCGCACAGCACACGACGCCTCTTCGTTTCGCCTCCATCGAAACGCAGCCGCCGTGGTCGGGTTCGAACCCGGGAACTCCGGCACAGTAGTCGGGCGTCTTACCACTGCACCACCCCGGCGGGGCAGTTACAAATCGTCCAGATGAGCAATTTGTACTTAATGTTTTCAATGAAGCATGGTGTTTTGCATTCGTTCTTCCCGTAAGGGAATAAAGGCTGCTGCCCAGGAGCGCTATTAACAAGCGGAGAAAAACAGTGTACATGCGAATCAACGCTTGTGCTTCGTAAGGCCTCTTTAGAAACACTTATTTTTTACAAACCTTATTTACGAACACCTGCTTACATTTTGCAGCTTGCGCTTATTTATACATAACAACGTTTATCTTAAGTCGTCAGTAATCTGTAATATATCTCTTTAATCGGTGTTCTTTATCTGCCCTAATCACCGCTTATAGAAATTGCAAATACAGTGTGCGAGCAAAACACATTTCTTCACTACCGTACTAATTTAAAGCACTGTGGTATTTACCGGCAAAAAAAAATAAACAAGGTATACGCGACTCAAGCATTTATTTTTTGTTCGTGATTAACAATTACTTATATCGCGGACATTTGTTTGCGTGCCACTAACCAAAGGGTGAACCAGCTGCTTAGATGAAAAACAAAACAAAAAGTCAAGTACAGCTGGGGCATTACTTCAAATAAAATATGAAAAATTGAACCCGTCACATACGTAATACGTTCATAGTGGGCACTTGAGTGCGGACGCTTTACTGGCATCAAATGGTACAGAGCAAACAAACAAAAATAAAAGCACTGATAATTGTGCGTCGAATTGGCAGGTATGATGCAGTTCTTGGCGCGCACCGAGAGAAAGCGGAAAAATGCGAAAAAGATGACGAGCACCTAATACGCAAGCAATTAATATAAGGCCGAATTCAAGTGCGGACATAATGCGTGTTTATTCTTTGAGTGTGTGGTATGAAATATGAGTAATCGACTGGATTTACTTGCAACTACTGCTTACCGGACTATATATAATCGGGCTACTTGCCGCGGGTAATCTTTGCAGTACTAACCAGACTATAATTGTTAACAAGATTGATATTACACGTGAAATACTTCCAAGGAAATTTAATTATTTTCCCTTTGGGAATTCTTGTCGTGATTCGCTTACTTCGCAAAGAGCGATGTCGCAAAAACACATTAAATTTCATTGCTTCAAGTGGGAGCTTTTCTGGTGCTCCAAGTAGGTAAACTTTTTGAACCTTCACATTTTACAGGAAGTTTGCAATATCTGAAGTGCAAAGCAGTCGAAAAGGACCGTGCATCCGAGCCAAATTTTTTAGTAAATTGCGACCTAGCTTCGAACCTATGGCGCTATTTTTGTTCGTGGTGAGAAACCGTGCCGGCCCCCCAACCTCCCCTTCGCAGAAGGATAATCTAGTGGAAGCGAATTGAGCGTACCCTATAGCCTCTGCGTCCTCTATTTTCCGTCGCTATTTCTTTTTCAAAGCTATTCATTTTTTTTATTTTGTATGTACATAAAACGACTAGAGCTATCTTCTGGAGGCAATGACTTGCATATTACCGGTGGCTTGCGCACCCTAGAATGGAAACATTTTTTGGGACAATTAGGTCATCGTGAAACTATAACGCATTGAGATTAAATGTTTTAAGAATAGCGCACATCTCTGGGTATTTATAAAGCTACCCGTTACAACAATGTGTCAGCTTATGGAGAGAAAAGAAAATGGTGTGTTCTTAGATTAGTGTACAGTTTCACAAATTGTTGTCTCTTAAATTTCGACGCTTATATCTTTATACGCGTTCGATTGCAGCCTGTTTGTGCACTGCTTTCCTCTTCCCGGGCCTTCATTTATTTATTTTATTTATTTATTGAACCCTCAGGGCCGGAGGCATTAAAGAGGGGAGTGGTTACAAACTATAACATAGAAAAAATACAGAAACAAGAACAGTGAGTGTTACAAAATTATTCAAGCTCGTCCAGCCGCGACTGTATCCTGCATGCTTGCAAATTCGTGGCTATAATTGTCAAGGATCTTCGACTTTTCCTCTAACTCATTTAGGCGTTGCTGAACGTCAGTTATCTTTGTTTCGATAGTTTTTTGTCCAGCTTGAAGGCTCCGCCTTCTAGAATACGGGTTCGCGAGCGCTGGTCTCGCCCGACGAGTGAAAACCAAGTCTTTCTTAAAAACACCGGTTTATTCCGGATCAACAGAAAAGTATAAAATAGAAAAGAAACAGCATTGGTCAAAACTGCGCTGGAAACATGCCGTCGAAGTTCGCGACAATGGACTATGCAGAATAAAACGGAACATGGGTCAGGGCTTCACCGCTACAACACAAAACACACTGCGGCGCGGATAGGGCGAGTAATAGGGCCAAAGCGTTGATCACGGTACAAAAACATTGCTACTCGCGTGGCAGCACTAACGCTAACACTCCTAAGGCTTCCTTGAAGGCGCCGCTTCCGTCTTCGCCTCGCAGGACTCCGCTCCGTCGTCCGTGTACATCCCGCCGGCTTGGGACTCTGCCACGCCGCCCTTCTCTGGCCGGCCGCCCGACGAAAAAGCCCCGAGCCCTGCTTCCAACGCGCTTATCTACCCTCTGTCTCGCGCCGATAACATGCCACCCCCGCTCCGGGCAGCTCGCTCATGCGTACTCGCGCTGCCCCGGCGGACACCAACACAAACAGAAAAAAGCGCGCGCGGTTCGAAACTCTAAAAGGGGCTGTGGTGCCCCACACTCCCCCCTCTCAAAACGGGACACCTCCCTACGTGTAAAACAACAATAACGCGGGGTAAGGACGGAACTGGTACTGCTGCTGGCGGGGCGCATGCTTGGAGGTATCCGCCGAGCGTGGGTACCCGTAGTGCCTGGTAGGTCAAGTGGTTCTATGTGGCTAGTGGACGGCCGTGGTAAGCTCGGAGATCGGCCACGTTGACTGGTCCGGCTTCTCGACCACCCTGCACATGGCGAATAAAGTAAGAAAGCCGAGACACGCGCTTTGGTATCGTGTAAGGGCCAGTCCATCGTGGAGCGAGAGAAGCAGCAAACCCTTTTGCTGCATCACTTAGTGGGTGCGTGCGGCGAAGGACTTTGTCGCCGACTGTGAATTCCAAAGGTCGCCTTCCCTTGTTGTACTGGTTACAGTGTTCCAGACGGGCAAGGTCCAGGTTTTCCCTTGCCTCCTTCAGAGTCTCGGCCAAGCGGCTGGAAAGATCATGAGCAAATTTAGAATGGCTAAGACCCGGTAAATCAGCCATTCAGAGCATGCTCAATAGGGAACCTGAGCTCACGACCAAGGAGAATGGCCGCTGGCGTAAAGCCTGTTCACCAGTTTACCGTGGTTCTTGTGGCGAAGGCCATCTCCTGGATACGAGCGTCCCAGTCCTTGTGCCGCTCCGTGAATGCCACCATCATAGTCTTGAGATTTCGATTCACTCGCTCTGTAATGTTTGCTTGAGGATGGTAGGGCGTAGTCTTTTTGTGCTGCACGCCAAGAACTTTGCAAGTGGCAGTGAATATCCTACCGGTGAAATACGTGGCATTATCAGTGATAAGCTGAGCTGGGAAACCAAAGCGAGTGAATGTTTCTAGTAGCTTATCCCAAATTATTTTCGAGTCTAGCCTACTCAGGGGATACAATTCTACCCATTTCGAGAAATGATCAGTAATTACTAACAAGTAGCGATTCCCTTTCACTGATCTGGGATAGGGACCCATTATGTCGCAAGCTACAATTTCCCATGGGTATCGGCTCTCTACAGGTTGCATGAGGCCCGGTGGTTTTCCTCCCCTTGGCTTCGCGGTCTGGCAGGTATGACAAGTGCGGATGAATGTCAGGACATCCCTTCTCATGCGGGGCCATGTTGCAACGTGACACAATTTGTCATATGTTTTCTTGCCATCGCTGTGACCTGCGAGGCGTGTATCGTGGAAGTACTCTAGAAAATGCTTACGTAGGCCCTTAGGAATGACCACACGAAATGCGGACTCACCACTGTCGGTGTCCACAGCAGGTATATACCGCAGGATCAAACCATCTGCTTCCACGTAGCAGTCATAGCTTCCGTTAAGCGCCCGGCTCCCTGCAGGGCTGGCGCTGTTCAGGCTTTGGCGTATCTGGTTGCACTGGTCGTCTGAAAGCTGAGCGTCAAGGAGCTGTTGACGGGACACCAGTGTGCCCCAGGTGTCGGCAGGAGCTGTCACAGCGTGGATCGCGGGTGCTCGCTCTCCCTCACCAGGAAGTGGAGCTCGTGACAGGGCATCGGCCACTTTGTTGAAAGTGCCTCTTCTGTATTCTACCCTGTAATTATACTTTTGGAGAGCGAGTGACCAGAGGGCTAGACGGCCAGCTGGATTTTGCTACCTTTAAAGCCACGATAGGGCCTGGTGGTCGGTCTGAATAGTGAATTCTGCGCCGTCCAAATACAGGTCAAATTTCTTGAGGGCAAACACAATCGCGAGACACTCTTTCTCTGTCACAGTATAGTTCCTTAACGGTGCCTTCAGTGTATGACTAGCAAATGCCAATGGGCAAAGCTTTCCTTGATGTTCTTGAAGCAATACCGCCCCAATTCCGTACTCACTTTCATCCGTTTGTACTGTGAATGGCCGGTTAAGGTCTGGAAGCCGCAGGCGTGCAGTATCCGCGATGGCTGCAGACAGTGAACGGAATGATCCCTGCTCGGCTTCTGTCCATGACCAGCGGGCACCCTTCCGGAGGAGCTGATGGAGGGGTCGCGCCAGGTCAGCGCAGTTCGGGATGAAGTAGCGGTAGAATCCCACCATGCCCAAGAAACGCTGGAGGCTCTTTATGTTGTTTGGTGGGGGGAGCTGCAGAATGGCCTGAAGCTTCCCTTCAGCCGGGCGAACTGTGCCCTGTTCCACAATGAACCCAAGAAGATTGATTGTGCTTGTCACCAACTGAACCTTGCCGGGGTTAATGGTGATGCCCGCCTTCTGCATTCGTTGAAGGACATTCGTTAGATGACGGAGGTGCTCTTCTAAGCTTTCTGAGAACACTACTACGTCATCCATGTAGGCCATAGCGTAGTTAAATTTAGCGTCTCCGAGCACAATATCCATTACCCGTTGAAAAGTAGCAGGTGAATTGCACAGCCCGAAAGGCAAGCGCACAAATTCGAACAGTCCCCGGTGGCAAGTGAAAGCCGTTTTCTCAATGTCGCAGTGGTCAATCTGGGTTTGCAGAAATCCCCTACTGCAGTCAAGAGTTGTAAAAAATTTTGCTGACCCAAGTGAGTACATGACAGAGTCAACAGACGGGAAAGGGTAAGAGTCTCGCACTGTCACAGCATTCAGACGTCGATAATCGACACACAACCGTGCTGTTCCATCCTTCTTAGGCGCGAGAACAACAGGAAACGCCCAGGGGCTTTTTGATGGTCTCACCGCACCGGTAGCCACCATTTCGTCGAGGGCCCCATCCAGCAGCGCTCGCTTGTGGACACTCAAGGGCCTTGGATTGAATCTGATAGGACGAGCATCGCCGGTGTCAATCCTGTGGGTTAGTACGTTGGCCTTCCCCGGAGCCTCCGTGAACATTGCTGCAAAGGGCCTGAGCATTGTCTCGATTCTGCTTTTTTCCGCTGGTGACCCCGTGAAGGAATTCAAAACGGTTAGAATACCACAACCTGTGATATTGGCCGAATGGCCGTTCGTGGCAAGCAACTGTGACTGTGGCTCAGCGGCCTTAGTCTTGAACTGAAATGCTTCTGTACCGGTGCCATACCGGTAGGTTCCCTTACTGAGATCTATCACGATTCCTGCCTTCACTATGAAGTTACGGCCTAGTATGACTGGCCAGGATAGTCCGGGGAGGTGTAAGAAACGCTGTCTAATCTTTCGACCATTTCTAGCAACTGTTAGGCGGGCTGCTGAGGTTGCGGGTACTATGTGAGTCGACGCCATACGAATGTTAGTGTTTACACTCCGCAACCGGACACATTTTGTCTCGCAGGAATTTTTCACCTGATCGGCGAAGACTGACACTGTAGACCCTGTGTCTAAAAGGGAGGGGAAGCTCCAGTCCGGCCATTTTGACCAAGACCAGCGGGGTCTTGTCTGGTTGGCTTTCCTCAAAAGAAGTTGACGGGACTGCACTCACCGAGTGTTTGTAGGGCTTCTCGGGGTCTGCCTCATGCATAGCAGGTGGTGACAATGGTACCTGTGTCGAAGACACCTGGGTCGGTGGCACCTGGTTCGATTCAGGCAGGAAAGGTAATGACTGGATCAGCTCTCCCGGTGGTTGGCCACGTCTGTGCGGCCTGGCCGCTGGATGGTGCGATGACCAAAACACCCTCCCCTGTGTTGTCCTGGATCTGCGAATCGGAGGACAAGTTGTGCCTGGGGGCGACGCCCGCTTCTCACCTGATGGCGACACCGTTGCACCCGGTGGTGACGCCCACGTTGCACCCGGTGGTGACGCCCACGTTGCACCCGGTGGTGACGCCCACGTTGCACCCGGTGGTGACACCCACGTTGCACCCGGTGGTGACACCCACGTTGCACCCGGTGGTGACGTCCACGTTGCACCCGTAGGTGACGTCCACGTTGCACCCGTAGGTGACGTCCACGTTGCACCCGATGGTGACAGCCACGCTGCACCCGTAGGTGGATGGTAGCCGGCAGGCGCTGTAGGAGATCTCCGGGATTTGCGCGCTCTGACGTGGGGTGTCCCAACTGCTGCCACACAAGGGGTACCAGCGCCTGCGTATGGCAAGAAAACACGGGGCCCGGTCTGACCTGTCGCCCGATGAAATAGGCTCGTCACCTGAGTAGACGCATCAGGGCTTGTAACTCCGTGCAAGTCGCCAGCCCCCGTACGGCAGCCTGGCGTCTCCAGGCTGCGTGCTGCCGATGATCCAGGCCACGCACAGGACGGCTCAAGGCAAGTCTCTGCAGGGGGAGGTGGTTTGTACTGGAGCTCCGCCAGGAAAGATGCCTCGATGCGGGATGCTTCTCTAGCCATGTCATCGAAGTCCGCGAACTGGCGACGCCGGAGATATGGCTGGTACCTTGGATGGCACCGACGTATAGCATGAGCCACCTTCTCTGGTTCCGGAACTGCAGGATCTGCCCGCTCATGCAGCTCTTGAAAACTGCGCAAAAACTCTAGCAAATCCTCGTTTTCGCCTTGCGTCCTGGTGCAAAGCTCGTCTTTCATACGGATGTCATAGTCAGGCGGCAAAAACTCTTCTCGAAAACGGTCTATAAAATCCTGCTTTGTTGTGAACGGCCGCTGTCTACGCCTCCAGGTTGCTGCGGAACCTACCAATGCTACGGGAAGCACACGCGTGACCAGAGCGCTGTCCGAAATTGCCATTGCCATCTGATAGTCGTCGATTTCATACAGAAAATCGCACACAGATTTCTTATCGGCGTATCCTTCAAACCTTGGCACGGCCAAATTCAGCCGCAGCTGATTATCGCGATACAAGGGAGTGGGCGTTAGCGAAACTGCCTCGCTTCCTACCATTTCTCTGAAATGTGCCTTTGATTCCAGTAGCTCGTTCAAGAGGCCAAGAATTCCGCTACAAATGTCCGACGATTTGCTTTTCCTGTCTTCTGAGCGCTCATGCTCGGAACCCGCCCGTGTGGGAGGCTGAACTGTCGCCGTTAACTGGGCGCTTGCACCCGGTAAGTCCGACATCGCTACGCACGAAACTGCATGAACCTCAAATTACTACACTCGCGGGGCAAGCCAAAGCTCGAGCAGAAGTCACGTTGGGCGCCAAATGAAGGCTCCGCCTTCTAGAATACGGGTTCGCGAGCGATGGTCTCGCCCGACGAGTGAAAACCAAGTCTTTCTTAAAAACACCGGTTTATTCCGGATCAACAGAAAAGTATAAAATAGAAAAGAAACAGCATTGGTCAAAACTGCGCTGGAAACATGCCGTCGAAGTTCGCGACAATGGACTATGCAGAATAAAACGGAACATGGGTCAGGGCTTCACCGCTACAACACAAAACACACTGCGGCGCGGATAGGGCGAGTAATAGGGCCAAAGCGTTGATCACGGTACAAAAACATTGCTACTCGCGTGGCAGCACTAACGCTAACACTCCTAAGGCTTCCTTGAAGGCGCCGCTTCCGTCTTCGCCTCGCAGGACTCCGCTCCGTCGTCCGTGTACATCCCGCCGGCTTGGGACGCTGCCACGCCGCCCTTCTCTGGCCGGCAGCCCGACGAAAAAGCCCCGAGCCCTGCTTCCAACGCGCTTATCTACTCTCTGTCTCACGCCGATAACATGCCACCCCCGCCAAGGTAGATATACCTTGCCCCCGCTCCGGGCAGCTCGCTCATGCGTACTCGCGCTGCCCGGGCGGACACCAACACAAACAGAAAAAAGCGCTCGCGGTTCGAAACTCTAAAAGGGGCTGTGGTGCCCCACAAGCTTTAATAGATTTAACGTCAGACACCAGTTCGGCCTGCGTTTTCGAGCTGTGTAATGACCGCGTGTGTACGTCCTTCAGAAATCGAAAGAGAACAGACATTTGTTCAGCGGGGAGGGATTCAATTTCTGGGAGGGATTCGGATCGGGTAGTAGGGCCAGGATTAGTTTCAATGTCGCCAGAGCGTAACAATAAAAGGGCACTAGAAAAGCATTCACACACTGTATCATATAGCACTTCGGGGCACGGGAATAGCAATAAACATATGTCATCGCTTTTTCTGGCGTACAAAGAAAATGTACACACCTGCACCGGAGGAAAGTAGAACTTAGACGACATGATTCCTGCAGTGTTCCCGTGCCCACTAAAGCCGAAGACCATGAAGTCGTCGCTTTTATGCTTGGCGGGTGATGATGCTGTAGTTGGGCTGGCTGGCCGAATGCAGGAGGATCCAGGAAAAACGCAAAGGTAGATTCCTCGTTCTGGTAATCGCTGGCTGATGACGACATTGGTCGCAACACCCTGAAAGCGCATGCCCGGGGTGTCGACGAGATAAGCAGCTGGTTCAGCAAAAACACGAGAGCAACCTGCACCGGAGGAAAGCAGAACTTAGACGACATGATTCCTGCAGTGTTCCCGTGCCCACTAAAGCCGAAGACCATGAAGTCGTCGCTTTTATGCTTGGCAGGTGATGATACTGTAGTTGGGCTGGCTGGCCAAATGCAGGAGGATCCAGGAAAAACGCAAACGTAGATTCCTCGTTGTGGTAATCGCTGGCTGATGACGACATTGGTCGCAACACCGTGAAAGCGCATGCCCGGGGTGTCGACGAGATAAGCAGCTGGTTCAGCAAAAACACGAGAGCAACCTGCACCGGAGGAAAGCAGAACTTAGACGACATGATTCCTGCAGTGTTCCCGTGCCCACTAAAGCCGAAGACCATGAAGTCGTCGCTTTTATGCTTGGCGGGTGATGATGCTGTAGTTGGGCTGGCTGGCCAAATGCAGGAGGATCCAGGAAAAACGCAAACGTAGATTCCTCGTTGTGGTTATCGCTGGCTGATGACGACATTGGTCGCAACACCGTGAAAGCGCATGCCCGGGGTGTCGACGAGATAAGCAGCTGGTTCAGCAAAAACACGAGAGCAACCTGCACCGGAGGAAAGCAGAACTTAGACGACATGATTCCTGCAGTGTTCCCGTGCCCACTAAAGCCGAAGACCATGAAGTCGTCGCTTTTATGCTTGGCAGGTGATGATACTGTAGTTGGGCTGGCTGGCCAAATGCAGGAGGATCCAGGAAAAACGCAAACGTAGATTCCTCGTTGTGGTAATCGCTGGCTGATGACGACATTGGTCGCAACACCGTGAAAGCGCATGCCCGGGGTGTCGACGAGATAAGCGGCTGGTTCAGCAAAGACACGAGAGCAACCTGCACCGGAGGAAAGCAGAACTTAGACGACATGATTCCTGCAGTGTTCCCGTGCCCACTAAAGCCAAAGACCATGAAGTCGTCGCTTTTATGCTTGGCTGGTGATGATGCTGTAGTCGATTGAGCTGGCTGGCCGAATGCAGGAGGATCCAGAAAAAACGCAAAGGTAGATTCCTCGTTGTGGTAATCGCTGGCTGATGACGACATTGGTCGCAACACCGTGAAAGCGCATGCCCGGGGTGTCGACGAGATAAGCAGCTGGTTCAGCAAAAACACGAGAGCAACCTGCACCGGAGGAAAGCAGAACTTAGACGACATGATTCCTGCAGTGTTCCCGTGCCCACTAAAGCCAAAGACCATGAAGTCGTCGCTTTTATGCTTGGCTGGTGATGATGCTGTAGTCGATTGAGCTGGCTGGCCGAATGCAGGAGGATCCAGAAAAAACGCAAAGGTAGATTCCTCGTTGTGGTAATCGCTGGCTGATGACGACATTGGTCGCAACACCGTGAAAGCGCATGCCCGGGGTGTCGACGAGATAAGCGGCTGGTTCAGCAAAGACACGAGAGCAACCTGCACCGGAGGAAAGCAGAACTTAGACGACATGATTCCTGCAGTGTTCCCGTGCCCACTAAAGCCAAAGACCATGAAGTCGTCGCTTTTATGCTTGGCTGGTGATGATGCTGTAGTCGATTGAGCTGGCTGGCCGAATGCAGGAGGATCCAGAAAAAACGCAAACGTAGATTCCTCGTTGTGGTAATCGCTGGCTGATGACGACATTGGTCGCAACACCGTGAAAGCGCATGCCCGGGGTGTCGACGAGATAAGCGGCTGGTTCAGCAAAGACACGAGAGCAACCTGCACCGGAGGAAAGCAGAACTTAGACGACATGATTCCTGCAGTGTTCCCGTGCCCACTAAAGCCAAAGACCATGAAGTCGTCGCTTTTATGCTTGGCTGGTGATGATGCTGTAGTCGATTGAGCTGGCTGGCCGAATGCAGGAGGATCCAGAAAAAACGCAAAGGTAGATTCCTCGTTGTGGTAATCGCTGGCTGATGACGACATTGGTCGCAACACCGTGAAAGCGCATGCCCGGGGTGTCGACGAGATAAGCAGCTGGTTCAGCAAAAACACGAGAGCAACCTGCACCGGAGGAAAGCAGAACTTAGACGACATGATTCCTGCAGTGTTCCCGTGCCCACTAAAGCCGAAGACCATGAAGTCGTCGCTTTTATGCTTGGCAGGTGATGATACTGTAGTTGGGCTGGCTGGCCAAATGCAGGAGGATCCAGGAAAAACGCAAACGTAGATTCCTCGTTGTGGTAATCGCTGGCTGATGACGACATTGGTCGCAACACCGTGAAAGCGCATGCCCGGGGTGTCGACGAGATAAGCAGCTGGTTCAGCAAAAACACGAGAGCAACCTGCACCGGAGGAAAGCAGAACTTAGACGACATGATTCCTGCAGTGTTCCCGTGCCCACTAAAGCCGAAGACCATGAAGTCGTCGCTTTTATGCTTGGCAGGTGATGATACTGTAGTTGGGCTGGCTGGCCAAATGCAGGAGGATCCAGGAAAAACGCAAACGTAGATTCCTCGTTGTGGTAATCGCTGGCTGATGACATTGGTCGCAACACCGTGAAAGCGCATGCCCGGGGTGTCGACGAGATAAGCGGCTGGTTCAGCAAAGACACGAGAGCAACCTGCACCGGAGGAAAGCAGAACTTAGACGACATGATTCCTGCAGTGTTCCCGTGCCCACTAAAGCCAAAGACCATGAAGTCGTCGCTTTTATGCTTGGCTGGTGATGATGCTGTAGTCGATTGAGCTGGCTGGCCGAATGCAGGAGGATCCAGAAAAAACGCAAAGGTAGATTCCTCGTTGTGGTAATCGCTGGCTGATGACGACATTGGTCGCAACACCGTGAAAGCGCATGCCCGGGGTGTCGACGAGATAAGCGGCTGGTTCAGCAAAGACACGAGAGCAACCTGCACCGGAGGAAAGCAGAACTTAGACGACATGATTCCTGCAGTGTTCCCGTGCCCACTAAAGCCAAAGACCATGAAGTCGTCGCTTTTATGCTTGGCTGGTGATGATGCTGTAGTCGATTGAGCTGGCTGGCCGAATGCAGGAGGATCCAGAAAAAACGCAAAGGTAGATTCCTCGTTCTGGTAATCGCTGGCTGATGACGACATTGGTCGCAACACCGTGAAAGCGCATGCCCGGGGTGTCGACGAGATAAGCGGCTGGTTCAGCAAAGACACGAGAGCAACCTGCACCGGAGGAAAGCAGAACTTAGACGACATGATTCCTGCAGTGTTCCCGTGCCCACTAAAGCCAAAGACCATGAAGTCGTCGCTTTTATGCTTGGCTGGTGATGATGCTGTAGTCGATTGAGCTGGCTGGCCGAATGCAGGAGGATCCAGAAAAAACGCAAAGGTAGATTCCTCGTTGTGGTAATCGCTGGCTGATGACGACATTGGTCGCAACACCGTGAAAGCGCATGCCCGGGGTGTCGACGAGATAAGCAGCTGGTTCAGCAAAAACACGAGAGCAACCTGCACCGGAGGAAAGCAGAACTTAGACGACATGATTCCTGCAGTGTTCCCGTGCCCACTAAAGCCGAAGACCATGAAGTCGTCGCTTTTATGCTTGGCGGGTGATGATGCTGTAGTCGATTGGGCTGGCTGGCCGAATGCAGGAGGATCCAGGAAAAACGCAAATGTAGATTCCTCGTTGTGGTAATCGCTGGCTGATGACGACATTGGTCGCAACACCGTGAAAGCGCATGCCCGGTGTGTCGACGAGATAAGCAGCTGGTTCAGCAAAAACACGAGAGCAACCTGCACCGGAGGAAAGCAGAACTTAGACGTCATGATTCTTGCAGTGTTCCCGTGCCCACACCTCGGCTCGGTTGTTTTCTCTTTTTTATTGTTTTTAATATATCTCCATTTTTCTTCGTCTTCAGCTGCCTGCTTTCTTCGTCGTGCGTTTGCCGTGCCGCACGAAAATTCTGAACATTTGTTCACATTCGCGGTCGCTCTTTTCACGGCGCTGCGTGCCTTCCACCAACCCCTTTCTCCCTCCCTGGTAGGCAACACGTTTCTTTTTATTTTCCTGTGCAACCTTTACCTCCCACTTCTTCCACCTTTCCTGACCCACTGTGTTCCGTTATTCAGTAGACAGTTGGCGTGGTGTCGTTCGTTTTTCATTTCCTTACTTTACTATATATCCTACCTCCATGCGGAGTAGTACACATTTAATTCATTCCAACTGAATGCCGACTTCTCTTGTGGCTTCAGTGACGTACTGTAGTCGGCATAGTTGGCGTGAAAAACAACGGAATATACCATTTTGGACCGTTTTGATAATGGGGTTACTGTGACCAGTTTTAGTCAACGCTCGAACGCACGTGTTGTATGTTTCACTTCTTCATACATCCTGCCTCCACACAGCCCTCTTTTCAAAACGACTACATTTCTGGGCGTGAATTAGGTGCTTTAGGAATACTAAAGCAAGCTGTACGACGAGTGAAGCGTTCTGTCCGAGTCGTACGCCAGCCCTCTCCAAGCTGTTTTCTTCGGAGCCAACTCCTGTCATGTTACTTCCCCGAGGTGTTGCCGACGGCCAAAATTGAAGATAAATTAGGTGATTGCTAACAATACTGAGCACCGTTAACCGGCATATTTGTAAAATCTTGTCGCGAACAACTCGAGACGACGCACAAGCAAACAAGAACGTACAGTCCGCGCGGTATCCGCCCCGCCGCACAGCGCGCATACGTGGGCGCCCGGACGCTGACACACCAGTTGCTGGTGGCGCCCTCTGCGCTGCGGCGCCTCCGTCATCGCAAAAGCGGCCCCTCGCTCCCATGCATTTCGCGGCGCGGTCGACACACTGCCCAATTTTCTAGAGCACTATATACTGACTAGTGTGTCGAGCGCGCCGGCTGGGATGGCTCGGATAGCAATGAAAGCCGCCGGCGGCCGCATAGCGGCGCTGTGGTGCGAGAGGGTGCGAGCCGGTTTCTCGCGCACATTGCGCCGCGCTGCTGAGAGTTGGAAAGGGAGCTGCGCGTTGCTTTGGCTCACGTTTAATACTTTGTTTTAGAGCTCTTTCAGGAGCTTAGGATTGATATAACGTTTTAACATGCTAATGTTAATATCGAATTGCTTTGTGCAGATTGCTCGAACTTGAAAGCTCAATCGGTACGTGAGCCACACGCTAACCCGGTAAACGCACATGAGAGCTTTCGCGTTTGGAGGAATTCAAACTCAAAGAATACAAGTCACGAAACACAGATTCGGTTTAATAGAACGAAAGCAGCATGTTTAATCAAAGGTGACAATGCGAGTGGAAGGCAATGCTGGCATGTTCTTCCCACTTGTCCAGATATCCTAAAAAGTCTTCCAAGAAACGCATGTCTGGGCTACCCGGCTTAAGTGCACGCTTGGTTATCCTGGCGGTCATTATTCGTATCAGGCGATTTATTAGCTTGACGAAGTCTTTGCACCCGAGTGTATATAGTCTCCACATGCCGCCAGTGCAAAAAAAGTCCTTTAATAACCTCATCTCCAAAAAGTTGAAATGCAAGGTCAACCTTCATCTTTTCAAAGTTATTGGGTCTTAAGCATAAGCTAGGCTGTCATCCACGGAAGGTATCCGCATCCATGTAACCGGAATGAGAATGTCCTCAAACGGATGACGGCCTCCGTGGTGGTTAGGTGTCTGCAGTGTAGACTGGCTGCCACTCTGTTCACCCACAATGCCCGCTTCACTGGAGCCGGAGGAGTCGTTGCAGTCTTGAAAGCCAGCTTCGAGAAAACAGGAGCCCTCGTTGATTTTCGAGCCCGAATCGCCGGGTCCAGACCCTGCGTCCCGCTTATGGCGTTTACGAGCTGGTTGCTGCTTGCATATGTTTCTTTCCTTCCTTTTTGGTGCCGTCTTGGGCACAAGGTGTGGAGGGTATAATGTTAACGTTTTGAAAATAACGATGTTAAAATAACCATCTTCTACATGCTTCTGTTTCGCACCCCAGTTATGTAACCCCCCTCACATAATACTCCAATCGGAGCCCGTGAGGTATTTGAATAAAAAAAAAATAAATAAAAAAAAACAGCAGAACACAAACGAGGAACCTTTACTTACAGCGGCTAATTAAGGTACATCGCGGCCTGCGATTGCACAAGGTTTCGTCGAAGTCACCATCTTTTGAATGAAGAAGCTGACGAAGTTTTTTTGTTTTTTTTTCTCAGATACACAATATGCACGAGACGCGGCCGGTTAATCGCGATGAAGCTCGTTGGTAATGCCGCGCTTACGGTGAAACATGCGCCTAATATATAACTGCATCCACATGACATATGTGTAGCGCAAAAGGACAATCGAGGGACACAGAAAAGGTACACAACGCAGGTGCTGTCTGTAGCGCCTGTGTACACTCTGTGCTACACACTGCCATGGAGCACCGTTACCGACTCGCCCAGGTTTGCATCCTTGTGAATATAAGTGCATGCTCTAGAAATGTTTCTCGCCAACAAAAGCAGTTGCCGTTTACCTTCAGTCATTTCTATCGATGCTTCGTTCCCATTGTACAGAATGCGTACTTACCTAGCATCAGATAGCGCAGTAATACGTACGCTCCTTGTTCTAGCGCTAGCCCCGTTTGCCAAAAAAGCAAGTCTTCTCTGTGCACCACCGCTTTCTCTTTGGCATTTTTCTCTGCAGTCTAGTGAGAGGCACTGGGGAAACAACAATCGGGAACCGCGCTTCACCACTGGCGACACAGTAAAAAAAGAAGGGATACAGGCGAGCACAGAACGCCCGCACAAAACGAGAAAAAGAAAAAAAAAACCGATGCAATCGTCGCCGAGCAGGTAGAAGTGCGGAACGACTCGCATGAGCAAACACCTACACCATAAATAAACTACTGCACCTTCGTGAAAGCAAAAGACGCGCAGAAGCAGGTTTAACACGCACGCACAACACCAACAGATTGCCGTATTCTGAAGAGAAAACTGCGTCGTCTGCTCAGGTGGCACCCTCCCAACAAGCAGTGCCCTCTGCCCCTAACGATTGGCTTTCATTGCAAATAGCGCCATCCTCGCCCATAGGGAAGCGCGGGCGCTCGTCACACTAGCCACTATATTCTAGGCACTGTAACTATACCCACGGAGGAACTACAGTGTTCTAGAATAATTAGTGCGCTCACATGGCGGCGGCGCGTGACGCACTTCATGTCGACACCGGCAGATGGCGCGCTTCCCAGCGTAACTTGAATGGTGGTTTAGTTAATCATTTTAAATCAATAATTAAGATATATGGAGAAAAATCAGCATGATAGCTACTGCTACCACCCCGTTTCAAAGGGACGCTCCTATATTCCATACATCCATCCATCCAGTGGCGCCTCCATACCAGCGCACTAGGCCCATAGCAGCACAGCGACGCTGGAACCCACGGAGGAACTACAGTGTTCTAGAATATTGTAGCGCGCACACATGGCGGCGGCGCGTGACGCACTTCATGTCGACACCGGCAGTTGGCGCGCTACCCAGCGTAACCTGAATGATGGTTTTGTTAACCATTTTAAATCAATAAATAGGATATAGGGAGAAAAATGAGCATGATTGCTACTGCTACCACCCCGTTTCAAAGGGACGCTCTTATATTCCATCCATCCATCCAGTGGCGCCTCCATACCAGCGCACTAGGCCCATAGCAGCACAGCGACGCTGGAACCCACGGAGGAACTACAGTGTTCTAGAATATTGTAGTGCGCTCACATGGCGGCGGCGCGTGACGCACTTCATGCCGACACCGGCAGATGGCGCGCTACCCAGCGTAACCTGACAGTTGACAGCCGTGTAGTGCAAACGCGTGTTCCATCGCTCCACCGATTGCACGTGGCTACCGGAAACGGACGGACTGGCGACAGCGGGAGCTTCCGAAGCGTCAAATAGATGAGTTCTTTCTTTTATTAATTTTATTTTTTTTTCAGCTAGTTAGGTTAGGTGCAGCCTAAAGAATAGATTTTAGCTCTTGGTCCTAGCGGCATGGTTTTTCGTGCCGGCAGCTAGGTTTTCTTGGCGTTCATTGTTTAGCTATCTTGTTTAGATAAATATTTTTCTTTCTAGGCTATTGGCATTCGCAGATTTGGTTTTTAACGCGTGTTTGCTAGTCGTTTCTTGTGTCTTCTTTTGGCAATTTGTACATTCTAAGAATTCGTAACAGTTATAGTTCAGTCGATGAGCGCTTAAGGTGTGCAATCAAAAGAAGGTAAAGTGTACTCAGTGTGAGGCGCAGGTTAATCTCAAAGAAACGCGGTTTAATTCTGTAGGTGAAGCGGAAGGCAGCGACTTTTTGTGTCGGTGTTGCGTACTGAATGCACGTCTAGATAGATTTGATCAAGAAAGGGGCAGTTTAGTGTCTCGTGTGGAGGATTTAGAAAATGAAGTACGTTTGCTAAGGACGGAAAATCAGAAACTGCTAGGACAGCTTACTCAGATTGAAAAGAAAGGGGGTGACTTTGTCCTTGGAACCAACAAGGACGAACATTCCAATGCGGGCCACGTGGCTGGGGCCAGCACTGGCATGGAAGGCATAAGCAAAGTAGGTCAGGCGGATCCGAACCGTCAGAGTTATTTAGAAGCAGCTAAGACGCCGGAAAAAAAAAGGAAGAAGTAAGGAAGAATGAAAATCCCAGAGATAAGGACACAGATAACCGAAAGCAGGAGCCAACAGTTGGGAGAGGGAGGAGAAGGCCCAGGTGCTTATCGCCGGAAATTCTAACATGAACAGGTGCAAGCGAGATATCTTGGAACGTGTAAGGGGTGATAAGAGAGTGTTGGTTGGAGCCTTCCCAGGGAGAACAATGAGGGCTGTACTAAAAGAGAGTAAAAATAGGCTGTGTAAGAATTCCGCAGAGCGCAGTATGGTAATAGTAGCCGCGGGTCTAAACGATGTCCTAAATGGTGACGCTGCAGGAGTGGTGGAAAGTTTAGCTAAGGGAGTTGACGAGATCAGGGAGATAGCACAGCAGACGCAGATAGTTGTATGCACAGTACCAGAGGTTCTAGGATTGAACGAAAAGATGGGAAAGGACGTGGTGACAGTTAATCAGGACATAAGAAAGTTAAGCCTGGAGAAGCGTTTCGAAGTGGTTGAGGTAAGCAGGGAGGTACATAAAGCAGGTTTTGGTAGGGCCTTTCAGCGAGATGGCATTCATTTTAACAGAAGGGTCGGAGCAGAGATCGGCTGGCGCTTGGCAGGCAGAGCTGTAGCTTTTTTTAGGGGGTCCGCGAGGACTCGGTGCACAGAGGTAGTTAGAAGTGAAGCAGAAGAAAGTGTAATAATGGAAGCTGAGCCCCCAAAAATGGCAAAGAGTAGGTCGAGAAAGAAAAGTAAAAAAAAAAGAAATTTAACACTAGGATCAGCTTCATAAACATGCAATGAGGTAGAAAAAGAGCGAAATGGCTGGAGATAGAACAGCAGTTGAAGGATGACAAAATAGGTGTGTACGCTCTTTGCGAGACCCATCTCAGGGATCTAGAAGATCCGCCGTTTATAGAAGGCTACGTCTGGGAAGGGTGCAACAGAACGAGAACGGAAAGAAAGGGTAGAGGGGTAGGTATGTTGATACACCAGGGAACAAATTGGCAAATAATTAAATCATCTTGTAAAGAACATATCTGGGTTTCAGGAACCATTGCCGGCATAAGGACATGGCTAGGGGTAGTTTATTTAGGAACAGGAGATCAATGCAGGCAAGAAAACAGGGATCTTGTTGAATGTCTCAGTGACGATATAAGCCAGTTTGGAAACGGGGCCAATATTATTCTGCTGGGGGACATGAACGGCCACATCGACGATCTGGATGGATACACGGATTGTAACGGGAAGCTAATGCTAGATTTCTGCGAGCGACACGATCTAGTTATAGTAAATAGAGAAACAAAATGTGAAGGCCAGATCACGTGGGAATTCCGCAAGAGGCAGACGACCATTGACTATTGTCTAATGTCGCAGAAAATTTATAGCAAGGTAACAAAAATGGAAATAGACGAAGAAGGGGAGTGTAGTCAGGGAAGTGATCATAAACGTATTAGTCTGCAGATGGGGCCCTTGATGAAAAGAGAAATGGAACTTAGACAAAACGTAAACGCAAAATTAAACGACGATCAAATAGCGCAGATAGCAGCAGACATAGAGGAAGCAATAGAGAAAAGTCCCGTGGAAGACTGGGATTATGAACAGGTAGAACTACTCATAAGGAGTAAAATTCAGGAGGTTAAAGATGCAAACCGCTGGAATGGAAAGAGGAAGCCACGGAGCTGGTGGAATAAGGAAATCAGGGAAGCTATTGAACAACGACGGGATGCTTCAAGGGAACACCGAATGGCAAAGAAAGCACAGGCTTCTCAGGAGGAAATCGACCAAAAATGGGAATCATATCGACAAATGAAACTTCAAGTGCAGGCCCTCGTCCAAAGTAAAATAAGACAGTCCACCGATCGCTGGATGGCTGATATACACGATGCCTCTAGAGGCGGAGCAAGAAAATTCTGGAACCATATAAGCTGGCTAGGGAAGAAGAATCAAAGAAAGCAAGATCGGATTCAAGATAACGAGGGAAATTGTTTAAAGGGAGACAACGCAGTGAACTACATTACAACAGTTATAGCCGAGTCATTTAAGAGCGACGATAGGGTAATCTCCGCAAATCAGGAAGCAACACAAGGTAGCAAAGACGAAGCAGCTTAGAACTGACCAATCTAAACTGGAAAAAGGCACAAAAAAAAATTCTTAGAAAACACATCTACAGGAATAGATGGAATTCCGATCAAGCTGATTAATGAACTTAGTCCAAAAAGTAAGGAAACGTTGTTAAAAGCTCTGGAAACAGTCATAACGAATAAGCAAATTCCGGGCAGCTGGCGGCAGAGTAAAATGGATTTGATTTATAAAGGGAAAGGAGAAAGGATGCACATAAAATCCTACAGGCCGATTACCATAACATCTGTAATGTACAGGTTAGGCATGCAGGCGGTGAAATTAAAGGTGCAAGCATGGGTTGAAAGTAACAAGATACTCGGAGAACTTCAGAACGGCTTTAGAAATGGTAGGCGCTTAGATGATAGCCTGTTCGTGCTGACCCAATGCATCGAAATATCTAGAGCGGAAAATAGACCTTTGTATTTGGCCTTCCTGGACATAAATGGGGCATACGACAACGTAAGCAGGGAACTCCTTTGGAACATATTAAAAGAAGAAGGTAGCGATTATGAGATAATAGAGTTCCTACAGGAAATAGACCGGGACAACAAAGTAGAAATTACGTGGGAAGGGATAAGAAGTACGGAGTATGTCAAAGTATGCAAAGGTTTAAGACAAGGCTGTCCTCTATCACCGGTGCTGTTCATGCTTTATATGATAAACCTGGAACGGATTATACAAGACAGTAACCTAGGTTTTAACCTGTCATACAGATTAGGTGGAAAGGCGGTAGAGCAGCGCCTCCCCGGTTTGATGTATGCAGACGATATTGTGCTGCTAGCTGAGAGTCTGGAAGAATTGCAAACTCTAGTTAAGTATTGCGGAGACGAAGGGGACGCTCTAGGTTTCAGTTTCAGCGCAGTTAAGTCGGGTCTG
>NC_139348.1:8104236-8446736 GCF_055883805.1 Amblyomma maculatum
GCTTTCATGCATTCTTGGCACTTAGTTTTCATTGTGCACTTCCTCGCGACGTATCCTGACACATAATAAGTTAAGCGAGAGTCGCTTCTCTCTATGTGTCCGTCATGATCCACTGAAGACAACATTGCTTCAGCATCTGGCAAGTTCCCCGAAGCAATGAGGGCATCCACCTGGTCCCACACATTGCTGGGAGGACCACCTGCACTGCTGTGCTCAGCATCAAGCAAAGCACTGAGTGCACATGGATCTGCATTGCCATATCTCACAGTTTTGACTAAACTATAGAGTGACATGCAGTTTATGAGAAACTGAGTGGGAGTTGGATGGTCATTACAGCCTGAGGCTTGTCTCACGATTCCAAACAAATTTTCAATAGGATCCTGACTACGCCGAGATGTCATAAGCTATAAATACTGTAAAAGAAGGCTAGGTCGAGACGGCGAGGTCGTGACGGCAAGGACAGCGAAGCCTTGTCTAGCGTATTTAATCCGATCACGAACCCAGGCGCGCGCCGGAGCCGGCGCCGCGGGACGATGATGATGGTGTGTACAAATGAAAGAAGAAGATCATGGCATGTACAAATGAAAGAAGGTCCACAGAAGGCTCACACAATCTGCCCGGGGGGTCGGAAGCGGCCAGCCTGGCCGCTCCGAATTAACCGATGTACCGCGGCGCACAAACGGTTTCAAGCGAGAAACATGAACAATTTCAGTTCCACGGTGGCGTCGATCGGTTGGGGGAACAACAGGCGTAGTTGACTGGAGAATTTTGCTGATGATCTCGTAGGGACCAAGGTAGCGGTGGTGGAATTTGTCACTAAGGCCAGGGGTGCGCAGTGGTGTATAAAGCAGTACTTCGTCACCGGGACGATAAGAGACCACGGGATGCGTAGAATCGTAGCGACTCTTGCGGTCTTCCTGGCACGCTGCTGTGTTGAGGCGGGCAAGATAACGGCATCTGGCCACACGAGATAAGAACTGGGTAGGTACTGATGTGGAGTAGTCGGGCGTAGAGAAGAAGGAAGCGTCGAGAATTGTAGTGGGAGGATGGCCATAAACGAGAAAAAATGGAGAATAACCGGTAGTCCGCTGTACTGCTGTGTTATAGGCGAAAGTGACGAATGGTAGAATAGTGTCTCAATTTCGATGATCCGGTGTGATGTACATGAAGATCATATCCGATAAGGTGCGGTGAAATCGCTCAGTCAGCCCGTTAGTCTGGGGATGGTAGCTTGAGTTTGTCTTATGAAGGGTGGATGACGCGTGAAGAACTTCGGCAAAGACTGCCGATAAGAAGGCCGTCCCGCGGTCACTTAGGAGCACCCGAGGAGCGCCATAACGCAATACAATTGATCGCAAAAAGAAATTTGCTATGAGCGGAACCGGTCGGTACAGGTGCTGTCTCAGCGTAGCGTGTAAGGTGGTCGACAGCTGTTATAATCCAATGGTTACCCCCATCGGAGAGAGGTAGGGGACCATATAAGTCGATGCCGACTACGTCGAATGGCGTGGCGGGACAGGGAACAGGTTGTAGAAGGCCAGCGGGCGAAGACGTCGGCCGTTTGCGACGTTGGCACAGAAGGCAGGATGCGACGTATTTGGCAACGCAGGAAGATAGGCCAGGCCAAAAGAACCGTTTTTTTCACGCGGTCGTAGGTTTTGTCAACACCAAGGTGACCTGCAGTAGCGTCATCGTGGAGAGCCGCCAGTATACGTGGGCGAAGCACACGCGGCACGACTGGGATCCAGCGAGTTCCATCAAGGCAATACACGAAGCGGAGTAGGATGCCATCTTCAAGCTTAAAATCGCGAAGTTGTCGGCGAAGCCGAGCATTGGGTGGGTCCGAAGCGCCAATAAGGCGGTCGATGATGGGTCGGCAGTAGGCATCGGCTAATTGCTGTGAGCGGAGAGCGTGCTTGTTTTCAGAGTCATCAAATGAAACTGTTGTGATATACGTCGGGGAAAGAGATGGTCGGCTGTGGTCATAGGTGGAAATGCATTGGGAAGAAAAACAGCAAGCCGATTCCGAAAGTGGACAGCGAGAAAGAGCGTCGGCGTCTTGGTGTTGGCGACCCGATTTATAAGTGACGTCGAAATTGTATTCTTTCAGGCGTAGAATCCAACGGCCAAGTCGGCCTGTCAAATTTTTGAGCGAAGACAACCAGCAAAGAGCATGGTGATCAGTCACAACTGTGAAATGCCGACCATATAGGTAAGGGCGAAATTTTTGGACAGCCCAGACGACGGCAAGGCACTCCTGCTCGGTAATGGTGTAGTTTTTCTCAGCTTTCTTTCTTTCTTTCTTTCTTTGTTCCTTTCTATTACAGAAAGCCGGAGCGAAAGCTAAAGGCTACAGAGCCTGACAAAGGCTTCCGCTCCGGATGACGTTCAGCGTGCAGTTTAAAAAAACGTATACAAAACATACAAAAGAGCACTTAGAATCATAAACGCAACGCGCAAATACAGAAATTTGATTGCATGAAACTGAGTCACTCCAAATAACTATGGATAGGAAAAAAAAATACAAAAGATTGGCATTTTATTGCGGATTGCTATGTAATAAACCAACTGCAATTAATGAAACAGATAAAACATACCGCTGTAGACGATATCAATAAAATCGTTTGTTGAACTTAGTGATACAGTATAGAACACTTGCAAAATAATAAAGAAAAGCACATGTAACCTCTGATACAAGAAACACAAAACAAAAAATTAAACTATGCAATTGCGATGTCATGCTTGAGTAATAGGGCTTTAAGAAACTTTTCGGTGACAGGTTTGTTAAAGTTTACGAGCGTATCTACACGATTAAACAGAAACGATATCTGGTAGTCTGTGTGTTGCCGGCCGTAGTTTGTTCTTGTGGCAGGTGTCCTTCTGAGTACTCGGCGAAAAGAATACTGTGAACTTGGGTTTGAATCAGAAGCTTTATATAACTTATTGTTGTTAATGTACTGTACGAGCTTGTAGTAGTAGACCTGGTTTGCTTTGATTATTAAATGTTGTGAAAAAAGCGGATGCGTTGGGAGAAGATGGGGCTTGCCATAAAAGTTATCAAATATTCTCAGCATTTTCTTCTGCAATAAAATTAAGTTCTTATAATTTTGGGCTGTCGTAGTTCCCCAGACGAGTGCGCAGTAAGACAGTCGAGAGTAGAAGAGGGTATAATACAACATTTTTTTCAGCCAAAGTGGAACGAGGTTCTTAATCTTATACAGACACCCAACAGCTCGACTTAAGTCCCCCAGCTGCTAGACGACTAACATGCGTATTCCAAGATAAGTTATTCTGAAACCATACACCCAAAAATTTTTGTGTCGATACCTGATCTAGCAGCTTATTACGGAAATTGATGGCGATTTTGCAACATAGAGGCTTATTTATTGGTGCAAAGATTATATATTTGGTTAATTTATTAACATCGAGCCAGAGGGATAGTGAGTTGAGGTAGTTATCCACTGTGTCCTGGAGCGAAATGAGCGATCTGCCCGCGAAGAAAAGATTAGTGTCATCTGCGTACATAATTAATTTTGGCGAACTTGGTATATTGCAGATGTCAATAATGTATAAATTGAACAATATCGGTCCTAGAATTGATCCTTGCGGTACGCCGTACAGTACATTTAATAATGATGAATGCGCATTATTTATTGTAACATATTGGGAACGATTAGTCAAATAATTTCTTATTAGATCTAATGCGACACCTCGTATATCGTAGTCGTAAAGCTTCATTAATAATATTTCATGGTCCACCGAATCGAAAGCCTTCTGAAGATCCAGAAATATACCTACTGTGTAGAGTCTTTGTTCAATATTGCGTATTATTTCGTTTTTAATGTCATAATCATAGTCATAGCCAGACTGGCGAAGGCAATCACTTTCTCACGCGAAATTGCATCGCGCTGCAGGAGTACAGCTCCAAGACCGAGACCGCTGGCATCAGTGTGCAGAATGGTTGGAGCGCTGTCACTGAAGTGGCCAAGAACAGGGTCTGATGTGAGGGCATGCTTCAGAATATTAAAAGCGGCTTCGCACTGTTCAGTCTACACGGAAGGGCTGCGTGCTTTAAGTAGTTCATGAAGTGGAGCAGCAATACTTGCAAAATGCTTTATAAAACGCCGGAAATAAGACGCCAGGCCGAGAAAACTGCACAATTCTGTAATTCGTTGTCGACGAGCAAAGTTCAAGACCGCGATGATTTTTTCAGGGTCTGGACGAATGCCGTCATGGCTTACTAGATGTCCCGATATGTTTATTTCCTTCTGTGCAAAGTGGCACTTCTTGGTGTTGAGCTGAAGGCCCGCTGAAGCGAGACACGTGAGGACCTCATTCAGGTGCATGAGATGGTCGTTAAAAGTTGACGAAAATATGACAATGTCATCCAAGTAACATAAACAGGTTTTCCATATTAGGCCACGAAGTACAGCATCGATCATTCTTTCAAATGTCGCTGGTGCGTTACAAAGTCCGAAAGGCATAACATTAAATTCGTAAAGGCCACCGGGAGTTGAGAAAGCGGTTTTTTCTTTATCGTCCTCGTGCATAGGTATTTGCCAATAACCTGAGCGGAGGTCCAAAGTCGAGAAATATTCGGCGCCTTGGAGAGAGTCAAGGGCGTCATCAATTCTTGGCATTGGGTATACATCTTTGCGGGTAATTTTGTTGAGTGCCCGGTAATCAACACAAAAGCGTACCGAGCCGTCCTTTTTTTTTAACTAACACTACTGGGGAGGACCATGGGCTTGTCGAGGGACGAATAATATTGCGATGGAGCATGTCATTTACATTTTCTTCAATTACTTTTCGTTCAGAGAGGGAAACCCGATAAGGCCGTCGGCGAACGATAGAGTTACCTTCAGTAATGATGCGATGGTGCGCAACACTAGTCCGTCCCAGTGGTGGGGAAGTGGCATCAAAAATGGCTTGGGGGTGTCGAAGCAATGTCAGCAGTTCTTGGCGTTGGTTCGGCGTGAGGTTAGGATTAATAGTCTTTGTGGGAACAGAAAGAGAGACGTCTGGCGAAACACGGCGCTGAGGCAGAGGGGCGGTGAGCACCATCAAGGACAAAGGTTGAACATCCACCATGCAGGGGAGAGAAGTTCCTTTTGGGAGCATGAGGGATTCACGTGAAGTGTTAGTGGCCGCTACTGTCGCTGAGCCGTTGCAGAACCTCACAAGACTAGACGGGAAGGCGATACCGCGTGCAAGATGACGATAAGATGGTGCGATGAGTACGTCCCCGTCAGTGATGTGGTCAGAAACAACGGTAAGCAGTTTTTCGCACTGAGGAGGCAAAACAGTATCAGCGGCGGCAACGAGGGGATGATGTCGTTCAGAAACTTCAGATGAAAAATCGCTGTCTGTCATATGGATAACACGGTCGCCACAAGAAATCAACGCCGAAGCGGTTGACAAAAAATCCCATCCTAAAATGATCAGATGCGCACATGGTGAAAGCACAGAAAACTGCACATGATGGCGAACGCCGTCAATAACAATTCGTACGGTGCACTTTGCTAAAGGGCGCAAAGGGACGTCATTGGCTCCACGGAGTTCAGGCCCATCATATGGTGTTGTCACTTTGCGCAAACGGTAGCACAAATCAGCGTGAATGACAGAAATTGCAGCTCCTGTATCAATCAATGCTTCGACCGGTAATCCTTCAGTGAAAACAGAAATCACATTACACGGGCGATCTGGAGGACTTTTGGTAAGTTCGTAGAGTGCAGTTTGACCTTAGGAAACTGCGACGCTTAGTTTTCCGGATGGCGGACAGGGATAGTTGTTGCGGGTCGGAGAGGGGAAACTGAGCGGCGGTATGGGGATAGGGACCGACGTCGGGATGCATGGGTTCCACGAGGCTCAGACGAGGATTCTGGAGGTGGGGCTGATCTTCGAGGTGGGCTTGGAATAAACCGGCGTTGATAATATGACGTTGAAGGGATGTCACTTTCAAAGGTATCGTAAACACGGCGCTCGTTCTGGAGGCGGCGACGACAGACGCGGGATATATGTCCTCTAATGCCACAGTAATAGCAAATTGGTCGGGAGGGGCGCCAAGGTGCGTAATATGGTGGTGCAGGTTGAGCCGTCGCTATTACATTGACGTGATTGTTGGTTGGTGCCGGTCGAGGCGGGGCAACTAAAGGAGGGGGGGATGCTGCGACGTGCGCGTAAGTCGGTACTGAGCGGGGTGCCGGAGGGCCAGATGTCATAGGTTCGGTGATTGTTTCCAGCTCTTCTTTGATGATGCTGCGGATACCGGCGTCATTAGATGTTGCGGAAGAGTGATCGCACCCGTGTCGACAGATAGGCTTGAGGGCCTGGAGCTCCTCGCGGATGATGGATCGAATAAGTGCCCGCAGGTCGAGATCAGCAGCGCCGGTCGAGATCAGCAGAACTGTCGGTAGACGTAGCGATGGTGGCAGTTGCCACACGGCGACCGGAACGTAGCTCCAGCGAGAGGCAGGGCCCAAGACAGCAAGGGGATCAAATTTCACCTCCACCACTTGTAAAAGAAGGCTAGGTCGAGACGGCGAGGTCGTGACGGCCAGGACAGCGAAGCCTTGTCTAGCGTTTTATTCCGATCACGAACCCAGGCGAGCGCCGGAGCCGGCGCCGCGGGACGATGATGATGGTATGTACAAATGAAAGAAGAAGATCATGGCATGTACAAATGAAAGAAGGTCCACAGAAGGCTCAAAATACCCTAAATTTTCTAGGTATGACAGTAGCTCTAGAGTGCTTGAGATTGTCACACGCAGACCAGTCGCTGTTGACTCGCTTAAGAACCCTCCTGCTCCACCATGCGTGCTGCTCCCAAGACGTGATATAATTCAGAAAATCCGAGAGTGCTTTGGCTGATAAAGAATTGGGTCGCAGAGCTTCTGCCGGGAACCTAGAAGTCATGATGCTGATGAGCCGGTTGATCCTCCTGTGAAAACAATTTTCTCATATTATGAGTTCAGTTCCCTTGAGAGACATGCCTTATATTTTAAGTTTTCATTTTTATTTTATATTTTAAACAAAGACGCCTTCGGCGCGTCTTTCACACGGCTGTAGCCAGTTCTGCACCCAGGAGCGAAGCAGTAATTTCGACGACGGCCAGGCATTTTTCACTGACATAGCACGCTAAAAAAGCGCGAGACACAAAAAGACCACTCGGATTTAGCAGGCGATAGAGGACTAACTGATCAAAAGGGGCTGTGAAAAGCAAACCGTCGTCGCCGCTGCCGCGAAGCAAAAGAAGCGATTAGCGAGATCGTTCAGGATGGATGGATGGATGGAATATAGGAGCGTCCCCTTTGAAACGGGTGGTAGCAGTAGCTATCATGCTCATTTTTCTCCCTATATCCTAATTATTGATATATAATGGTCAACTAAACCATCATTCTATTTATTAAATTTTGCTCCTACATTACTAACATTATGTCACTTCTCTGCTTTTAAGCCACCAATCTTCGAGTCGTTTTTTCCTAGTTTCCACCGCCGGTTTATTCACCCGGCCACTGTTAACTCCAAAACCCCAGAGCTTCAGGAACAGTGATTGCGCCTGCACCAACTTCCGGATGAATACCATTACATTCGAGTATAATATGGTCAATTGTTTCACTGGAGTTTCCACATACAGCACATGCGTCATCTCCTTTGTTAAATTTCTTTTTGTAGCTGCGTGTTCTAAGGCACCCTGATCTAGCTTCAAAAAGTAGGGCACTGCCTCTTGAGTTATCAAAGAAATCTTCCTTCCTGATCTGCATTTTCCACTTTCGGCATAATTCCACACTCTGTTTCTTTTCCATCGAATTTATCCAATTTTTACCTTCTGTGTTTTTCACCTGTTGCTTAATGGTCTTTATTTCTCCGTCCTTGTTGCTAGCATACTTACTAGTTAGTTTCCTAGTTCTTTTCCTCCATTGTGAGTCAACGCTTTTTAAGTACAGGTATTTAAATACTTTAGCTGCCCATCTATTACTGTCCAATTTCCTCAGGCGTTCCTAATATAATATTTTACTCTGAGCTTCCCTTACTTCAAAAGATGCCCAGCCCATATTGGTTTCACCGCGCTAACACATTGAACGACAGAAAAGACAAACACCACGGACAAACACCTCGTTCAATGTGTAAGCGCGGTGAAACCAATATGAATAACCAACTAGGCCCAATTCTCGCCATTTTACCAGCCCCTATCTCCCTGCACCGCCTCATTTGTAGTTTTGCCGTGGGCACCTATGTGCTAATCGTCCAACGGATCTCTGATTTGTTTCTAATGTCGACTGTTCCTCTGATTTTAGGCACAAAACCGCATTTCCGAAAGCAAGTCCGGGCAGCATAATCCCTTTCCAAATACCGCTCAAAACCTCATACCTATTGTATCCCCACAATACCTTATGCTTCATTATCCCGGCATTCCTTCGCCCTTTGGCCTTAAGTGATTGCTCATGCTTTCCAATGTATGCCAATCCTTCGTTTACCCATACCCCCAAATATTTATATTCTGCTACTCTAGGTATTTCAAGGCCTTGAATTTTAAGACCCTGATCAGTTGAGCCGTTGAAAATCATCAGACCCGACTTAACTGCGCTGAAACTGAAGCCTAGAGCGTCCCCTTCGTCTCCGCAATACTTAACTGGAGTTTGCAATTCTTCCAGACTCTCAGCTAGCAGCACATTATAGTCTGCATACATCAAACCGGGGAGGTGCTGCTCTACCGCCTTTCCACCTAATCTATATGACAGGTTAAAACCTAGGTTACTGTATTGTATCCTCCGTTCCAGGTTTATCATATAAAGCATGAACAGCACCGGTGATAGAGGACAGCCTTGTCTTAATCCTTTGCATACTTTGACATCCTCCGTACTTCTTATCCTTTCCCACGTAATTTCTACTTTGTTATCCCAGTATATTTCCTGTAGGAACTCTATTATCTCATAACCGACACCTTCTTCTTTTAATATGTTCCACAGGAGTTCCCTGCTTACGTTGTCGTACGCCCCGTTTATGTCCAGGAAGGCCAAATACAAAGGTCTATTTTCCGCTCTAGATATTTCGATGCATTGGGTAAGCACAAACAGACTATCATCTAAGCGCCTACCATTTCTAAAGCCGTTCTGAAGTTCTCCGAGTATCTTGTTACTTTCTACCCATGCTTGCACCTTTAATTTCACCGCCTGCATGGCTAACCTGTACATAACAGACGTTATGGTAATCGGCCTGTAGGATTTTATGTGCATCCTCTCTCCTTTCCCTTTATAAAGCAAATTCATTTTACTGTGCCGCCAGCTGTCCGGAATTTGCTTATTCGTTATGACTGTTTCCAGAGCTTTTATCAACGTTTCCTTACTTTTTGTACCGAGTTTATTAATCAGCTTGATCGAAATTCCATCTATTCATGGAGATGTGTTTTTAGGAATATTTTTTTCTGCCTGTTTCCAGTTTATATTGGTCAGTTCTAAGCTGCTTTGTATTCTGCTACCTTGTGTTGCTTCCTGATTGGCGGAGATTACCCTATCGTCGCTCTTAAATGACTCTGCTATAACTGATGTAATGTAGTTCACTGCGGGTTGTCTCCCTTTAAACAATATTCCTCGTTATCTTGAATCCGATCCTGCTTTCTTTGATTCTTCTTCCCTAGCCAGCTTATATGGTTCCAGAATTTTCTTGCTCCGCCTCTAGAGGCATCGTGTATATCAGCCATCCAGCGATCGGTGGACAGTCTTATTTTACTTTTGACGAGGGCCTGCACCTGAAGTTTCTTTTGTCGATATGATTCCCATTTTTGGTCGATTTCCTCCTGAGATACCTGTGCTTTCTTTGCCATTCGGTGTTCCCTTGAAGCAGCCCGTCGTTGTTCAAAAGCTTCCCTGATTTCCTTATTCCACCAGCTCCGTGGCTTCCTCTTTCCATTCCAGCGGTTTGCATCTTTAACCTCCTGAATTTTACTCCTTATGAGTAGTTCTACCTGTTCATAATCCCAGTCTTCCACGGGACTTTTCTCTATTGCTTCCTCTATGTCTGCTGCTATCTGCGCTATTTGATCGTCGTTTAATTTTGCGTTTACGTTTTGTCTAAGTTCCATTTCTGTTTTCATCAAGGGCCCCATCTGCAGACTAATACGTTTATGATCACTTCCCAGACTACACTCCCCTTCTTCGTCTATTTCCATTTTTGTGACCTTGCTATAAATTTCCTGCGACATTAGACAATAGTCAATGGTCGTCTGCCTTTTGCGGAATTCCCACGTGATTTGGCCTTCACATTTTCTTTCTCTATTTACTATAACTAGATCGTGTCGCCCACAGAAATCTAGCATTAGCTTGCCGTTACAATCCGTGTATCCATTCAGATCGTCGATGTGGCCGTTCATGTCCCCCAGCAGAATAATATTGGCCCCGTTTCCTAACTAGCTTATATCGTCACTGAGACATTCAACAAGATCCCTGTTTTCTTGCCTGCATTGATGTCCTGTTCCTAAATAAACTACCCTAGCCATGTCCTTATGCCGGCAATTGTTCCTGAAACCCAGATATGTTCTTTACAAGATGATTTAATTCTTTGCCAATTTGTTCCCTGGTGTATCAACACACCTAGCCTCCACCCTTTTTTCTGTTCTCGTTCTGTTGCACCCTTCCCAGACGTAGCCTTCTATAAACGGCGGATCTTCTAGAGCCCTGAGATGAGTCTCGCAAAGAGCGTACACACCTATTTTGTACACACCTATCCTTCAACCGCTGTTCTATCTCTAGCCATTTCGCTCTTTTTCTACCTCCTTGCATGTTTATGTAGCTGATCCTAGTGTTAAATATCTTTTTTGTACTTTTCTTTCTCGACCTACTCTGCCATTTTTGGGGGCTCAGCCTCCATTATTACACTTTTTTCTGCTTCACTTATAACTACCTCTGTGCACGGAGTCCTCGCGGACCCCCTAAAAAAGCTACAGCCCTGCCTGCAAGGCGCCAGCCGATCTCTGCTTCCACCCTTCTGTTAAAATGAATGCCATCGCGCTGAAAAGCCCTACCAAAACCTGCTTTATGTACCTTCCCGTTTACTTCAACCACTTCGAAACGCTTCTCCAGGCTTAACTTTCTTATGTCCTGATTAACTGTCACCACGGCCGTTTCCATCTTTCCGTTCAATCCTAGCACCTCTGGTACTGTGCATACAACTATCTGCGTCTGCTGTGCTATCTCCCTGATCTCGTCAACTCCCTTAGCTAAACTTTCCACCACTCCTGCAGCGTCACCATTTAGGACATCGTTTAGCCCCGCGGCTACTATTACCATATTGCGCTCTGCGGAATTCTTCAACAGCCTGTTTTTGCTCTCTTTTAGTACAGCCCCCATTGTTCTCCCTGGGAAGGCTCCAACCAACACTCTCTTATCACCCCTTACATGTTCCAAGATGTCTCGCTTGCACCTGCTCATTTTAGAATCTCCGGCGATAAGCCCCTGGGCCTTCTCTCTCCCTCTTCCAACTGTTGGCTCCTGCTTTCGTTTATCTGTGTCCTTATCTCTGGGATTTTCATTCTTCCTTACTTCCTTTTTTTTTCCGGCGTCTTAGCTGCTTCTAAATAACTCTGACGGTTTGGATCTGGCTGACCTACTTTGCTTATGCCTTCCATGCCAGTGTTGGCCCCAGCCACGTGGCCCGCATTGGAATGTTCGTCCTCGTTGGTTCCAAGGATAAAGTTGGCCTTTTTTTTTTTTTTTTTCAATTTGAGTGAGCTGTCCAAGCAGTTTCTGATTTTCCGCTCTTAACAAACGAACCTCATTTTCTAAACCATCCACACGAGACACTAAACTGCCCCTTTCTTGATCAAATCTATCAGACGCGCACTGAGGACGCAACACCGACACAAAAAGTCGCTGCCTTCCACTTCACCTACAGAGTCAAAACGCGTTTCCTTGAGATTAACCTGCGCCTCACACTGAGTACACTTTACCTTCTTTTGATTGCACATCTTAAGCGCTCATCGACTGAACTATATCTATTACGAATTCTCAGAATATACTAACTGCCTAAAGAAGACACAAGAAACGACTAGCAAACAGGCGTTAAAAACCAATTCTGCGGATGCCAATAGCCTAGAAAAAAAAATTTATCTAAACAAGATAGCTAAATAATGAACGCCAAGAAAACCTAGCTGCCGGCACGAAAAAACCAGGCCGCTAGGAACAAGAGCTAAAATCTACTCTTTAGGCTGCACCTAACCTAACTAGCTGAAAACGAAATGAAGTTGATAAAAGAAAGAACTCATCTATTTGACGCTTCGGAAGCTCCCGCTGTCGCCAGTCCGTCCGTTTCCGGTAGCCACGTGCAATCGGAGCAGCGATGGAACACGCGTCCGCACCACACCGCTGTCAACTGTCATCCATCTCCGTAGAGTTACTGTATATGCTACCAAAAGCATATACAGTAACTCTACATGAATGGATGGATTGAATATAGGAGCGTCCCCTTTGAAACGGGGTGGTAGCAGTAGCTATCATGCTCATTTTTCTCCCTATATCTGATGAGCCGGTTGATCCTCCTGTGAAAACAATTTTCTCATATTATGAGTTCAGTTCCCTTGAGAGACATGCCTTATATTTTAAGTTTTCATTTTTATTTTATATTTTAAACAAAGACGCCTTCGGCGCGTCTTTCACACGGCTGTAGCCAGTTCTGCACCCAGGAGCGAAGCAGTAATTTCGACGACGGCCAGGCATTTTTCACTGACATAGCACGCTAAAAAAGCACGAGACACAAAAAGACCACTCGGATTTAGCAGGCGATAGAGGACTAACTGATCAAAAGGGGCTGTGAAAAGCAAGCCGTCGTCGCCGCTGCCGCGAAGCAAAAGAAGCGACTAGCGAGATCGTTCAGGATGGATGGATGGATGGAATATAGGAGCGTCCCCTTTGAAACGGGTGGTAGCAGTAGCTATCATGCTCATTTTTCTCCCTATATCCTAATTATTGATATATAATGGTTAACTAAACCATCATTCTATTTATTAAATTTTGTTCCTACATTACTAACATTATGTCACTTCTCTGCTTTTAAGCCACCAATCTTCCAGTCGTTTTTTTGCTAGTTTCCACCGCCGGTTTATTCACCTGGCCACTGTTATCTCTAAACCCCAGAGCTTCAGGAAGAGTGATTGCGCTTGCACCAACTTCCGGATGGATACCATTACATTCGAGTATAATATGGGCAATTGTTTCACTGGAGTTTCCACATACAGCACATGCGTCATCTCCATTGTTAAATTTCTTTTTGTAGCTGCGTAGAGAAGTGACATAATGTTAGTAATGTAGGAACAAAATTTAATGAATAGAATGATGGTTTAATTAACCATTCTAAATCAATAATTAAGATATATGGAGAAAAATGAGCATGATAGCTACTGCTACCACCCCGTTTCAAAGGGGACGCTCCTATATTCCATCCATCCATCCGTGTTCTAAGGCACCCTGATCTAGCTTCAAAAAGTAGGGCACTGCTTCTTGAGTTATCATAAAAATCTTCCTTCCTGATCTGCATTTTCCACTTTCGGTATAATTCCACACTCTGTTTCTTTTCCATCGAATTTATCCAATTTTACCTTGTGTGTTTTTCACCTGTTGCTTAATGCTCTTTATTTCGCCGTCCTTGTTACTAGCATACTTACTAGTTAGTTTCCTAGTTCTTTTCCTCCATTGTGAGTCAATGCCTTTTAGGTACAGGTATTTAAATACTTTAGCTGCCCATCTGTTACTGTCCAATTTCCTCAGGCGTACTCCTCATATAATATTTTACTCTGAGCTTCCTGCACTTCGAAAGATGCCCAGCCCATATCTCCCTGTACCGCCTCATTTGTAGTTTTGCCGTGGGCACCTAGTGCTAATCGACCAACGGATCTCTGATTTGTTTCTAATGTCGACTGTACCTCTGATTTTAGGCACAAAACCGCATTTCCGAAAGTAAGTCCGGGCAGCATAATCCCTTTCCAAATACCCCTCAAAACCTCATACCTATTGTATCCCCACAATACCTTATGCTTCATTATCCCGGCATTCCTTCGCCCTTTGACTTTAAGTGATTGCTCATGCTTTCCAATGTATGCCAATCCTTCGTTTACCCATACCCCCAGATATTTATATTCTGCTACTCTATGTATTTCAAGGCCTTGTATTTTTAGACCCTGATCAGTTGAGCCGTTGAAAATCATCAGCCCCAACTTAACTGCGCTGAAACTGAAACCTAGAGCGTCCCCTTCGTCTCCGCAATACTTAACTAGAGTTTGCAATTCTTCCAGACTCTCAGCTAGCAGCACAATATCGTCTGCATACACCAAACCGGGGAGGCGCTGCTCTACCGCCTTTCCACCTAATCTATATGACAGGTTAAAACCTAGGTTACTGTCTTGTATCCTCCGTTCCAGGTTTATCATATAAAGCATGAACAGCACCGGTGATAGAGGACAGCCTTGTCTTAATCCTTTGCATACTTTGACATCCTCCGTACTTCTTATCCCTTCCCACGTTATTTCTACGTAAATTCTACTTTGTTATATTTCCTGTAGGAACTCTATTATCTCATAACCGACACCTTCTTCTTTTAATATGTTCCACGGGAGTTCCCTGCTTACGTTGTCGTACGCCCCGTTTATGTCCAGGAAGGCCAAATACAAAGGTCTATTTTCCACTCTAGATATTTCGATGCATTGGGTAAGCACGAACAGGCTATCATCTAAGCGCCTACCATTTCTAAAGCCGTTCTGAAGTTCTCCGAGTATCTTGTTGCTTTCTACCCATGCTTGCACCTTTAATTTCACCGCCTGCATGGCTAACCTGTACATAACAGATGTTATGGTAATCGGCCTGTAGGATTTTATGTGCATCCTGTCTCCTTTCCCTTTATAAATCAAATTCATTTTACTCTGCCGCCAGCTGTCCGGAATTTGCTTATTCGTTATGACTGTTTCCAGAGCTTTTAACAACGTTTCCTCACTTTCTGGACCGAGTTCATTATTCAGCTGCGGCTCCTGATGGGCAGCGCCATCTGTGGCAGAAAAACACACACTGGGACGCCGCCGGCTCGACATGCGCCGCGCGCTTTCTCTCGAACGAGCACGCGCCCTGACGCGCCCCCGCAGGCGCATCTCAACATGCCGTCTGCATTCCGTGGTCACAACACCTGTGGCGCTCCTCGTGGAGAGGGGGATATACGAAGCTGCTGGAGGAGACGGACGCCACTTTGTTTCGCTCCGCAAAAGTTCATCTGCGAATGCGGTATTTGACTTCTCACCTTCTATCCTGTGTTACCAACGGATGCCTGAACCTTGAAACACCACGGGGACACCGGACTTTCGACGGTAGGCCCAATTTTCTGGATTTTATGAGTCTTTAAAAATTTCTGACCGAGGCCTAGGCCTAGCTCGACTCCGAAGCCTCGCTGGGCGCTAGGCGTTCCCCGAAGAGGCTGGGAGCAGCGTCGCGACTTGAGACGAGCAAGATGATGGAAACTGTGGAGGGAAGAGACGCTTCCGCCAGCGATATTTTGAACGGACAATGGTTTATCAGAAAGAGAAACCGAAACGTGGCAATCAACAACGCCCAAGCCGATAACGTTGGAACGCTGAGCCTACCCAAGCCCAAGCCCCCTCAAGGGAGAAAGCTGGCCGAAAAATCGATTGATCGACAGCAGGAGCGAATTCCCAGCACCGCTAACAAGATCATCATTCGCCCCAGAGGCGGAATTAACAGTATTATGAACATTGTAGGAAGATTGAACTTGTCGCGAGTTATCATCCAAGCCGCCGGCCTGGATCTGACGACCACGAAGGGTGACATCATCTCCCCAAACTGTACTCAGCAATCAATACTGGTTGCTACCACGGATACCGAGAGAACATACAAGTACGCAGCAATTCAAGCTCTGAAGATTGGACCCAACATAATTGAAGCCAAGTCATACATCGCCATGCCGGAAGACGGAGGCAAAGGCGTCGTTCACGACGTACCACTCGAATATTCAACGGAGGAAATTAAAGAAATGATAGAATGGAGTGGGACTAATCCGCAAATCTCCGGTATTAGAAGATTGGGAGCGGGATCCAAAACCATTCTGATACTTTTCGAAGACTGGTTTGTGCCGAAATGGCTCAATTTCCAAGGAATCAATATGAGGTGCTACTTGTATAAGAAGAAGTACGAAGTCTGCACAACATGCGGCAGACTGGGACACAGAGCCGATGTATGCCCAGACCCAACCAACGTGAAGTGTCGCGGCTGTGGCTTGGAACATCCAGGCGCTGAACACACATGTGAACCTAAGTGTCAACTCTGCGGCAAAGACCATGTCCTAGGAGACAACAAATGCCGCGAAATATACAGGATGCCCTACCTCTCAAAGAAGAAAATGTGGGAGAAAAGGCTAGAAAAACAACTGCAATCAACTTCAGGAAGCCAGGGATCCATCCTCTACTCTTCGGAACAAGAGCACCGGGGACGAGAACCCCGAGGAAGGAACCGGGCAAACACGGACTCACGGTCGGGGACCCGATCGAGATCAAGATCAAGCTCGAGAACCAGAGAGACCTCGAAATCCCGGGACACGAGCCAGGGACGAGGACCTGGCCTGCCTCCCAGAGATCCTAAGAATCCATGGGGCCAACTCAAGTCAGCAGACAACAAGACGGTAAGCTTCGTTAGCAAATCCTCCCAGGCTGAAAATAGAGAGATGGAAAAACTCAGAGGGGAAAACGCAGAACTTAGAGAGATGATCAAACAAATGAGTCGCGAAATTCAAGAACTTAAATCTAAATTCACCGAAAAGCCCACGGCTAACAGCCCGCCTGCAAATCAATCACATGAGGTACCAAAAACCACAAATTCAATTACTACTAATTCTACTTCAGAGGAATCAAACTGTATGAACTTGGAATTCACCCGGCCGCCACCCCAGAAGCGTAAAGGGGGAGAGACCGATCCATTTATAACCCTTAATAGAAAATTTGAACAACGTAATGACAAATTTGATAAGCAACTCGAGAATATTAACACGCTAATCCAGCAACTTCTAGGGGCTCAGGGACAGATGCAAGTGCAGATTCAAAATCTCACTAAACAAATGCAGGAAGCATCACTAGCCTTCTCTGAATCCAGTAACAGAATCGCAAAACTAGAAGAAACAATGGGTAACAATCATGGGCAAAAGCCATAATCAGAAAGACAACTCCACGATCTGGCAGTGGAACTGCCGAGGGTACCAGAAAAAGCGAGCGCTATTGCAACAATACATAGAACAAACTGCCGACAAACCCATAGCTATCATGATACAGGAGACTGGGAAAAACCCAACCAAATTGTTTGGATATCAAAGCCACAGCAGCGATAGGGGCGAAAAATCCAAAGTCACGACTTTTATCCAGAGAAACATAGCCGCTACTAATCACGAGATCACATCTCGGGATATAGAAGCAGTTTTAACTGAAATCATCACCGGAAAAAAAGACCGAAAGAGTATCTTTCTCTTGAACATATACAGCACTCCGAAGCAAAAGAAAGTTAGGTTTCAAGCCCTATTCCGAAAAGCCCTAAAGATCGCAGGAAATAACCCGCTTATCATAGCCGGTGACTTTAATGCAGCCCATCAGGAATGGGGGTACAATCGGCAGGATCCTAAGGGCAGACAATTATGGGAAGACATGCAAACACTAGGACTCACCCTGCACACTGATCCAAATGCACCCACACGCACGGGTAATAGCGTCAGCAGGGACACCACCCCCGACCTCACCTTAAGCAAGAATGTAAGTACAGCGGACTGGAAAAACACCGAGCAAAACTTAGGTAGTGACCACTTCATTATTACACTCACATTAGGAAAAGGAATAAAAATTAGAAAACCCAAACAACCCAAAATCACGGAATGGGAAAGATTTAGGCAAATACGAGAGACCGAAGGAATTGAGAAAATCGACGATATCGATAAGTGGTCACAAACGCTAAAGAAACATGAGGAGGAAGCAACAGTCACTCTAGAAGACGAAGATGCACCGCCGAATATCGATAGCAAACTCCTAAACATGTGGAACAAGAAACAGGACCTAGAGAAAAGCCTAAAAACACAAAGATGGAACCGTAACATTAGGAGAGCACTAGCTCGACATAATAAAGAGATGGAGACATACGCCATCAAACTAAATGAACAAAACTGGTGTAGCAGATGTGATGAAATGGAACAAGGCATGAGCCTCTCCAAAACATGGAACATTCTACGACACATGCTCGATCCGGAAAAATCTAAAGCACAAGCCAACGTAAATCAAACTAAAGTTAAGCATGCCTTCGAAGGCTCGGACGAACAATTGATGAGCAAATTAATCGAAATCTACATTGGACAAACGGAAACCGAAACGTTACCAGCATATGAGGGGAAACCTAACCTAGACTTAGACGCCCCCATTACCAGGGCTCAAGTCCGAGCTGAGATTATTGGATTAAAGACAAGATCAGCCCCAGGACCTGACGGTATCACGAACACTATTATCAGAAATCTAGACGACGATTCAATCACAGCCCTGACAGGATACATGAATAAGGTATGGGAGACTGGACAACTACCGCAGGCATGGAAAAATGCCACTATAATCCTCATACCCAAACCGGGGAAGCCGCCAAAGCTAGAAAACCTAAGACCCATATCGCTGACCTCGTGCGTGGGAAAGCTAATGGAACGTGTTATTCAGACGAGACTTACCAAATACATGGAGCAAGAGAACCTCTGGCCACACGAAATGGTGGGCTTCAGGCTGGGGCTAAGCACACAGGACGTCATGCTCAGACTTAGATACGATATCATAACACATGAATCTTCAGATACAAAGACTATTCTCGGCCTTGACCTAACCAAAGCCTTCGACAATGTCAAGCATAAGGCAGTGCTCGAAGGTCTCCAAGAAGTTGGGGTTGGAACCAGAACCTATAACTATATTAAAGATTTTCTCACTAACAGAGAGGTCACCATGAGCTTTCAAAGCGCCAAATCACACACAATCACCTTGGGTAGCAAGGGAACGCCACAAGGCTCTGTCTTGTCTCCCTTTCTATTTAACATTGCTATGAGGGGGCTACCAGCACAACTAAAGCAAATACCGGACTTAAAATTTAGCATGTACGCAGATGACATAAATCTCTGGATAAATAAAGGTAGCGACGCAGAAATAGAGAGCAAACTCCAGGCTGCCGCAAATAAGGTGGTTGAGTACGCTGCGAAACGCGGTCTATCCTGCTCGCCGCAAAAGTCAGAACTATTCATCTACAACCCCAAATATAAGAAGAATAAAGCAGACATAAAGATAAATGTTGAAAACTACCCGGTTCCACAAGTAGAGGAAATTAGAATCCTAGGAATGATCCTCCAAGCAAGAGGGCATAACACAAACACCATCAAAAAATTGGAGAACTACGCAGCCCAAGTTACGGGTATATTCAGAAGAGTAGCGCTTAGAGGACACGGTCTCAAGGAACGTAGTCTACTCAAAATGACACAGGCCTACATCATCAGTCGCATATGTTATGCCACACCTTTTCTCAATCTCAAAAAGACAGAACGTGAAAAAATCGACGTCATAATTCGAAAATGCGTCAAACGTGCACTAGGCCTCCCTGTCTCCACATCAACAGAGAAGCTGGAGAAAATGGGGATTCATAATACATGGCAAGAGCTCACTGAAGCTGTCAGAATCTCTCAACTGGAAAGACTAAGTCAGACGGAGACAGGCAGAGCCATCCTAGACTGGGTCGGACTCCAATCAGACAGAGGCCCACAGACGAAAACATCTATCCCACCCAACATAAGGGAACACATACTGGTACCACCCTTACCTCGAAACATGCACCCAGACTACAACAAAGAACGCAGAGAACACAGAGCCAAAGCCATCGCTAAAAGGATGAAACGCAAAGCAGTCGATGAAGTTGCTTATGTAGACGCATCATGCGGACGACATGGAGCAGCTGTCTCGGCAGTAGTAAATGGAGAAGGTGCACCTAAAATTGCGGCCTCAACACGCACCCGTGACATTAGTACAGCTGAAGAGGTCGCAATAGCGCTCGCATGCACTGGTACACAGGCCAAAACTATAATCAGCGACAGCAAAACGGCTGTCTGGAATTTTGCAAAAGGACGGATCTCAGAGGAGGCCAAAAAGATTCTTCTCACAAATCCCATTACTAGAACCATATCCATCATATGGATACCAGCACACGAATCTGTCCCTGGCAACGAAGCTGCGCACTTGCTGGCCCGAGATCTCTACCACCGGGCAGCGGTAGAACAGCCCGAATGCAAGGGAATTAAAGATTGCGCTATCACATACAATGAGATCACAGAATCTTACAAATTAGATCGAAAAGTATACCCTCCCCCAGATCGGTCTCTCACTAACAATGAAGCACGCATCTGGAGGCGATTACAAGCCGATAACTACATCTGCCCTGTCTGGGTTTTCTTAACACAGACCGGGGAGGAAGAAGATTCTAAATGTAAAAATTGCGGACAAAAAGGCACGCTAGATCATATAATATGGCAATGCGCCGATTCCCCAGGCGCCGGCATTAACATTGATAGTAGAGAAGCCTGGGAGGTTTGGCTGCGGAGCGAAGATCCCACCGTTCAGCGGCACGCGACCCGCCTGGCGGCTGAGGCCGTGAAGAGTGCTTGTAACCTCACCTGACCTCAGCCTGCGGGGCCCTCCTGACCCGCTACCCGGCCTGCGTGCCGGGGGCGGGAGATGAAGGGCTCCTTTTCGGTGGAAATAAAGTTTTCATTCATTCATTCATTCATTCTGCATTCCGTCTTGATTATTGGACAACCTGCCGCGTATTTCCATGGATGAAACGTAATTATAGGCGAGAAAATTGTTATTCACGTCAGCACTGTAGAGCAGGCGACAGACGGCGATGAGTAAATGTGAATGCGTTTCCCACGTTAGCGAAAACGTAGGAAGTTTATCTCGAGGTAAGTCAGCTATGCAACTATATTGTCGTATATAATATTGTCAGGCATGCGAACAGAAGAGGACAAAGTGCAAAAAGAGGCTCTCCGGGATAGAAGTTAAAGAAGAGGAAGCTCACCATCTGTTGGTTAGCACACCAGGCCAGAACCACCCGTCTGTTACCGCTGTGGTATGCTTGGCCACATATCCAGATTCTGCCGCCGCCGGAACCCGCCACCATGCTACCAGCGCCAATGGTGGAATCGCCGTTCTACCGTGGGTCCAGAAGTCCGTGACACGACCTATCCCCCTCCTTCGGGCTCCTACCGCTACGTACCACCACGCAACGACTCAGCAGTTTCTGATCGCAGCCTGACTCCTCCTGCCCGCCGCTCCCGACAATCGCCTTCTCCCCGCCGTTCTTCTCCGCCACCGGGAAACTAGCGTGTGCGGCCGATGGAGGTGCGGTCGCCAGGTCATCGATATTACCAATTCCTCTACCGGTCGTTATGCTGAAGAACCGCTTGGAAGTGTTAGTGGATGGTGTTTGTGCTATGGCCTTAGTGGATACGGGTGCTGCAGTTTCCGTGATGAGCTTAGATTTTAAGAACCGTCTCGGCCTCAAAATTATGTTTGGTTGGGATAGAACTGTCATATTTCGAGGTGTAGGGGGAGAATCGTTGGTTCCACTTGGTATTTGTTATGTAAATGTAGCGATGGCTGGACACGAGTTTAGAACTGAATTTACGGTGCTCCCTCGCTCTACGCACGACGTTATTCTAGGAGTTGACTTTTTACAGCAGTGTGGCACAACTCTCGACTTCAACAGTGGCGAGATATCAATAAGCCCCAGCCTTCGATCGGCCCTCATAGAAGACTCGCCGCGGGCTGTCCAAGTGTTTTCTGTCTTCGAGGATACCGTCGTTCCGGGGATGTCCGCCATCTTCGTCCCAGTTGTGTCTTCGGGCGCGGTTCCCAATGCCTTCGACGCTCTGGTGGAACCCGCTTACCTTTCCGGTGCTAAAAAGAGTGTGTTGGTGCCCCGCAGCGTTGTTCGAGTGAACGAGGGCCGTGCCACGCTTTGGACTGTCAACCATACCAATGAACCTGCCGTATTGCCGCGTGGTTTGAAACTCGCCGACTTTGAAGAACGCCTTTCTATGCGCATCGCCGCGTTCAGTGACGGCGTTGCTCGTTCAACTAGACGTCTAGATCATGCTGATTCCCAGTTTCAGCCCATGATAAATCAATCGCTACCCACCAACGATCGCCGAATATTGATGGAGGTTCTTATGAAACATGCGGACGTGTTCGACTTCGCTCGAGATCAGCCACCACCGATTCCGCCTTCCCGCACCCATCACATGATCGACACTGGATCTGCACACCCGATTAGACAGACACCATAACGTGTTTCACCTTCAGAACGTAAGATAATCGACGAACAGGTCCGTGATATGATGCAAAAAGGAATCATTCAGGAATCATCTAGCCCATGGGCCGCCCCTGTGATTCTCGTGAAAAAGAAAGATGGCACCTGGCGATTTTGTGTCGACTATCGCCGCCTCAATACTGTCACCAAGAAGGATGTTTACCCGCTCCCGCGTGTTGATGATGCCATTGACTGCCTCCATTCAGCTTCCTACTTTTTATCTGTTGATTTACGGTCCGGATATTGGCAGATACCGATGCATCCGAAAGTCAAGGAGAAGACGGCATTCGTGACTCCCGACGGGTTGTATGAATTTAACGTGATGCCTTTCGGCCTATGCAACGCTCCGGCTACCTTTGAAAGATTTATGGACACTCTTTTGCTTGGACTGAAGTGGAAAATTTGCATGTGTTACCTAGATGACGTAGTGATCTTCGGCGAGCATAACAGCCGTTTAGCTGTGGTCCTTAACTGCATGGAGGAAGCGGGTCTTGTGCTGAACTCTAAGAAGTGCCGCTTCGGTGAACGACAGATCATTGTGCTTGGGCATTTGGTTGACAAAGACGGTGTTAGGCCTGACCCACAGAAGATTGAAGCTGTCAGTTGCGTCAAAGAGCCCAAGTCTGTGAAAGAACTCAGGAGCTTCCTGGGACTTTGCTCTTACTTTCGACGCTTCATCCCTAAGTTTGCTGAAGTAGCCTACCCCCTCACATGCCTCTTGCAGAAGGATATTCCTTTCAAATGGACTCCTGAATGTGATTCTGCGTTTCGCCAGCTCAAGTTTCTTCTTACCTCGCGGCCCACACTGCGTCATTTCAGCCCGACAGCTCCCACTGAACTCCACACTGACGCAAGTGGCATCGGCGTGGGTGCTGTGCTCATACAACGGCATGACGGAAACCAACACGTTGTCGCTTACACAAGTCGCACCCTTAGCAAGTCTGAACGCAACTATACCGTGACGGAGCAAGAGTGCCTTGCCGTCGTTTTTGGCGTACAGCGGTTTCGCTCGTACCTTTATGGACATTCCTTTACAGTCATCACCGACCATCATTCGCTTTGCTGGCTGGTGAATCTACGCGACCCCTGCGGTCGGCTGGCCCGCTGGGCATTACGCCTTCAGGAGTTCAACTTTACAGTGTCTTACAAAAGTGGCCGCCAACACGCTGACGCTGACTGCCTCTCGCAACTACCCTCCGCGATGACGACTTTGACGACTATCTTGCCGCCGTTTCCGTACAATTTCCGGATCTTGCCACTTTCCAGCGAGAACAACGAAAAAATCAAGACTTGGTATCACTTTTTGAAAAAGCTCGTGATCCGGAATCTGCGAACCCTTTCTGCATTCGCGATGGTTTGCTGTATCGAAAAATTTACTCGTCTGGCGGTGCACGCTTTCTGCTAGTCGTTCCGGCTAGCCTCTACTCCTCTGTTCTACACTTTATGCACGATGACGTTACAGCTGGGCACTTGGGGTTTGCCAGGACTCTTACGCGCATTAAGGAACGTTTCTACTGGCCAAATATGCGTCGAATGACTCAGCGTTACGTGAACTCCTGCGTGCAGTGCCAGCGGTTCAAGCTCCCCACCACTTCTCCGCCGGGCCACTTACATCCGGTGATACCACCGACCACACCATATGAGCAAGTGGGTGTTGACCTCATAGGCCCGTTTCCCCGCTCGTCCAAAGGCAATCGCTGGGTCATAGTGTGCGTTGATCATCTCACGCGTTGCTGTGAAACTGCCGCCATCCCTTCCGCCACCGCCGCTGAAGTCTCGTTCTTTCTTCTTCACGCTGTCGTCCTCCGTCATGGGCCTCCTCGTGTAATTATCAGTGACCGAGGCCGCCAGTTTACGGCAGATGTTGTGGAACAGCTTCTGCGCTATTGTACTTGCCAGTTGCGTCACTCTACGCCGTACCATCCCCAGACAAATGGCCTCGTCGAACGTACAAACCGGACACTGACGAACATGCTTGCGATGTATGTTGACTCGCGGCACAAGAACTGGGATGACGTGCTTCCTTTCATTACTTACGCCTATAACACCTCGAAGCATGAGACAACTTCCTATAGTCCATTTTTCCTCCTCTACGCCCGTTCGCCTCGACGTTCTCTTGACACCATTTTGCCGTTCTCTCTCGACACCGAGCCGTCTGTTTCGAGCACCCTCTGCCGCGCTGAAGAGGCTCGTCGGGTCGCCCGATTACGCACTCTGGCCTCGCAGGACCGCTCTAAGCAGCGCTACGATCGTCGGCATCAGGATGTCTCCTATCTTCCCGGCGACTTAGTGTGACTCTGGACACCTCTCCGCAAGCGTGGTTTGTCCCAGAAGCTGTTGTCGCACTACACAGGCCCATTTATTGTGCTCAAACGCATCAATGAGTTGAACTACGTCGTGTCTCGCCAATGTTCCCAAGGTCGCCCCTCTCGGAAAACACAGGTAGTTCATGTCGCTAGAATGAAGCGCTGCCACTCTCGCTCGGGACTCTGACTGACAGCCCAGGGGCTTCGTCTGCGAAGGGGGAAATGTCAGGCATGCGAACAGAAGAGGACAAAGTGCAAAAAGAGGCTCTCCGGGATAGAAGTTAAAGAAGAGGAAGCTCACCATCTGTTGGTTAGCACACCAGGCTAAGGTGCAGAACCATTCTGCAAATAAACCTTAACAATATGTTTAAAAACTGCGGAAGTATTATCAGTACTATGAGATAAAGCTGCTCGCTTGTTGATCATCGTTTTGGCCTGTGGCATGAGATCTATATTCGGTTTTGTTTTTATTATTACGACGTTACTAAAGCAAATCTTGCAGTAGAAGAATAAGCTATAGTCCGAAAGAGATGTTTTTTCAAAGGCACGAAAGCTAGCAGTCTCAAAAGCACATGCGTGATCCGCGCGCTGCACTCGACATAACCGGCTCGCTGGCTCGGAAGGAAGGTGAAATCCAAGCGTGTAGTACAATCGTGCTTTATTTCGGTTCTTACTAAATGGTTGTGCTTCATTTATATTTAGTTTGCATTTACGAAACCTGTGACGCGAATAGGGTGCTCCGTGCGAGTAGTGTCAATCGAGCCATAACTAGGATCGCTTTTGTATTGCACTTCCAACATATTTTTGTTATTAATAATAATAATGTTGGTTCATTTATTGGCCAATTTGCGGAAATCTGTAAAAGCGGCTCAGCCAAGTATGTTGTCCACCCCCCCCCCCCCCCCCCCCTCACAAAAAAAATATCCTCGTTCCTAGATATTTTCTTGGTCGTAGGGCACATTCACACATCATTGTCGATCGAGGACGTCGCATGCTGGATATCTGTTGATTTGGTTGCTTTCAGAGCACTCGCAAAGCAGGTTGAGAGCACAGAAAATCGGCAAAGCAAGACACGCGCGGACCGAAGAGCAGGATAATCCTCCACCCCCTTCACTTCGTATACATGGTGTTAAACCATTGTACTCTTTGGTGCCTCTCTAAGACGTCTTTGTCAACTGTCGAACATTTATGAGTTTATGGAGAAGGGGGAAAATTGGCCTTTTTCGTTTCCACAAAGAACGCGAGACTTCTCAGAATGCTGTCATGCGGTTGGAAAACAGGTCTTGTGGAAACGCTTCCAATGAAATCTGCAAAGTTCCACACGTGAGCCTCGTCTTTCGGCGCTTCGCCTACTATTGTGGCTACCCATGACACAATGCTACTTAGTACCTCCGTTTCGCATCAGCGGAAGCGTTTTTGTATCGCCAAATAACCGCCAGGCGCAACTCGATCGCCGCACGTTCACAGGAAGCTCGTTTCACATTTCGACACCATGCCAAGAATGCGGCGCTGCCATTGCGCGGCGAAACTCGAGCTGGGTTCTTCTCTCGCTCCGTTGGCACGTGCGGCTGCCTCTGTAGCACGCGCCCGAGCGAGCGGGCTGCGCAGACTCCGCAGACACCCGCGCGCAGCGCTATGCGCATAGGTTTTGTAGATCCGCTCCGCTGGAAACCGAGCGCTGGCGTCGCGGATAGAGTTCTTCTAGGCTGTTGAAGAATTCCGCAGAGCGCAGTATGGTAATAGTAGCCGCGGGTCTAAACGATGTCCTAAATGGTGACGCTGCAGGAGTGGTGGAAAGTTTAGCTAAGGGAGTTGACGAGATCAGGGAGTTAGCACAGCAGACGCAGATAGTTGTATGCACAGTACCAGAGGTGCTAGGATTGAACGGAAAGATGGAAAAGGACGTGATGACAGTTAATCAGGACATAAAAAAGTTAAGCCTGGAGAAGCGTTTTGAAGTGGTTGAGGTAAACAGGGAGGTACATAAAGCAGGTTTTGGTAGGGCTTTTCAGCGAGATGGCATTCATTTTAACAGAAGGGTCGGAGCAGAGATCGGCTGGCGCTTGGCAGGCAGGGCTGTAGCTTTTTTAGGGGGTCCGCGAGGACTCCGTGCACAGAGGTAGTTAGAAGTGAAGCAGAAGAAAGTGTAATAATGGAGGCTGAACCCCCAAAAATGGCAAAGCGTAGGTCGAGAAAGAAAAGTACAAAAAAGAAATTTAACACTAGGATCAGCTACATAAACATGCAAGGAGGTAGAAAAAGAGCGAAATGGCTAGAGATAGAACAGCAGTTAAGGATGACAAAATAGGTGTGCACGCTCTTTGCGAGACTCATCTTAGGGATCTAGAAGATCCGCCGTTTATAGAAGGCTACGTCTGGGAAGGGTGCAACAGAACGAGAACGGAAAGAAAGGGTGGAGGGGTGGGTACGTTGATACACCAGGGAACAAATTGGCAAAAAATTAAATCATCTTGTAAAGAACATATCTGGGTTTCAGGAACCATTGCCGGCATAAGGACATGGCTAGGGGTAGTTTATTTAGGAACAGGACATCAATGCAGGCAAGAAAACAGGGATCTTGTTGAATGTCTCAGTGACGATATAAGGCAGTTTGGAAACGGGGCCAATATTATTCTTCTGGGGGACATGAACGGCCACATCGACGATCAGGATGGATACACGGATTGTAACGGGAAGCTAATGCTAGATTTCTGCGAGCGACACGATCTAGTTATAGTAAATAGAGAAACAAAATGTGAAGGCCAGATCACGTGGGAATCCCGCAAAAGGCAGACGACCATTGACTATTGTCTAATGTCGCAGGAAATTTATAGCAAGGTCACAAAAATGGAAATAGACGAAGAAGCGGAGTGTAGTCTGGGAAGTGATCATAAACGTAGTAGTCTGCAGATGGGGCCCTTGATGAAAACAGAAATGGAACTTAGACAAAACGTAAACGCAAAATTAAACGACGATCAAATAGCGCAGATAGCAGCAGACATAGAGGAAGCAATAGAGAAAAGCCCCATGGAAGACTGGGATTATGAACAGGTAGAACTACTCATAAGGAGTAAAATTCAGGAAGTTAGAGATGCAAACCGCTGGAATGGAAAGAGGAAGCCACGGAGCTGGTGGAATAAGGAAATCAGGGAAGCTATTGAACAACAACGGGCTGCTTCAAGGGAACACCGAATGGCAAAGAAAGCACAGCCTTCTCAGGAGGAAATCGACCAAAAATAGGAATCATATTTACAAAAGAAACTTCAAGTGCAGGCCCTCGTCCAAAGTAAAATAAGACAGTCAACCGATCGCTGGATGGCTGATATACACGATGCCTCTAGAGGCGGAGCAAGAAAATTCTGGAACCATATAAGCTGGCTAGGGAAGAAGAATCAAAGAAAGCAAGATCGGATTCAAGATAACGAGGGAAATTGTTTAAAGGGAGACAACGCAGTGAACTACATTGCATCAGTTATAGCCGAGTCATTTAAGAGCGACGATAGGGTAATCTCCGCAAATCAGGAAGCAACACAAGGTAGCCGAATACAAAGCAGCTTAGAACTGACCAATCTAAACTGGAAAAAGGCAGAAAAAAAATATTCCTAAAAACACATCTACAGGAATAGATGGAATTCCGATCAAGCTGAATAATGAACTCGGTACAAAAAGTAAGGAAACGTTGTTAAAAGCTTTGGAAACAGTCATAACGAATAAGCAAATTCCGGACAGCTGGCGGCAGAATAAATGAATTTGATTTTTAAAGGGAAAGGAGAAAGGATGCACATAAAATCCTACAAGCCGATTACCATAACATCTGTAATGTACAGGTTAGCCATGCAGGCGGTGAAATTAAAAGTGCAAGCATGGGTTGAAAGTAACAAGATACTCGGAGAACTTCAGAACGGCTTTAGAAATGGTAGGCGCTTAGATGATAGCCTGTTCGTGCTTACCCAATGCATCGAAATATCTAGAGTGGAAAATAGACCTTTGTATTTGGCCTTCCTGGACATAAACGGGGCGTACGACAACGTAAGCAGGGAACTCCCGTGGAACATATTAAAAGAAGAAGGTATCGGTTATGAGATAATAGAGTTCCTACAGGAAATATACCGGGATAACAAAGTAGAAATTACGTGGGAAGGGATAAGAAGTACGGAGGATGTCAAAGTATGCAAAGGTTTAAGACAAGGCTGTCCTCTATCACCGGTGCTGTTCATGCTTTATATGATAAACCTGGAACGGAGGATACAAGACAGTAACCTAGGTTTTAACCTGTCGTATAGATTAGGTGGAAAGGCGGTAGAGGAGCGCCTCCCCGGTTTGGTGTATGCAGACGATATTGTGCTGCTAGCTGAGAGTCTGGAAAAATTGCAAACTCTAGTTAAGTATTGCGGAGACGAAGGGGATGCTCTAGGGTTCAGTTTCAGCGCAGTTAAGTCGGGTCTGATGATTTTCAACGGCTAAACTGATCATGGTCTTAAAATACAAGGCCTTGAAATACCTTGAGTAGCAGAATATAAATATTTGGGGGTATGGGTAAACGAAAGATTGGCATACATTGGAAAGCATGAGCAATCACTTAAGGCCAAAGGGCGAAGGAATGCCGGGGTAATGAAGCATAAGGTATTGTGGGGATACAATAGGTATGAGGTATTGAGGGGTATTTGGAAAGGAATTATGGTGCCCGGACTTACTTTCGGAAATGCGGTTTTGTGCCTAAAATCAGAGGTACAGTCGATATTAGAAACAAATCAGAGATCCGTTGGACGATTAGCACTAGGTGCCCACGGCAAAACTACAAATCAGGCGGTACAGGGAGATATGGGCTGGGCATCTTTCGAAGTACGGAAGCTCAGAGTAAAATATTATATGAGGAACGCCTGAGGAAATTGGACAGTAACAGATGGGCAGCTAAGGTATTTAAATACCTGTACCTAAAAAGCGTTGACTCACAATGGAGGAAAAGAACTAGGAAACTAACTAGTAAGTATGCTAGTAACAAGGACGGAGAAATAAAGAGCATTAAGCAACAGGTGAAAAACACAGAAGGTAAAAATTGGATAAATTCGATGAAAAAAAAACAGAGTGTGGAATTATACCGAAAGTGGAAAATGCAGATCAGGAAGGAAGATTTCTTTGATAACTCCAGAGGCAGTGCCCTACTTTTTGAAGCTAGATCAGGGTGCCTTAGAACACGCAGCTACAAAAAGAAGTTTAACAATGGAGATGACGCATGTGCTGTTTGTGGAAACTCCAGTGAAACAATTGACCATATTATACTCGAATGCAATGGTATCCATCCGGAAGTTGATGCAGGCGCAGTCACTGTTCCTGAAGCTCTGGGGTTTAGAGATAACAGTGGCCGGGTGAATAAACCGGCGGTGGAAACTAGAAAAAAACGGCTGGAAGATTGGTGGCTTAAAAGCAGAGAAGTGACATAATGTTAGTAATAATACGGGTGTAGTTTACAGCAATGGTAATCAACTCTGCAGGGAGTTGGTTGAAGCATTTTACATTGCTAAAGCCGAGGACAAGTGTGTGGCTAGGCGTCGGCTAGCCTTCATTGTAAGGAATTTGACCTTTTAGATAAGTCGTTAGTTAGGCCTTGACTTTGAATTGGCTTCGAATTTTCGTCTTCGCCTTCATCTTCTTCCCAATGTCTTGCATTCCACCGGTTGGGTTGTGCGCGAGCTTTTCGGAAGGAGTCTTCGTTGTTTTCTTCCGATCATAAACATTCAGTTGATAGTCCAGCCTTGTCCTGTCCTCCTCTTTGCTGTGTCTCGTGTTTTGGCTGGTTAAGTATGAACCCGTACCAACGTGCCCAGTCATCAACCTTGTTGAGTAATGTAGGAGCAAAATTTAATAAATAGAATGATGGTTGAGTTAACCATTCTAAATCAATAATTAAGATATATGGAGAAAAATGAGCATGATAGCTACTGCTACCACCCCGTTTCAAAGGGGACGCTCCTATATTCCATCCATCCATCCAGTTTGCAGAGAGTAGGTCCACTCTCCCTAACAGGTGGCGCCACTGGGATAGCCGTCATTGCTGGCCTTCGGAACGAATCGCCATGCAGTGCGGACTGCTGCTGTGCATCATATGTAAGAGCTGACTTTTAAACACCGCTGCTTTGATGCAGGTGTCATCTGCATTGTCGAAGTATTCTGCGAGGAAGTAGAGCTAATGACCGTGTTGTTTATTGGCGGAAGAACAGGCGATGCTTTCTACATAAGGTGCACATCATGGCCTAGGCCACCGTTTTTCTCGGGGGTGTATCACGAGTTCATGTTCCTTTCTGGAACAAGAAAGCGCCTGTGAATCCGCCTTTTGCGCGAGGATGTGGCGCCATCATGCGGGAGCGGGCGGGAAACACATTGAGCGGCAGTGTAGCAGACGACGCGAAAGCGCACCATACGAAATGGCCACGCCAACGCTGGTAGAAAGCGAAAGCTTCCCCCCTTTTTTGGCCTCGGAGCGGAAAGTAGTGACAGTGATTGCAGCATATGTTCACGCAGTATGGGAAGGTAGAGGGTTTTCACAATCCACTCATAACGCACGTACGCACATACTATCTTCGTATTGTTGTAAGAGCGTGTAGCGCGGGCCGTGTTCGACGTGACAGAATGAGACGCTCTCAGCGTGCAGGTTTGCGGCAGACAGGAGAGCGTGGGGGCAGAGAGAGAGAGAGAGAGAGAGAGAGAGAGAGAGAGGGGGATCTCAAAGGGCAAAGCAGCCAGGGGTTTGTTGATGCTGCAGAGCTAGGTGGAATCGTCTCCTGTGACTTTGAGCGGCGCATATGCGCGGGGTGTCTCGAGTTACCGAGCACAATGCGGTCACCGCGGCGCCGGCATGGTGCAATGGGCGTCGCTTCCTCCTCGCGTCATCTACAACCGTGCAGCTATAGGATTTCATCCACGAAGACCGGCAGAGAGGCACATATACACACCCCGTGAAAAGGGCATTGTCCCGGCCGGAATGCACACCTGCAGGAAACGCGCTGAATTTTTCTGGCAATGGATGATTCAGAGCTGTAGCCGGTTTCTGGCCTCAGGAGTCAGAACGGATGTGGTCGCAGTGGTGAAAAGGTTCTCGGTGCGCAGAGAATGGTCATTCTGTTGTGAAAGGATCTCCAGCGTTCATTTCTGCCACCGCCGCGATTTCTGCGGAATGAACAATTTGGTGACACATGTAAATCTCCTACATATCGGATGCGCATCTCGGTCAGGAACCAACCCTGTTCTACGTCCAGAGCGATCCACTCTTCAAGTGAACTAGCATGAACCCTCCAGGAGACTCATTTATTGTGCCGGGCAGTTTCCTTGCCGTTGCAAACGGTTGGACGTAGACGACGATTATCAAGCTCCCTAACGAAGTGCATCTGATTGCGTACACCAAAGGAACAAAATCCGGATGCTTCGGCGTGCACGAAGGCGAGCCTTTAATTAAAAAAAAATACTGTGCGTTGTGCAAGAGTGTCAAGTGCGTCATATGCTCCGAGCGGCAAAAGCACAGATACGACAGGTATGCATGCATCTAAACGAAATATGCATGATGAAGAGTACCTACTGGAGTTTTCACCCAGGCTGTAGCGCACCAGGGATAGCTGCAATGAGGATTTTTTCGGTGCGTGATTGCTTTAGTTGCGCCGGGGCCTGAAGGCGATGTATTTTGTCTTTCCTTTTCTTTATGTGCGAAAGGGCTAGGTAGCTTAGATATCACAGGCGGGTCTGTGCGCTAAGCCGTAATATTTAGCATGTTTTATCGTGGCTGCCTAACAAGAAAAAAAAAAAAATACGGCGTTTTAATGTACTGCCGTTCGCGAGCCTCATGACCAGCTCAACAACTCGGCTCGCGAACGGCGGTGCATCACAACAAACGCCCAATTTTTCTTTTCTTTTTGGTCAGGCGGCAGTCGCGATGAAACATGCTAAATATTACGGTCTAGCGCACACAGCCACCTGTGATATCTGCGCTACCCGGCTCCTTCGCACATAAAGAAAACAAACGACAAAATACATCGCCATCAGACGCGCCGAACAAATGCTCATTGCGGCTATCACTGGTGGGTTACAGGCTTGGTGCAAACTCCGGTAGATACTTTTCATTATGCACATTTCCTTTAGATGCATACATACCTGTAACGAAGTGTTTTTCGCACAGTCGAGAGTACGCAGTAGGTAGCTAAGGTCGGCCATTCACATCTTGACGCTTGTTGGCCCTAATTGTAGCTTCACGTCGTTGTTGGCCGCGGCTCGGCGAAGGAAACCTGAAAAACCGCGTCTTGCATCTTGGCGCGCTTAGAGAGTGGCAACCGTACGCGGCAGATGTGGTTGGCATCGCTTTGCCAAGCCTGTGACGGCCACCGTGCCGCCCGGTGCCGCCAGCCCCCGTGCACTGGCGGCGCCGAGAAACGCCGTCGACGCCGCTCAATGAGTTTCCGTCGGTCGCCGCTACGACTTCGCGCATGCGCAGAAAACTCGCGCAAAAGGCGGACTGTAGAGAAAGACTATATACCTCACGCACCAGCTCATGTTAGCACCGGCAGTACCCATGGGAATGCGAGAACGACCCTGACGTTTTCTGAGTTGTATACTCCGTCTTTGCACTGCTGCCGCGCTATTTTCGCAGGGCGTTAAGAAGTACCTTGATGTGGCTATTAATGTATATGCATTTATTAGAATTGATTATGCATAGAAGAAAATTCAGTGTGGGCATGCCATTGAATCTGCTTACTTTAATTAGGTACTGTTTCCAAAGATATGCGGGTTCGAATTCCGGCCTCGGCGGCTGCTTTTCCGTGAAGCTGAAAACCCAGCGCCCGTGTGCTGTGCGATATCAGTGCACGTTAAGAACCCCAGGGGGCGGCAATTTCTGCAGCACTCCACTCATAGCCTGAGTCGCTTTGGGACGTTAAACCCCACAAACCAAACCAAACTTTAATTAGACAAGCACTGCTGCAATACATGTAATAACTGCTACTTTTATAAAACTAATGCACGACAAATGATGCAATTTACCATGATAAGATTTGTTATATCCCCGCTTGCTTGGGCTCTGAATTCTGGTTCAGTTTCGAGTCGCCTTTGCCCGAGCGCAGGTGAATGCCGCTGAGCGCCTGATGCGGCCTTCAAGTCTTTTGAAGCCAGGACGTTTACAGGAGTTAAAATTATATCTTATCAATTGTCGGGAATTACACGCGCGTCCATATTGAGCAGTAAGTATTGTGCACAATGTCAAATGGTGAACAATTATATTGCGTCTCAGCCAGCACGGTCTGAACATGCGTTCGCCCTTTTCGCAAGAAAATAAAAAAAAAGTACGTTTGAGGGAATAATCAGTTTGTAATCTATTCAGTATTACAGAACATTATGTTTTCCACAAAAAGCGCTAGAGAGGCAATTGATAAAGAAAAAAGAAACGCGTCGTCGGCGGACGGGTTTGTCGAAACGTTCTATCCGATGCAGACAGTCATAAGGACCAAATAAAAGAGCTATAAATGGTTATATAAACATTTCTTAGCGCCTACATATACTATGGGCATTGACATGAAGTTTTTTGGTTGTCGTTGTCTCCAGCGACAGCGGGTACGCCGCACCGTACAGCCGAGTACCAGCGCGCCGGAAGCCGTCAAACCAGAAGGCCCGAAGGCCAGTGATGGCGGAAGGGTCACATGGTCAAATATGGCAGCGCCCATGCGCTCACGCTGTAAAGGGTCTATAGAGTTTCATACCACTGTGTGGGGCGCCTCCTGGCTGGCCTAGCCACCTAGCGGCGGTGGGATGGGCACGCACGCACGAATAAAGTTGTGTTTCATTTCTACAAAAAGCTAACATTAAGGGTATTATTTTACTGTACATGGTAGTTCTCTTATTATTATTGTGTACAAACGCATGCTAAACAACAACATTTTTTTTTAATTGACGTCATTTACGTCACTTCCTCCATGTGTGAAAATATCCACTGCCTGCCTTTGCCTTTTTTTAGTGGCCCGTGCCATGGCACGGCCGATCAATGGAGGCGCACTTGGTGCGGCCCGTCGCGTCGCGCCTCAATGGCCGGGGAAGCGCGTATTGGGAGAAGTTACAGTTTTCGCCGTCATTCACAGCGGGGCCGCCACCACTCCAGGACAAGGAAGGAAGGAAGATTTCTTTGATAACTCAAGAGGCAGTGCCCTACTTTTTGAAGCTAGATCAGGGTGCCTTAGAACACGCAGCTACAAAAAGAAATTTAACAATGGAGATGACGCATGTACTGTATGTGGAAACTCCAGTGAAACAATTGACCATATTATACTCGAATGTAATGGTATCCATCCGGAAGTTGATGCAGGCGCAATCCCTGTTCCTGAAGCTCTGGGCTTTAGAGATTACAGTGGCCGGGTGAATAAACCGGCGGTGGAAACTAGCAAAAAACGGCTGGAAGATTGTTGGCTTAAAAGCAGAGAAGTGACATAATGTTAGTAATGTAGGAGCAAAATTTAATAAATAGAATGATGGTTTAGTTAACCATTCTAAATCAATAATTCCGTCCGTCCGTCCGTCCGTCCGTCCGTCCGTCCGTCCGTCCGTCCGTCCATCCGTCCGTCCATCCATCCATCCATCCATCCATCCATCCATCCATCCATCCATCCATCCATCCATCCATCCATCCATCCATCCATCCATCCATCCATCCATCCACCCACCCACCCACTCGTCCGTCCGTCCGTCCGTCCATCCATCCATCCATCCATCCATCCATCCATCCATCCATCCATCCATCCATCCATCCATCCATCCATCCATCCATCCATCCATCCATCCATCCATCCATCCATCCATCCATCCATCCATCCATCCATCCATCCATCCATCCATCCATCCATCCATCCATCCATCCATCCATCCATCCATCCATCCATCCATCCATCCATCCATCCAAGGCGCCGCCGGCACGGACGAGCAGACGACGCGGAAGGAGCGCGCTGGCTGGGTTGGCGCGTGTTATCGTTTTGACTACTCAGCATAACCGCGTGGTTCTGATAGTTCTGCATGCGTGTCGTCGGTGCCTGTGTCAACAACGTCCTAAGCGTATGCAACACCATGCCAGGCAACTGCTGTGTGCCGCTGTGCACCATTAAAGCAAGAAAAGATCGGTTACCATGAGTTCCCGTGCGATTCAGAACGTCGAGCAGCATGGCTGAAGAACATATCTCGGGAGGGCTAGGATGGAAAAGGAAGCCGTATACTCACTGCTCTTCACAGATGACGATTACAGCAAGAACATAAAACTGAAAATCCTGCTTCCTTCAGCTGTCCCCTCCGTGTTCCCGAACTGCCCACATTACAAGTTACTCACGCGGGCTCATGTTGAGCCAAACAACCTTGAAAAAATTAATGTGCGCAGGTCAATAGCTTTATTTTCCCCACTTGTTATAGCTACACTCCATTTCCTCCTGGACAACCCCCCGTGTCATCCTGAAGCATGTGTGTTTCAAGATAGCTGCGCCACGATGACTTTTATGACGATGATATCAAAATGGTATGCCTTGCCCAACATCGCATAAGTGAAGCCATGGAGACACCAAGAGGAGCCGCTCTATTTGTCAGATGACGAGCGACTCTCTTGGTTAGAGTTGGACTTTGCCATATCGAAGACATTCAGGTCCAAGGAGGCACGCCGACGCAAAGGCTAACCAAACAAACGTACGAAGCAATAATCATGACAACCAGATCCACAGTGGCGCAAATTAAGTACCTTCTTGATCACATCAAGTACCTTACAACAATGTCTTCTGTGTGCCTTAGTAGTGCATTGCATTTAACCGAATTTTATTTTCAGCTTCCGATACGCCCTAAAGCAGGCTCTGAAAGCGGGTCTATACTATCGATTTTTAGCAGCCTAAGGCAATTCAAAGGCGGGAACGACAAATTTGGCGCAAGGGCTGCAGTTTTCACCTCGGAGAAAATACTAAAGGTACCACTAGCAAAAAAATATATATATATTGACTGAGATTATACACATTTTGCCATGCTTTGTGTAGGTTGGCATCTTGCGAGCATCAGTCTGCAAATGCACCTATCAACCATAGACAGCTATAAAACTTGGCATTCGTGATTATGAAAGTCGTACCTTGCCAACTGCTATATCACGTCTGCTGCGAGAGAGTTTTCGTGTCAGCTTGGATTCTTTCATGTGTGGTGTGAACCAGCAGCTGAGATAGAGTTAGCACCGATTGCATTCTTGGCTGGTTACCTTGCACGCCCATTTGAAGAGAAAGTATGAATATTTTTACAGAATCTCATGAAACATTGTTATTTATTCTGTTTTCAGTGCCTGCCCGTGCTTTCATTATTTATATATTACCAAAGTTTAAACAACTTCTAGTGCTTACTTTAGAGTGTCAATAATTTTATTTTATCAGTCCCCATCCATTTATTAACTTTGTGCCTTGTGATTCCTGCAAAACCCTGGACTTATCAAAATTCTTGATGATGGACGCTTAAGGTATCTGAAAATCACCATGCACCTTTGTTAGCGAGGTGATGAAGTGCCCGGAGGTCAGAAGAAGCAGCAAGCTATGCAACATGTTGGTTTCATCCCTTCTTCCCTATTTTGTGCAATTTCCGGAGTTGATTTGCGAGAGAGAAGACCGCAGTCGCACTAAGGACCTAACCAAACTAATGCGACCACTGCTGACCAACTGGACAGGCAACATCAATCAGACAGTGGCAAAAATCACGCTTGCACATAAACCTTTTTCGAGAAAAGTTCTTCGCTTGTAAAATAAGCTTGCGTGTCTTCTGTGCATCACGCGGCTTTATAATCAAACGAGAAAAAAATGGCCTGAGCCTGCGGGCGTGCCATTGAACTGGCTGTCTTGTGTTGTTTCTTTTGCAACAGTTTCTGTTAGCTAGTATGTTTTGGTGGTGGTACCCACTTGAATATTATTTCCAGTGAAAACGGAGGAACAGGCTGAACAATAATGTTGAACGCTACGTCCTGAATTGTAAGTTTCCAGAAAAGTGCACGCTGAATCAATGGCCCCAAACCAAGTCCCGATTTCAAGATTGCAATAACTAATACGTTATTACAGTGGTTGAAACGCAAATAAATGGGTGCGCACTCAGCGAAGCACACGACTGCCTCGTTCTCGTTGTAAACGGAAGACCACGAATGACTTGGAAAAGCCTAGTGATGATGACTTGCCGCTATCACCTTATCAATAGCAAGCTTGCACATAGCATCACATACTGTGTGAAACGCCGCTCTTAATCCTAAATTGAGCAAGTGCCGGCCACGCGGACGCCGAAACGAAAGCACAGCCACGGCCGCTGCGCGCAGCTCTCCGCCCAGACTCGTCCCGGAGCGGTGGCGCCGCAGCGGTGGCGATGAGAACTAGGCGCAATACGGCTCTTCTGGGCGACGCGACGGGCCGCACCCAAGTATAACCCAAGTGCACCTCCATTGAGCGGCCGTGGCCATCATGGAGGAAGGAAAGAACTTCTTCCTTCCTCCATGGTGGCCATGGTCTCCGAGATCACCTCCGCGCGCACGTTTCTCTCCAACCGGCCGGAGAGAGCGTAAGTTGTAAAAGGGGCGTCTTTTGCCGCACCGCGGCGCTCGCCACCTATGCATCAAGTGTTCCGCCGCAGCTCGGCGCAAACTAGAAAACACGAGTTTCCTCAAGTCGAGCTGCCAGCTTTAAAATACCACGGGCAAGACGGCAGCCGACAATTTCGCTATCGTTAAAGTACTAATAATATAAGGCCCATACGCGCAAATGTACAAATGTAAAAAGTTAGGCAGCGACTACCCGAAGCTGCATGCCTGCTTGCAGCATGCATGCGTGCTCTGGCGCTCTCTGCTGCGATTCCGCGTTTTTTTTGTCAGTGTGTATATACACGCCGTACATTTGCGAGTTCATTAACTCGCTGAATACAGTATTTACGAGTGCGGCGACTTACACAAACATCCATCGCATGAATTGCATTCCATAAATGGTTCCGCCATAGCCACATGATTATTGCTTACTTAGATGCATGTCACGACAACTATTTTTTTTTTCTCGCACGATTTTAAAGCAGCCTTGGAAGGTCGTAAGCACGCAAGTTCGATAGAGTCCTTACGGAAAACAATTTACATAGTTTTTTTTGGAGGACAAGCCAAGCCGAGTGAGGAAGACGTGCTTCGCATACGCTCAGCTCTCCGTTTCATACATCAAGTGCAACACTGTCAAAGCTACAGCTCTTGTTTGCGCTCTCCGAAACCGCGGTGAAAAATAGTGCCCGCTCTTTACGAGAGGAAATAGCACTTATTTTGTTTGCAAGCTTAATACATCTTACATTCGCCATCAACTTTATAAAGAGCACCTTTTTTAGGGAGAAAGGATCGGATTCGGTGAATTATTATGTGTTTTATGTCGTTTTCGTTCGTGTCGCGTTTTCGCTGCCCCGCAACCTTGCCAGCTGTGCCACTAGATGGCGCTCGCTGTGCCCTCCTGTACTCTTAACTGCTAGGATTGAACGGAAATATTGAAAAGGACGTGGTGACAGTTAATCAGGGCATAAGAAAGTTAAGCCTGGAGAAGCGTTTCGAAGTGGTTGAGGTAAACAGGGAGGTACATAAAGCAGGTTTTGGTAGGGCTTTTCAGCGAGATGGCATTCATTTTAACAGAAGGGTCGGAGCAGGGATCGGCTGGCGCTTGGCAGGCAGGGCTGTAGCTTTTTTAGGGGGTCCGCGAGGACTCCGTGCACAGAGGTAGTTAGAAGTGAAGCAGAAGAAAGTGTAATAATGGAGGCTGAACCCCCAAAAATGGCAAAGCGTAGGTCGAGAAAGAAAAGTACAAAAAAGAAATTTAACACTAGGATCAGCTACATAAACATGCAAGGAGGTAGAAAAAGAGCGAAATGGCTAGAGATAGAACAGCAGTTAAGGATGACAAAATAGGTGTGCACGCTCTTTGCGAGACTCATCTTAGGGATCTAGAAGATCCGCCGTTTATAGAAGGCTACGTCTGGGAAGGGTGCAACAGAACGAGAACGGAAAGAAAGGGTGGAGGGGTGGGTACGTTGATACACCAGGGAACAAATTGGCAAAAAATTAAATCATCTTGTAAAGAACATATCTGGGTTTCAGGAACCATTGCCGGCATAAGGACATGGCTAGGGGTAGTTTATTTAGGAACAGGAGATCAATCCCAGACGGCCACTGACGTCCGACGGACAACCGAACTCGGCCGCAACTCGGCGGCCGATTTCGGACGTCCGCCGGAATTCCGGCGTACGTACGAAAGCGGATGGTCGAATCCGTTCGCCCAGCGGACAGCCGCCGTACGTCCGCCACTGGATTTGCTTTTACACAGCTATGATATAGTTTGTAGTCGTCGTGCTCGTCTGAACTGCGTATAAATCAGTAATACCGTCAAGTCTGCATTATATGATGCCAGAGCGAATCGATGCGATAGAAAGCGTTTCCATTAAACAGTTTTTTTTTTATTTTCCGCGTGTTTCATCGTTGAATTCTTCCATCAAAATTTTTGATTAAAAGTTAAATGACCATTAAACATTTTTCTATCATGATGCTTCGGTGAAATTTTAATCAGTGGCTGAATAGACGCAGCAAGCAGCAAGCTCAAAAAGAACGAAACCGAACCTATCCTAAAAAAAATCTGAAATGAGCCAATCCAATCCACCTGACAAGTTGAAGTTTAGTCATGGAAGATGGCTTCACGTTTCCGTGTTCTGCATTTTCTGCGCAGTTACAAATACCTACGGCAGTAATGCACTGCTAGCATTGTTTTTGCTGTGGCTTTGTGCGGCTGGCACACTTTGTTCACCCGCCGATTCCAAAGTAAGTATTTCACCGAACTTTTGTTTCTTTAGTGGAACTTTTCGATGCACCGATAGTGGTGAGCTTTTGGGTAAGGAAACAGCTCTGTACAGCAGCCGAACGGTCGAGTGTTTTAGGCGAGACTGACAGGATGGCTCCGCGCCGACTAACTAAAGTGCAGCCTCAAGTCTGAGGGCCATCTTTCTCGGCATTACTGGATGCTGCGCCAGTAAGCCGCGCAACTTCTCTGTCTCTGATAAAGGAGTGCCTGCCCGAGCTTTAAAGGAGTTAATTTGTTAACCATGCGCAACGTGCTGAGTTGTAAAAACTATACGAGAAAACTTTTGCACTCCTCGAGCCTATCGTGCGACATGTTTTTTTTCTTTTCTTTCTTTTTTTTTTTTTTTTAATGGACAGCCGCTTATCTTTCTCTCTCGAGCTTTACGGCAACTACAGTTTCTAGAAGGAACGGCTGTAGCTACTAAATAACTAAAGGTTTAGTACTCTCCTTCAGCTTTGACGAACCAGGACAGCACCTTGCGCATGTTGGTTATGCATGTGGGACCGAACCGCGCAGAACAACCGGACAAGGAGATGAGAGAAAAAAAAAAAGTCAGCACTTCTTTTTCTTGACCCGTTGTTCTGCGCTATTCTGGGACGAATTTGGCATACCGCCGCCGCGATACAGTTGGGCTGTGAGCTCTGGTACCTGCAACGCCTTCTTTTATGCAAAACAGGCATACTGGGAGGCCATGCAAGCCGCGGGCTAAAAAAAAAAAAAAAAAAAAAAACCCGAGTTGAGCAAAAGTGAGATGAAAACAAAATTGTTGCTTTGTCCTTACAGATATTCAAAGGCTCCTCAGAACTTCACTGCATTATTGACAGCGAGATAATGCCAAAGCTACACTAGAGCCATGCAGCACCTTATAGTGCATGATACTGAGCTTATGTCTCGCACTGAAAGCTCTTACCATGTTCTTAGATTATCATATTAAAGTAGCTTTAAACCCATGCTTGTTAATACAGTGATAGCCATAAATTGAACCTAGGGCATCATGCTCACATACAAGGCTTCTGATAACTGCTGGTCACATGATGTGGGCTATAGCAGAAACCTGTACCTGGTCATCTTACAAGCATTTGTGCAATTGATGCTTTTAATGTGTTGTAAAAGTTTTTGTGTTCTGTTTCTGTATGGGAATGCTTTCCTTATTGAAGGCTAACATTTGGCTTGCTACAGCAAAACCTCTACCTAGTCATCCTAAAAACAGCTCCGCAGTTGGTGCTTTTAGTGTGTTCTAAAAGTATTTGTGTTCTGCTTCTGTATGGCAATGCTTTTCTCGTTGAAGACTAGCATGAGGCTTCCAAAAATTTTTCAGATGCCATTTGCTGTAGCCGATTTCGTAGGCCAACAGGAAGCAGCATTTTGAACATGGAAAACTGTCATCCACGGGGGAAAAACAGCAACATCTCTTTGCATTCTCATTTCTTTGGTATGGCTAAAAGTGAGTATTGTATCATTATCTATATTATTAATATTGAATCATGATTGTCAGTGTTGAAGTTGTTTGAGCGTGATGATTTTAAACATACAGGACATCCCTTCGACATTAAGGTTTTAGCTTGTTTACATGTAGGATGTAGAACTGGTTTCAACAAACTTTATGCAGCAAATTCTTTTTACATTGTCCACCATGTTACTTTTTGTCATTGTCCATTGAAGTAAATGACCAGTATTTTACGTTTACACAGTCGTCCACTCTTAGCTTGAATGGGAATGTGTGGCATGCAGTTTGCAAAATAGCAATGCATCCGTCACAGCCATGCATCAAGGCTAAGTGGCTTGTGCGTAGAGGGACCAGCCGCTCCAGCTTCACGTCACCTGCCTCTTTGCTCCGGTGTGCAGACATGCATTGAGGCAAAGTGGTTTATGTGTAGAGAAACCAGGAGCTTCTTTGTCACATCTGGCTGTTTGTTACGGTGTACAGATGCACATCGAGGCAAAATAGCTGATGTGTAGAGGGACCAGGAGCTGCTGCTTAACGTCGTTCGCCTCTTTACTACAGTGCACAGCCGTGCATTGATGCTAAGTGGCTTGTGCATGGAGGGCCCAGGAGCTGCAGCTTCACGTCTGCCTCTTCGCTCAGGTACGCAGGTGCGTATTGAGGCAAGATGGCTTATGCATAGAGGGACCAGGAGCTGCTGTGTGGTGTAGTCTGTATATTTGCTATGGTGCGTATCGAAGTACAATGGGGGGGCTCATGTGTAAAGGTACCATGAGCTGCTGCGTTATGTCGTCTGCCTCTTTACTATGGTTCGCAAGCATGCATCAAGGCAAAGTGGCTTATGCATAGAAGGACCAGGAGCTGTTGCTTCACATCTGCTATGATGCGCAGCTGCATATTGTGGGTGGTGGTGGAAAACATTGCCATCAGATACAAATATAGGAGGTTACTCACTAGCTGACCCTGAGGGGGCCTGACCTGACAAAAACAAGGGGTCCCTAGTTTGGGACCCCAGTGGTGGTAGAGGGACTAGAACTGGTACTTCACGCTGTCTGCCTCTTCGCTACGGTGTGCAGCTGCGATGAATGCAGTGGCATCTCAAAAAGTGCATGCCACGCACTCGCATGTTCAGCCTGAGTGGACGACTGTGTACCTGCTATAGCTTTGTTATTCATAGAATAAACCTAGGCCAAGTTGGATAGCTCACCTCATATGTGGTCAGCAAAGAAAAGCCACTCCAGAAAATCTGATGCATTTACTGTCATAGGATTCTTATTCATATACATGCTACTGACAAGTCAGATTCTTCACCCTCAGAAATGCCAGAAAAATAACCAAGGGTGCGTCTGTAATAGTCTAGCTTGCTCTTTCTCTGCATTGCTGTGGGTGGGACAGGTGTGAATCTTTGATTTTAAGCTTGCAACAAGTATGTTATTGTAGTTTAAAGGCAAAACGGTACTAATAATCGTAGCCCCCCGTGGCCTTTATCCCCTTTTAATAGTGTTGCTAGACACCGAATTATTAGTTTACTCTGCACTGTTTCTGTCTAGTTAATGTGCGGAGATGTACAGCCTCGTCCACTTCTAGCTATAACATGCTCACCGCCTTCAAAACGCTGTTGCGTTCGAACCGGCCACACAATAAAGCTAAGTGGCAGGCCATGTGAAGCAGCACATCCGGGTCCCTGTGTGTGTGCACCGATTTGCATCAATATGTGGCTGTTTCGTACGTAATGTTGATTTGAAAGCAGTGTCTGTGTTATAGCTAGAAGTGGACGACCCTGTACATATATTTATATGACTTGGAGTTGTCGACTTTGCACTTAGAAACATTGTAGCGTTATCTGATGTGTTGCTTTCATTTCTTTAATGATTTCTGTAAGGGATCGGTGGGTATGCTAGGCACCTTTATTAGTCTGCTCTTTTTGGGTCACCTGTTCACTGCCCAGCTGCGGCCGTCTCCCACTTGCCCTCGGACAGGAGGCAGAGAGACGTGCACAGAGAGGCAGCTACAGCAGCTACAGTGCTTAACGGAAACGTAGGCAGAGAGGGAAAGAAGTTCCCTCTTCCGAGGACTTTGCTGTCGCACTTGAAGACGCGGGGACAAGCAGTTTGTTCTCGTTGCTGTGTCATGTAGGGGGCTCATTTTTATTTCAGGAGCTTTACGAACAGTATACAACTAAGGGGTCCTTAGTACTAAGCGTACTAAGGGGTCCTTAGTACTCTGACTGGACCCATCACCCGGAGGTAGCACAGCTTTGAAACGAGCACCTCTTTTGGAAGAACTGCTTATCGTTCAAAGAAAAAACACTGTCAGGTTGAAGGGTGTAAGGCCCTCTTCCTTGTTGGGGAGCCCATAAAAGTGACAATTATTCAGTGCAGGCGCGCTGAGTGGGGTCTCGTTGAGGATTCCAACCCTGGATGTCAACAATGGTAGGAGATGGCGGCGTTGAAAAAGGGCAAGTGTGTAACAGTGACGGTATGATGCGGAGCGGGAGGATGTGGGTTGGCTCTTCTGATGTGGTCCGCAATGGTGCTGACTCAGACGCCAATAATTGCAATAATTGCCCTGTAAAAGGAGCCGCCAAGGATGCAAGCTTTGGGCAATGGTTGCGCACGTGGGACACCGTTTTGATGGGTTCTATTTATTTTTTCTCTTTTTTTTCCTAGGGGAGAGAGTTTGGCATGTGACCTAGTGAGCCAATCATTTCGAGGTCCATTCTCTAAATTCCGTTTGTTGTGAAACGAATTTGTTGTCCCTTTTGCATTGCTTGTATTAGGGAGAGGATGAAGAACTTATGAAAGTGGAAAGACATGCCAAAACGTTTGCTAGCCAGTCATGTGTGAGTTCGTTGTCGTTGGGGATGAGAAATGTGGGCGGTGTCCCGAAGTTAATGAAACGGCCCTGCGGCCTGGAGAACTCGTTCTGAGCTAGATTTTGATCTCTTTCCTCTTCGGCATAGATCATGGTCATTGTTTCACCTGTTGTAAATACATACATTCATGTACAAAATTTTCAGTTCATCTTCCTCTCCGTGTGCAAGTTGTTGTGGCCAGATGCAGTAAATTCGCTATTTTCATTTCTATATAACGTGCCTTTCTGAAGATGGTGAGCTCTTTTGTCCAATTCTGTAAGAAAGCAGCAAAGTGCTCCCAAATCTTCCACAAAACTGTGTGATATCTTTAATACTAACTGCAGCTCGGTGTCACTCAAAACATGTAGTTGAGGTAGATTTCTTCCCCCCCCCCCCCTCTTTTTGTTCGTTCAAATGAGGACCAGCGGACACTAACTCTTGCTTTTGTAATGCCCTAGGCCCCGCCTTAAGGCAGTACTCCAATGTCAATACCATCTTTATAGCTATGGCTGTCCAACAGCACTAATGTCTTTTATATACTTCTTTTACTAATCTCTTACCCAAGTGGTGGCTTATACTACGGGGGCGAAAGTCTCTGGACAGTATGTCTGGAGATTTTGGACTAGAATCGCGATGTAAACGAATTGTGACCTTATTTCTCTTGCACACATGAAAGAACTAACGTTCAACTTTCACATCGACAAGTATGGTCCGAGTTTCCTGGTCGATGTAAAAGTTATGTGCTTTGATTGCAGTTTGTGTAGTCCACACACTTGTCCCCGATATTACATAGGGGCAAATTAGGTGCCTTTACAGGGGCAGTTTCTTTGGCGCCCACTACCTTCCCCATAAAAAAGCTACAGTGTTGCTTGTGAACAGCTGGCTGCATTTATAAATACTATTATTTTTTTTTGTAATTTGTTGTGCGTAGTTGAGAAATCCATGACATACATGCACAGCTGGTTGCCAGAATTCTGCAACCATATTTCAGTAACTAACATCCATGCTGCATGCTGCCGGTAATACATCAGGAGCTTGTGGTTGTTAGCTTTTTGTGTTTTGTGTAACTATAAGCCTTGCTATTGTAATGTCACATATAGTGCTGTGGATAAACAAATAACTTTACTTTTAACTCTTGTAGAAGCATGAACACTGCGCAGTCACTGCGGCGGGCTATGCTTCCACATTGGGCTTTAGCCACATGTCAAATGTCTATCTTTATTCTGCTGCAGCAGCTTGCATGTTATCAGATAAGTTACTTCGTCGCAGCTGCTCTAAGGAGACGCTTTCTAGACGCTTGTAGCCTAGATGTTGATGTCGATATACCCCCGACACGCCCAAGGAATGTCTTCGGTAGAGGGTACATGGAAACCAGTGAAATGTGCAGTTTACAGAACAAAAAGGTAACAATTTTAAATGATGTTATTATTGATCACTTCTTTTCAGAGCAGGAACAATGACTTTAGAAATCTGCCTGTTAAACCGCTCAAAATGCAGGTTTCTGCCGCCAATGCGTACCTGTGTAATACTGCAATGCTCTGGCTGTGCTTTATGTTCATATACAGCATCCTTTATGCTTAGTTTCTATGCATGTGCACTCCATGTCTTGGGCATTGCTGAGGGCGCATAGCAGCAAGCATAACATGCCATGTTTGGTCAGAGTGGCATGTTCAAAAAGACGACATAAAAACATTAAAATACTGAATGCCAGGTTCTGGTCAAACTATGTTTGTATCTTTTGTTATTCTGCATGGGTTTTGCTGCAGTTATATGACCTTTCTATATAGTATGTGACAGTTCTGAATGGAGATGCATGCGTACAGTGCCATCTGGAAAAAGCAATTGAGAGAAACTGGCAGTTGCCCTTGGAGATGTGTAATCAAAGTTCAGCACAGATAGCTTGAATTTCATTTTCCCTTCTATTGCAGGAGGAGCCCAGCCTGCTCTTTCCATCTTAGGCCTGAAAGACCAGCAACAGCTGATCGAGCAAATGCACAGGATAGTAACTGCTCCTGGAATCCCGGCCTGCGGAGGCCGCCCACAGAGAACTTGATCATCTCCTCGTTAATTCCGAAATATTAGGTTTCAATAAATACCTTTTCCTTCACCACCTCCCCAAGGCAAGAGCTGTCACGGCCAAGGATAATTAAAAAAAATTATTCAAGTAGATTCTTAATACTCCAGTTGGCCTGCATTTTACCATGCCATTCCTTAACATCAATATTTTTTTAGTGTAGACTATTTATGCATGCAGTTTTTGCAATAAAGCCAAAAAAAATGCTTTTTTTACAACCTCTCATGCTGGTATGCCTATGCACTTAGCATGTTTTCAGGAATGGTGCATTTGTGTGAAGCTCAGCTAGCATATGTGCCTCTTTGATGGAAGTTATAATTGCACACTACTGTTCAGTGCTTAGTGCGTGAAAGTAAAGCAGACAACAGAAAACTTGAACCTGTTGCATATTCTGTTGTCTGCTTTACTCTCACGACAAAGGCATTGAGCACTAGTATGTGACTGAAATTTCCATGGCACATGCTTGCTGAGCTTTACACAAATGTTATTGGCAAGTTTTTACACCAATAGCGGGCCCTGCAAGCATGTTCCGGGAAACGTCCGAATGTCCGCCTCCGGCTGCCCGTCGGACGTCCGTGGGACGCGATCCGGATCCACGAACGACAGTCCGACGGACGTCCGCTGTACGTATATCGAACATAACCGGACTTCCGTCGGATGTCCGAAGGTCCGAAAACGGACGTCCGTCGGTCGACCGTCGGACGTCTATGGCCGTCTGGGATGCAGGCAAGAAAACAGGGATCTTGTTGAATGTCTCAGTGACGATATAAGCCAGTTTGGAAACGGGGCCAATATTATTCTGCTGGGGGACATGAACGGCCACATCGACGATCTGGATGGATACACGGATTGTAACGGGAAGCTAATGCTAGATTTCTGCGAGCGACACGATCTAGTTATAGTAAATAGAGAAACAAAATGTGAAGGCCAGATCACGTGGGAATTCCGCAAGAGGCACACAACCATTGACTATTGTCTAATGTCGCAGAAAATTTATAGCAAGGTCACAAAAATGGAAATAGACGAAGAAGGGGAGTGTAGTCAGGGAAGTGATCATAAACGTATTAGTCTGCAGATGGGGCCCTTGATGAAAAGAGAAATGAAACTTAGACAAAACGTAAACGCAAAATTAAACGACGATCAAATAGCGCAGATAGCAGCAGACATAGAGGAAGCAATAGAGAAAAGCCCCATGGAAGACTGGGATTATGAACAGGTAGAACTACTCATAAGGTGTAAAATTCAGGAGGCTAAAGTAGCAAACCGCTGGAATGGAAAGAGGAAGCCACGGAGCTGGTGGAATAAGGAAATCAGGGAAGCTATTGAACAACGACGGGATGCTTCAAGGGAACACCGAATGGCAAAGAAAGCACAGGCTTCTCAGGAGGAAATCGACCAAAAATGGGAATCATATCGACAAATGAAACTTCAAGTGCAGGCCCTCGTCCAAAGTAAAATAAGACAGTCCACCGATCGCTGGATGGCTGATATACACGATGCCTCTAGAGGCGGAGCAAGAAAATTCTGGAACCATATAAGCTGGCTAGGGAAGAAGAATCAAAGAAAGCAAGATCGGATTCAAGATAACGAGGGAAATTGTTTAAAGGGAGACAACGCAGTGAACTACATTACAACAGTTATAGCCGAGTCATTTAAGAGCGACGATAGGGTAATCTCCGCAAATCAGGAAGCAACACAAGGTAGCAAAGACGAAGCAGCTTAGAACTGACCAATCTAAACTGGAAAAAGGCACAAAAAAAAATTCTTAGAAAACACATCTACAGGAATAGATGGAATTCCGATCAAGCTGATTAATGAACTTAGTCCAAAAAGTAAGGAAACGTTGTTAAAAGCTCTGGAAACAGTCATAACGAATAAGCAAATTCCGGGCAGCTGGCGGCAGAGTAAAATGGATTTGATTTATAAAGGGAAAGGAGAAAGGATGCACATAAAATCCTACAGGCCGATTACCATAACATCTGTAATGTACAGGTTAGGCATGCAGGCGGTGAAATTAAAGGTGCAAGCATGGGTTGAAAGTAACAAGATACTCGGAGAACTTCAGAACGGCTTTAGAAATGGTAGGCGCTTTGATGATTGCCTGTTCGTGCTTACCCAATGCATCGAAATATCTAGAGTGGAAAATAGACCTTTGGATTTGGCCTTCCTGGACATAAACGGGGCGTACGGCAACGTAAGCAGGGAACTCCTGTGGAACATATTAAAAGAAGGTATCGGTTATGAGATAATAGAGTTCCTACAGGAACTATACCGGGATAACAAAGTAGAAATTACGTGGGAAGGGATAAGAAGTACGGAGGATGTCAAAGTATACAAAGGATTAAGACAAGGCTGTCCTCTATCACCGGTGCTGTTCATGCTTTATATGATAAACCTGGAACGGAGGATACAAGACAGTAACCTAGGTTTTAACCTGTCATACAGATTAGGTGGAAAGGCGGTAGAGCAGCGCCTCCCCGATTTGATGTATGCAGACGATATTGTGCTGCTAGCTGAGAGTCTAGAAGAATTGCAAACTCTAGTTAAGTATTGCGGAGACGAAGGGGACGCTCTAGGCTTCAGTTTCAGCGCAGTTAAGTCGGGTCTGATGATTTTCAACGGCTCAACTGATCAGGGTCTTAAAATTCAAGGCCTTGAAATACCTAGAGTAGCAGAATATAAATATTTGGGGGTATGGGTAAACGAAGGATTGGCATACATTGGAAAGCATGAGCAATCACTTAAGGCCAAAGGGCGAAGGAATGCCGGGATAATGAAGCATAAGGCATTGTGGGGATACAATAGGTATGAGGTTTTGAGGGGTATTTGGAAAGGAATTATGGTGCCCGGACTTAGTTTCGGAAAGGCGGTTTTGTGCCTAAAATCAGAGGTACAGTCGACATTAGAAACAAATCAGAGATCCGCTGGACGATTAGCACTAGGTGCCCACGGCAAAACTACAGATGAGGCGGTACAGGGAGATATGGGCTGGGCATCTTTCGAAGTGCGGGAAGCTCAGAGTAAAATATTGTCACGACTGAAGTCCGAGGGAGCCGTGAAAGTACCACGTAGCCAAGGACCCGAGAATGAGGTCGGCTTGTCGTTTCGAACACAGAGTCACAGCGTCCAGCACCAGCGCGCCGCTCGTGCCAACCACCGCTTCGTTGTCGTCGGCACCAAACACGGCTGTCGCGCGGCGCTAGGCACGTGGCATTATTCCCCCCCCCCCCCCCGTGAAAGAAAACATCGTCCCGATGACAAGGTGAGAGGAGAAAAGAAAGAAAAAAAAAAGATTAGGCGTGAGGTGAACTGTACAATGACGCAAGGTTTCACTTGTAGGGAACGCTCAGTCACGCGAAAAGTACGGCTTTAAGCGCACCACATGCACAATTTCAGGCCGCTGGCGTCGAACACTGACGGTCACAGTTCCATCTGGAATGACTTCGTAATTAACGTTGTTTAAGCGGCGCAGGACTTTATAGGGTCCGAAATAGCGGTGGAGTAGTTTCTCGCTCAAGCCTTTGTGACGCACGGGGGTCCACACCCACACTTGGTCCCCTGGTTCGTAGTGGGCCTCCCTGTGCCGAATGTTATAGTGTCGAGCGTCGGTGGCATGCTGCTCCTTGATGTGCAAGCGGGCCAGCTGACGGGCTTGCTCGGCCTGTTCTGCGAAATGGGCGGCGTCGCGTTCGACCGCTTCTTCCCCGCACGGGAGCATCGCATCCAACATCGTGCGGGCCTCTCTGCCATATACGAGACGGAACGGCGTAAACTTCGTGGTTTCCTGCGGCGCCGTATTGTAGGCGAAGGTGACATACGGCAGGATCTCGTCCCACATTTTATGCTCAACGTCGATGTACATTGAGATCATGTCGGCCAAAGTTTTGTTTAGTCGTTCCGTTAATCCATTTGTCTGGGGGTGATACGCTGTTGTTGTGCGATGCTCGGTATGGCTGAGAGTTAAGGTGTCCCGCAGTAGCCGAGCTGTAAACGCCTTTCCTCGGTCAGTAATGATGGTAGACGGTGCACCGTGTCTGAGCACAATGTCGTTCATAAAGAATCGAGCAACTTCGCCGGCAGTACCTCGGGCAAGGGCCTTCGTTTCAGCGTAGCGTGTTAAATAGTCTGTGGCGACTACGATCCACTTGTGTCCGTTCGAGGATAAAGGAAATGGGCCTAAAAGGTCCATGCCCACTTGCTCGAAGGGTGTGAGGGGTGGTTCAATAGATTGTAACATACCGGATGGCTTGAGCGTGGGTTTTTTTCGCCGCTGGCATTGTCGACAAGTCTGTACGTAACGTCTAACGCTCGGAGAAAGATGTGGCCAGTAGTAGTTCTGCCGGACTCGGTTTAGGGTGCGTGTAAAGCCAAGATGCCCTGAAGTTGGTTCGTCGTGGCAGGCCAGGAGGATTTCGTGCCTTAGATCAGCCGGTATAACTAGCAGGTATGTTTTCGCACTCGACGTAGAATTCTTCTTATAAAGCACCCCATTGCGGAGGCAATACGACGACAACCCCCGAGCAAGGTACCGGGGTATTGTAGGATGCCCACCTTCAAGATGGTCAATAATCAGTCGCAGCTCGTCGTCGGCACGCTGTCTGGAGGCGAGATCGGACGTAGTGACTGCTCCGAGGAAGCTATCGTCGTCGGTGGCATCTGACGAAGGAGGGCCGACGGGCGCGCGGGACAGGCTATCGGCATCGGTGTGCTTCCGGCCAGACTTATAAATAACATCGAAATCGAACTCCTGTAGGCGCAATGCCCAACGTGCTAAGCGGCCACAAGGATCCTTTAAGTTTTTCAGCCAACACAACGAGTGATGGTCAGTGATGACGCGAAACGGTCGGCCATAAAGGTACGGGCGGAACTTGGCAGCGGCCCATACTACCGCCAAACATTCTTTTTCAGTGGTGGAATAGTTACACTCAGCACGGGAAAGTGCACGGCTGGCGTAGGCAATTACTTTCTCGACCCCGTCTTGGTGCTGAACTAGAACGGCACCAAGGCCGACGTTGCTCGCATCCGTGTGTAATTCTGTGTCGGCATCATCGTCGAAATGTGGCAGGATCGGGGGTGACTGGAGCCGGCGTCGTAACTCGTCGAAAGCCATCTGCTGCTCGGCGCCCCAGGAAAATGATGCGTCATCTCGAGTCAGGAGAGTCAGAGGGCTGGCCATCTGTGCAAAGTTTTTGATAAAGCGACGATAATAGGAGCACAGCCCCAAAAACCGTCGGACTGCTTTTTTGTGGGCGGGGACGGGAAAGGCAGCAACGGCAGCAAGTTTCTCAGGGTCAGCTCGGATGCCATCAGCACTCACGATGTGCCCAAGAAACTTCAATTCGGTGAACCCGAAGTGGCACTTTTGAGGCTTGAGAGAAAGGTTGGCAGACCGGACAGCTTCGAGAACAGTTCTCAGGCGGCGTAGGTGTTCTGTGAACGTCGGTGAAAAAATTATTACGTCGTCGAGATAAACAAGGCATGTCTGCCACTTAAGACCTGTGAGCACAGTGTCCATCATCCGCTGGAAGGTGGCAGGAGCACAGCAGAGCCCGAATGGGAGGACGCGGAATTCATAGAGCCCATCTGGTGTTACGAAGGCAGTTTTTTCACGGTCCCTCTCATCAACTTCAATTTGCCAATAACCACTCCTGAGGTCAATGGAGGAGAAGTACTTGGCTCGGCGAAGTCGGTCGAGAGAGTCATCAATCCGTGGCAGCGGATAGACGTCCTTCTTTGTCATACTGTTCAGTTTCCGATAGTCAACGCAGAAACGAAGTGTTCCGTCTTTCTTTTTAACGAGGACTACAGGCGAGGACCATGGGCTGCTTGAAGGTTGAATGACGCCATCGGCGAGCATCTCCTTGACTTGCTGTTGGATAGCGTCTCTCTCCCGAGGAGACACACGATAGGGCTGCTGATGGATGGGTCGAGTGCCTTCATGCGTGATAATCCGGTGTTTAATGACCGACGTTTGCTGCACCTTAGATGAAGACGTGAAGCACACACGAAACTCCAGCAATAGATCTTGAAGTTGCCTCTTTTCAACGGAGGAAAGGCTAGAATTGATGTCGACAGCGTGTACGGCATCATCCGGTTCAGTGCTAGGCGTAGCTTCCTCTGAAGCAAAACATTCGGCGACTTCGTCCAGATGGTCGACGTAAGCAATGACAGTGCCACGGAACAGATGTCGATGTTCATTGGAGAAATTGGTGACAAGTACCTCCGTCTCTCTTCCACGAAGGAAACAAAGACCTCTTGCCACAGAAACTCCCAAGGCGAGTGAGAGGGAGACATTAGGCTCAACAACCCGGAGGCCGTGATGTGGCTCGTCACAAGTAACTCTGGCGAGGATGCTGGCGCGTGGTGGCACTGTGAGGCTATCATCGGCGACTCGCAGCGTGGAGTGGGACCCGCGGTACTCATGCTTTTCAGTGGCCAGTTTGGCGGAAAACGTCACCAAGCGGTTCGGTAGATCTATAGTGGCACCGTGCTCACGAAGGAAGTCGATGCCAAGAATAACATCACGAGAGCATTCGCGTAGAACGAGAAAAGTCGCAACAAATGTGCAGCCTCGCACCGTAACCCGGGCTGTACACATACCCAGTGGTGCAACCACATGTCCGCCTGCCGTACGTATGTCTGGTCCGTTCCATGGCGTCATTACCTTTTTCAGTGTCCTTGTAAGCCGCCCGCTAAGGATGGAATAATCGGCTCCCGTATCAACTAAAGCGCTGACCTCCTTCGTGTCGACGATTATAGGGATGTCCAGGGAGACCCGGCCAAGACCAGGGCCTGTTGACGACGGTTCGGAGTGAAGTGAGCGGTGTGGTGGCGGAAGCTGGACGGCGGTTGGGTGGTCGGCGTCGAGACAATTCAATGTCGACGGCAGGTCGGAGTGAAGCAAGCGGTGCGGCGACGGAAGCTGGGCGGCAGTTGTGTGGTCTGCGTCGGGGCAATTTAAGCGACACGGCGGTGATAACTGGTCGGCGATGCGGACGACGTCGGGGCGATCTGGTCTGTGCGGCGAAAACTGGACAGGAATTCGGCGTTCAACGTCAGGGCGAATCGAGCGGTGCTCCATGAACTTTCTGGAGCTCCTCGCGAACCACGGTGCGAATGAGGTCGCGAAGGGAGCTCATATCTGCCCCGGGATTGTAGTCGGTTCGGTCAGACGGCGGTAGTGTGGATATGGAATTCAGCGGCCGACCGTACTGGCTGCATCGCTGCTGTAACAGTTTCTCCATGGTCACAGCTTCAGCCAGAAACGCCGCGACGGTGGTGGGCGGGTTCCGCACGAGGCCGGAAAAAAGCTGTTCTTTGACGCCGTGCATCAGGTGCCGAACCTTTTTCTCCTCACTCATGGACGGGTCGGCGCGATGGCAAAGGCGCATGACGTCTTCAACGTACATTGCGACCCCCTCGTTCTGACGCTGAACTCGAGAGGTCAGGGCACGCTCGGCATTCTCTCGGCGGTCACTGTTCGCGTACGTACCGAGGAGCTGACTTCGGAAGGCCGGCCACGTAGAGAATGTGGCCTCGCGGTTCTCGAACCATGTCCGAGCAGCGTCTTCAAGGCTGAAGTAGACGTTCCGCATTTTCGCAGCGTCGTCCCAGCCGTTAAACGTCGCGACCCTTTCATAGTGAGCTAGCCAGTCCTCGGCGTCTTCAAACTGCTCACCGTGAAATGGTTTAGGGGTACGTGGGGTCTGAAGGATGAGACAGGACGAAGGGGTGGAAGGGACAGTCATGGTACGGGCGGGCGGTGTCGTTGCCACAGCCAGAGTCTCTTCGTCAAGAGGGAAGGCCTCGGGGGACAAGCCTCGGAGCCGTCGGCTGGTACGATGAACCGGAGTGGTCACGAGAGGCGGCCGCGTAGGGTCGTCCGCAGGAGAAGGGATCATCGATCGCACCTCCACCAGTGTCACGACTGAAGTCCGAGGGAGCCGTGAAAGTACCACGTAGCCAAGGACCCGAGAATGAGGTCGGCTTGTCGTTTCGAACACAGAGTCACAGCGTCCAGCACCAGCGCGCCGCTCGTGCCAACCACCACTTCGTTGTCGTCGGCACCAAACACGGCTGTCGCGCGGCGCTAGGCACGTGGCAATATTATATGAGGAACGCCTGAGGAAATTGGACAGTAACAGATGGGCAGCTAAGGTATTTAAATACCTGTAACTAAAAAGCGTTGACTCACAATGGAGGAAAAGAACTAGGAAACTAAGTAGTAAGTATGCTAGTAACAAGGACGGAGAAATAAAGAGCATTAAGCAACATGTGAAACACACAGAAGGTAAAAATTGGATAAATTCGATGGAAAAGAAACAGAGTTTGGAATTATACCGAAAGTGGAAAATGCAGATCAGGAAGGAAGATTTCTTTGATAACTCAAGAGGCAGTGCCCTACTTTTTGAAGCTAGATCAGGGTGCCTTAGAAAACGCAGCTACAAAAAGAAATTTAACAATGGAGACGACGCATGTGCTGTATGTGGGAACTCCAGTGAAACAATTGACCATATTATACTCGAATGTAATGGTATCCATCCGGAAGTTGGTGCAGGCGCAATCACTGTTCCTGAAGCTCTGGGGTTTAGAGATAACAGTGGTCGGGTGAATAAACCGGCGGTGGAAACTAGCAAAAAACGGCTGGAAGATTGGTGGCTTAAAAACAGAGAAGTGAAGTAATGTTAGTAATGTAGGAACAAAATTTAATAAATAGAATGATGGTTTAGTTAACCATTCTAAATCAATAATTAAGATATAGGGAGAAAAATGAGCATGATAGCTACTGCTACCACCCCGTTTCAAAGGGTCCATCCATCCATCCATCCATCCATCCATCCATCCATCCATCCATCCATCCATCCATCCATCCATCCATCCATCCATCCATCCATCCATCCATCCATCCATCCATCCATCCATCCATCCATCCATCCATCCATCCATCCATCCATCCATCCATCCATCCATCCATCCATCCATCCATCCATCCATCCATCCTGACAGTTGACAGTTGACAGCCGTGTGGTGCGGACACGTGTTCCATCGCTCCTCCGATTGCACGTGGCTACCGGAAACGGACGGACTGGCGACAGCGGGAGCTTCCGAAGCGTCAAATAGATGAGTTCTTTCTTTTATTAACTTTGTTTCGTTTTCAGCTAGTTAGGTTAGGTGCAGAGAGTTCTGACAAAATGTGATTCACTGGAGAAGGTAATGGCAACCCACTCCAGTATTTCCTGCCAAGAAAACCCTATGGCCAGTCACAATACCATTATCGATATGGCGCCGGAAGATGAGCCCCCCAGGTTGGAAGGCGTCCCACATGTTACTGGGGATGAACAAAGGGCGATTCCTAGTAGCTCCAGGACGAATGAAGCGGCTGGGCTAAAGCCAGAAGGACGCTCAGTTGTGGATGTGTCGGGAAGCGACCGGAAAGTCCGATGTTGCAAGGAGATATATCACATAGCAACATGGAATGTAAGATCTATGACGCAAGGTAAACTGGATATCGTCAAGCGAGAAATGGACAGATTGAACATTGATATCTTGGGTATCAGCGAGCTCAAGTGGACCGGAATGGGAGAATTTAACTCCGGCGACCATTTTGACTTTTATTGTGGGCACGAATCCAAGAGAAGGAATGGGGTCGCTCTCATAGTAAACAGAAGAATGGGCAAAGCAGTGCTAGGGTACAACCCCGAAAACGACCGAATGATTTCACTTCAAATCCAAGGTCACCCTTTCAACATAACAGTTATCCAAGTCTATGCACCGACCACTGCTGCTGAAGAAGCTGACGTTGAGAGATTTTATGCGGACCTACAAGGCCTTTTAGACCGCACCCCATCATCAGACGTCGTTTTTCTCATAGGAGACTGGAATGCTAAGGTCGGGAGTGAAGAAATATCCGGAATTACAGGCAAGTTCGGTCTTGGTGAGCCAAATGAAGCTGGGCAGAGGCTAGTAGAGTTCTGTCAAGAAAACAACCTGACCATAGCGAATACTCATTTTCAACAGCACAAGAGGCGCCTGTACACATGGATTTCACCGGACGGTCTGTACAGGAATCAGATCGATTATATTATTTGCCGGCAGAGATGGAGAAGCGCTATACAAGCAGTAAAAACAAGGCCTGGGGCCGATTGTGGCACCGATCATCAGCTTCTTGTTGCTAAAATTAAGCTTCGATTGAGGAAAACGCAGAAAACTAGAAGGCCTTTCAGGTATGATCTGGATCAGATCCCATTAGAATATGCTGTGGAAGTGAGGAATCGATTTCAAGAATTAGATCTAGAAGACAAAGAGCCCGAAGAGATGTGGACTGATGTTCGTGATATAATACAAGAAGTTGCTACTAAGGTAGTTCCAAAGCAAAAGAAATGCAAAAAAGCAAACTGGGTATCTGAAGAGGCTTTGCAAATAGCTGAGGAAAGGAGGATGGCAAAAGGTATGGGGGAAAGAGAAAGATACAAGGTTCTCAATGCGGATTTTCAGAAAATAGCAAGGAGAGATAAGAATGCCTTCCTGAACATACAGTGTCAAGCAGTTGAGGACAACAGCCAATTAAGGAACACAAGAACTCTGTATAAGACAATCAAAGATATCAAAGGAAGCTTCTGTGCTAAGCTGGGCGTGATAAAGGACAAACGAGGCAAGGACCTCACTGAAGCCTCAGAGATAAAGAAGAGGTGGCAGGAATACACAGAAGAACTGTACAAGAAGGACCCGGATGTGCAAACCCAACATAGGACGGTTGTGATTACTGATCTCGAGCCGGGCATCCTGAAGAGTGAAGTTGAATGGGCCTTAGCCAGCCTTGCTAAGAACAAAGCTAGCGGAATTGATGGTATTCCAGCTGAGTTGCTTCAAAACCTCAACCACGACGCTGTTAACACACTGCATACATTATGTCAAAAGATTTGGACAACCCTGCAGTGGCCACAGGATTGGAGGAGGTCAGTTTACATCCCCATTCCAAAGAAAGGCAGTGCCAAAGATTGTTCCAACTACCGCACGATCGCGCTTATTTCGCATGCTAGCAAGGTGATGTTAAAAATCCTGCAAGGTAGGCTGCAGCAGTATGTGGATCGGGAGCTTCCGGACGTGCAAGCTGGGTTTCGCAAGGGCAGAGGAACTAGAGACCAAATTGCCAACCTTCGCTGGATCATGGAAAAAGCAAGAGAGTTCCAGAAACCCATTTACTTCTGCTTTATTGATTATGCGAAAGCGTTCGACTGCGTAGATCACAGCAGATTGTGGCAAGCTCTCCAAGGGATGGGAGTTCCAATTCACCTCATCTGTCTCCTCAGGAACCTTTATGAAGGGCAAGAGGCCACAGTCAGAACTGGGCATGGTCTTACTGATTGGTTTCCGATTGAGAAAGGGGTGAGGCAAGGCTGCATACTGTCGCCCTGCCTATTTAACCTATATGCAGAGTGCATCATGAGGAAGGCCGGTCTGGACGAGTCTTCAGCTGGAGTGAAGATCGCTGGAAATCGTATCAACAACCTTAGATATGCGGATGATACCACTTTAATGGCAGAAAGTGGAGTGGAACTCAAGAGACTTCTGATGCGCGTACAAGAAGAGAGTGAGAAGTTTGGGCTTAAACTGAACATTAAAAAGACGAAGATCATGGCGTCTTGCCCTATCAAGTCCTGGAGCATCAATGGACAAGCAGTGGAAGCTGTGACAGATTTTCTGTTCTTGGGCGCCAAGATTACCTCGGAAGGAGACTGCAGCCATGAAATTAGGAGACGCCTGCTTCTGGGAAAGAGAGCAATGGTTAGCCTTGACCGCCTAGTAAAGAGCAGAGACATTAGTCTGCCAACCAAGATCCGTATGACCCGTGCTATGGTCTTTCCAGTTGTGATGTATGGATGCGAGAGTTGGACTGTGAAAAAGGCTGACCGCCGAAGAATTGACGCGTTTGAATTGTGGTGCTGGCGAAGACTCTTAAGAGTTCCTTGGACTGCCATAAGATCAAATCAGTCGATATTGTCGACCATAAACCCTGACTCCTCATTGGAGGGTCAAATTCTAAAGTTAAAGCTCAGCTACTTTGGTCATCTGATGAGAAGAGAGGAGTCGCTGGAAAAAGATTTGATGTTGGGAAAGGTTGAGGGTCGCCGGAGAAGGGGTAGGCAGAGAACGCGATGGTTAGATGGCATTCTCGAGGCATTGCAGATGAAGCTATGTGATGTTAAGAAGATAGTGAGAGACCGGAAAGCGTGGCGTGACATGGTCCATAGGGTCACGAAGAGTCGGACACGACTGAACGCCTGAACTGAACTGAACTGAAGAATAGATTTCAGCTTTTTGTCCTAGCGGCCTGGTTTTTCGTGCCGGCAGCAAGGTTTTCTTGGCGTTCATTATTTAACTATCTTGTTTAGATAAATACTTTTTTCTAGGCTATTAATTGGCATTCGCAGAATTGGTTTTTACCGCGTGTTTGCTAGTCGTTTCTTGTGTCTTCTTTTGGCAATTTGTATATTCTGAGAATTAGTAATAGATATAGTTCAGTCGATAAGCGCTAAAGATGTGCAATCAAAAGAAGGTAAATTGTACTCAGTGTGAGGCGCAGGTTAATCTCAAAGAAACGCGTTTTGACTCTGGAGGTGAAGCGGAAGGCAGCGACTTTTTGTGTCGGTGTTGCGTGCTGAGTGCGCGTCTAGATAGATTTGATCAAGAAAGGGGCAGTTTAGTGTCTCGTGTGGAGAATTTAGAAAATGAAGTACGTTTGATAAGGGCGGAAAATCAGAAACTGCTTGGACAGCTTCCTGAAAAAAAAAAAGAGGCCGACTTTAACCTTGGAACCAACAAGGACGAACATTCCAATGCGGGCCACGTGGCTGGGGCCAACACTGGCATGGAAGGCATAAGGAAAGTAGGTCAGGCGGATCCGAACCGTCAGAGTTATTTAGAAGCAGCTAAGAAGCCGGAAAAAAAGGAAGAAGTAAGGAAGAATGAATATCCCAGAGATAAGGACACAGATAACCGAAAACAGGAGCCAACAGTTGGGAGTGGGAGAGAGAAGGCCCAGGTGCTTATCGCCGGAGATTCTAACATGAACAGGTGCAAGCAAGATATCTTGGAACGTGTAAAGGGTGATAATAGAGTGTTAGTTGGAGCCTTCCCAGGGAAAACAATGAGAGCAGGGCTGAAAGAGAGTAAAAATAGGCTGTTGAAGAATTCCGCAGAGGAGCAGTATGGTAATAGTAGCCGCGGGGCTAAACGGTGTCCAAAATGGTGACGCTGCAGGAGTGGTGGAAAGTTTAGCTAAGGGAGTTGACGAGATCAGGGAGATAGCACAGCAAACGCAGATAGTTGTATGCACAGTACCAGAGGTGCTAGGATTGAACGGAAAGCAGGAAAAGGACGTGGTGACAGTTAATCAGGACATAAGAAAGTTAAGCCTGGAGAAGCGTATCGAAGTGGTTGAGGCAAACAGGGAGGTACATAAAGCAGGTTTTGGTAGGGCTTTTCAGCGAGATGGCATTCATTTTAACAAAAGGGTGGGAGCAGAGATCGGCTGGCGCCTGGCAGGCAGGGCTGTAGCTATTTTAGGGGGTCCGCGAGGACTCCGTGCACGGAGGTAGTTAGAAGTGAAGCAGAAGAAAGTGTAATAATGGAGGCTGAGCCCCCAAAAATGGCAAAGAGTAGGTCGAGAAAGAAAAGTAAAAAAAAGAAATTTAACCCTAAGATCAGCTACATACACATGGAAGGAGGTAGAAAAAGAGCGAAATGGCTGGAGATAGAACAGCAGTTGAAGGATGACAAAATAGGTGTGTACGCTCTTTGCGAGACTCATCTCAGGGATCTAGAAGATCCGCCGTTTATAGAAGGTTACGTCTGGGAAGGGTGCAACAGAACGAGAACGGAAAGAAAGGGTGGAGAGGTAGGTATGTTGATACACCAGGGAACAAATTGGCAAAGAATTAAATCATCTTGTAAAGAGCATATCTGGTTTTCAGGAACAATTGCCGGCATAAGGACATGGCTAGGGGTAGTTTATTGAGGAACAGGACATCAATGCAGGCAAGAAAACAGGGATCTTGTTGAATGTCTCAGTGACGATATAAGCCAGTTTGGAAACGGGGCCAATATTATTCTACTGGGGGACATGAACGGCCACATCGACGATCTGAATGGATACAGGGATTGTAACGGCAAGCTAATGCTAGATTTCTGTGAGCGACACGATCTAGTTATAGTAAATAGAGAAATAAAATGTGAAGGCCAAATCACGTGGGAATTCCGCAAAAGGCAGACGACCATTGACTATTACCTAATGTCGCAGGAAATTTATAGCAAGGTCACAAAAATGGAAAATAGACGAAGAAGGGGAGTGTAGTCTGGGAAGTGATCATAAACGTATTAGTCTGCAGATGGGGCCCTTGATGAAAACAGAAATGGAACTTAGACAAAACGTAAACGCAAAATTAAGCGACGATCAAATAACGAAGATAGCAGCAGACATAGAGGAAGCAATAGAGAAAAGCCCCATGGAAGACTGGGATTATGAACAGGTAGAACTACTCATAAGGAGTAAAATTCAGGAGATTAAAGTAGCAAACCGCTGGAATGGAAAGAGGAAGCCACGGAGCTGTTGGAATAAGGAAATCAGGGAAGCTATTGAACAACGACGGGCTGCTTCAAGGGAACACCGAGTGGCAAAGAAAGCACAGGTATCTCAGGAGGAAATCGACCAAAAATGGGAATCATATCGACAAAAGAAACTTGACGTATAGGCCCTCGTCCAAAGTAAAATAAGGCAGTCCACCGATCGCTGGATGGCTGACATACACGATGCCTCTAGAGGCGGAGCAAGAAAATTCTGGAACCATATAAGCTGGCTAGGGAAGAAGAATCAAAGAAAGCAGGATCGGATTCAAGATAACGAGGGAAATTGTTTAAAGGGAGACAACGCAGTGAACTACATTACATCAGTTATAGCCGAGTCATTTAAGAGCGACGATAGGGCAATCTCCGCAAATCAGGAAGCAACACAAGGTAGGAGAATACAAAGCAGCTTAGAACTGACCAATCTAAACTGGAAAAAGGCAGAAAAAAATATTCCTAAAAACAGATACAGCAATACATGGAATTCCGATCAAGCTCATTAATGAACTCGGTCCAAAAAGTAAGGAAATTTGTTAAAAGCTCTGGAAACAGTCATAACGAATAAGCAAATTCCGGAGAGCTGGCGGCACAGTAAAGTGAATTTGATTGATAAAGGGAAAGGAGAGAGGATGCACATAAAATCCTACAGGCCGATTACCATAACATCTGTTATGTGCGGGTTAGCCATGCAGGCGGTGAAATTAAAGGTGCAAGCATGGGTAGAAAATAACAAAATACTCGGAGAACTTCAGAACGGCTTTAGAAATGGTAGGCGCTTAGATGATAGCCTGTTCGTGCTTACCCAATGCATCGAAATATCTAGAATGGAAAATAGACCTTTGTATTTGCCCTTCCTGGACATAAACGGGGCGTACGACAACGTAAGCAGGGAACTCCTGTGGAACATATTAAAAGAAGAAGGTATCGGTTATGAGATAATAGAGTTCCTACAGGAAATATACCGGGATAACAAAGTAGAAATTACGTGGGAAGGGATAAGAAGTACGGAGGATGTCAAAGTATGCAATGGATTAAGACAAGGTTGTCCTCTATCACCGGTGCTGTTCATGCTTTATTTGATAAGCCTGGAACGGAGGATACAAGACAGTAACCTAGGTTTTAACCTGTCGTATAGATTAGGTGGAAAGGCGGTAGAGCAGCGCCTCCCCAGTTTGATGTATGCAGACGATATTGTGCTGCTAGCTGAGAGTCTGGAAGAATTGCAAACTCTTGTTAAGTATTGCGGAGACGAAGGGGATGCTCTAGGCTTCAGTTTCAGGGCAGTTAAGTCGGTTCTGATGATTTTCAACGGCTCAACTGATCAGGTTCTTAAAATACAAGGCCTTGAAATACCTAGAGTAGCTGGATATAAATATCTGGGGGTATGGGTAAACGAAGGATTGGCATACTTTGGAAAGCATGAGCAATCACTTAAGGCCAAAGGGCGAAGGAAAGCCGGGATAATGAAGCATAAGGCATTGTGGGGATATAATAAGTATGAGGTTTTGAGGGGTATTTGGAAAGGAATTATGGTGCCCGGACTTACTTTCGGAAATGCGGTTTTGTGCCTAAAATCAGAGGTACAGTCGACATTAGAAACAAATCAGAGATCCGTTGGACGATTAGCACTAGGTGCCCACGGCCAAACTACAAATGAGGCGGTACAGGAAGATATGGGCTGGGCATCTTTCGAAGTGCGGGAAGCTCAGAGTAAAATATTACATTAGGAATGCCTGAGGAAATTGGACAGTAACAGATGGGCAGCTAATGTATTTAAATACCTGTAACTAAAAAGCGTTGACTCACAATGGAGAAAAAGAACTAGGAAACTAACTAGTAAGTATGCTAGTAACAAGGACGGAGAAATAAAGAGCATTAAGCAACAGCTGAAAAACACAGAAGGTAAAAATTGGATAAATTCGATGGTAAAGAAACAGAGCGTGGAATTATACCGAAAGTGGAAAATGCAGATCAGGAAGGAAGATTTCTTTGATAACTCCAGAGGCAGTGCCCTACATTTTGAAGCTAGATCAGGGTGCCTTAGAACACGCAGCTACAAAAAGAAATTTAACAATGGAGATGACGCATGTGCTGTATGTGGAAACTCCAGCGAAACAATTGCCCATATTATACTCGAATGTAATGGTATCCATCCGGAAGTTTGTGAAGGCGCAATCACTGTTCCTGAAGCTCTGGGGTTTAGAGATAACAGTGGCCGGATGAATAAGCCGGCGGTGGAAACTAGCAAAAAACGACTGGAAGATTGGTGGCTTAAAAGCAGAGCAGTGACATAATGTTAGTAATGTAGGAACCAAGTTTAATAAATAGAATGATGGTTTCGTTAACCATTCGAAATCAATAATTAAGATATATGGAGAAAAATGAGCATGATAGCTACTGCTACCACCCCGTTTCAAAGGGGACGCTCCTATATTCTATCCATCCATCCATCCATGAATTCGATCCTGAATTCACATAGCAGTGGTCGCCGCGACCAGCACCGATGTTGATCCGGACTCAGGCCTACCTGCCTCAAAGGTGAGCGACAGGGCTAGGGTGGCTAGAACTTCTAGCCACCCTAAAAAGTTCTAGCCACCCTAACAGGGCACTTACTCATCCTCCTCCCCCGACACTCCCAGTCGAGCGTGCAGCTGCCACGGAGGATCAACCGGTTCTCCCTTCCGTGGGACCATCCCTCCCGCGTTCCCGCTCCTACGAAGGCCCTGTTAGGTTTGGATCGCGTGCGCCTTGGTAGCGTACCGCTGCCAGCAGTTATTACGTGCGGCTCGCGCTTGCGCGCCCCTCGGTAGCGTTGGCCTGGCGGCTCCGTGGACGGCGGACGGCATCAAAGGTGCCAGCAAAGACGAGGCGTCTTCCAACGAAACAACCTTTACTAAAACATCCTGAAGGAACGGGCAGAGAAGCTGACCCGGAGAGAATACAGACACGTTCACACAGCTGGTGCCGTTGTCAGATGGGAGGAGGTTTGGCTCCAGAAGGCGCCGCACCTCAAGGTCTCACATAATCTATCTGCCCGTCATCATTCATACATCATCCCCGGTACCTCCCCCTCCTCCCGGATTTCCGGGGGGAGGAGGATTTTGATTCGGGATGACGGCCGTACCCTGGCAAGGGGGCAGTCGTGTGGTGACACGCACACAGCAGTCACCGAACACTATGCCAACTGCGTTTAAGGTCCCCGCTGTGATAGCAGGCCAAACTCAGGGAGACCGGACCTTCTTTGGACCTCGGATGTCCTGAAGGACGACTGTAACTTTAAAGGGCTTCATATTGACACTGTTATGGTACGCCCAGAAACCTCGCAAATAATCGGTGGCCTGCTCCACGTGTCTATGAACTCTTGCTCGCTGAGGTGACGCTGCTCACGGCTTAAGTGAAACCAGACCTCCCTGCGGACTCGTGCGAGCACCTCATGAAGGCCTGGAACACTGCGCGAAAATGCAGCGGCGCACCTGGCAGACCAGACTTGGTTCATGCACTCAACGAGCAGGAGCACAAATTGTTTCACAGCATGCCTGGGTAACGGGTTGAGGTACCTGACAGTTTGTTATGGCACTCCTGGAATGCTAAATAAGGTAGCCACTCGTCGAAGGAGGGCTGCTTGGAGAAGACATTGTGTAAAGATGTGCACAATGTCTTCACGACCGCCACAGAACGGGCAAACTGGGTGCAAGCTCGCTTCTGTGAATGCCTTGCTGCGGGTGGGGAGCCGTCCGTGTGCAAAGCGATACATGAACGTTGCTCTGCTTGCATTCAAAAAGTATGCCAATATCAGATTCTAGCTTGGACGCATATTGGACAGATCTGGTTGAATATACCTAGGGGGGAGCTTCGGCGTCAAAAGATTGGCTAGTGTTTTTACGGTACTGCCAGAATATCTATGTCGGCCTGGAGGCCTCTGAGTCGTTCCAAGCAGTTAGCTGCTTGGGCGTAGAAGGGCGAAGGAGAGCCAGAACGGGGAACACTGGTGTCTAGCGTCGTCTCCACGGCGCGTCAAAGTAGTCTCTATCTCAGCGGAGTCGGCGGCTGCTTTTATAGGTTTTCCAGTTCACAGGGAAAGGGTAAACCCTCACAGGAAAGCCTATCATTGAGCATGCCTCAATGATAGGCTTCGTGAGCATGGCCGGGATGTCAGTAACTGGTGTGGTAAAGGTTTGTCGGCTCATTGCCGTGTTTGCAATTGTATTCCTCTGCTCAAAAAAAGTATGGTTTTAAAAGTGCACAAACACCGGTTAACGCGTGAAATAGTTGAAGCTGAATGGATTACTCTTTTGAAAGATGATTGTATAAGTAACCCTTCTGTCGCGTTGTTGCCAAAGGAGATTGCGTATCTGGCTGATACGACTTGCTAGCGCATGTTCTTTTGGCGCATGTGATACGCGGTGGTATAAAACCATGCTTTCTTCCTTGAATAAACATTAGTTGGAAGTTAGCGCTGTGTGTGTCTTCTTTCTCTGTCCTTGTCTTGGTGCGCTACATTTTGTTCCCTTTGAAGTCAAGAGTTTGACGGAAGCCCGTCTGGTCGGGATGGGACATGACGGAAAATCTCTCTCTTTTGGTCGGTGTCGTTTATTTTCCGTCATTTTGTTCCCTTCGTGCACAGGAGGCGCGGTGGGACTGTGCGGACATCTGTGCTGCACCCCGCGCATCAATGGCTTGCCCGTCGCCCGAGGGTACGTAGTACGTCTTCGGACGTGCTGCGCTGTCGAGGGAGCGCGTTGGTGTGCTCGTCCTACGGAGAGATATTCGCGGCCGACGAAGAGCATGGCTTTTCAAGCACGTTTTCGATAAGGGCTCCCTAACTTGTTTGGAAACCGCACTGCAATGCGCTGCGAAGCAACACGCATGTTTAGCAGTTTAGCTCGCCTCCGAGCATTCCAGAGCCATTCCCGTAGGAGTTCGCGGCTTGTGCTTGTTTTTTCCTGCAATATATTTTGACGACTGTCAAAGCCTCGTAATAAAAAGAAAGTCTGCCAAAGCCTGGCAATAACGAAAAGGCAAAGCGGCAAAGGCCGAGCCTAGATCTCACACCAAAACATAAACCGAAGTATTCACACCATTTCTCGAAGCCTACGTCACCAGAAGCGACTGTTGCCAGGTGCAAAAGCATTTTCAGCTATTTGTCACAGCCGTCCTTTTCATCCGGCCCACAAAACAAGTCACACTATGCTGCTAACGTCGAGATCGCTTGCGAAAGTTGTCTAGAAGACTTGACATGAAAAACTGAGCATGTTACACAGTTTAGCACGCAGTTTTCGGGTCAAAAGTTCATCTTAATCTCGTCCCCATATGCCACTTGCGCTGCTCCGAGTGGAGGAGGTATTCTCGAGGAGAACTTGTCGGAGGAAACGCCGAGGGGCGTTCATGAATCCGAATCGGCCCTGGAGTGGAGTAGCGGCTGTATTCTCCGCTCAAAGGAGTGGAGGTGGAGCATCGAGTCGAGGCGCGTTTGTGAATACGGGCGTTAGAGGAACCTCCGGTCCACGAGCGATGGCAATGGGCTGGAAACAATCGCGACCAGGGGTCCCGCAAAGGAGGAGGAGTCGGGATGCTGTGGAGAAGCGACTCCACGTGGGAAAGGCTAATAGGCGCGTGCTGTGAGCACATATGGATTACTGGCACCATCCTGGGTATGCCCGTGATCGTCGGCGTGGTATATCTTGCCGTGACGCGCGGACAACACGATGGGAATTCCCAAATTATGCAGTGCCTCACAGAGGATATTCAGAGGTGGGCTTCCGGTAAAGAGGTGATACTCATGGGCGACTTTAACGGGCATATTCAGTCCTTGGATGGCTACCAGGATTACAATGGCCAGATCATGATCGACTGGGCCCACAAGCACGGCCTGGAAATTGCCAACCTCCGGGCTGACTGCAAAGGACAGTTCACTTGGAGTGCCAGAAGCAGCCGTTCAACAATAGACTACGTGCTTGTGTCGCCTAAGCTGGCAGCCAGCATCACGCAGATACACATCGATGAAGATGGCTGGTTAAGTGTCGGTAGCGACCACAACCGCATTCGACTGTCTATGGCAACCACCACACACCGCACTTCCAAGATAGGGAACCAGAGCTCGGAAAAACGCTATCTGAGTGGACTCATATGAAGCTGTGGCCAATTCATTTGAAAACAGCAACTCGCGCAGAAAGGCCATCACGTACGCCGAGTACGTCGGAGAGCTGCAGCACGCAGTTCGCGCTACATCTCGGGGAGGAATGCGGCGCAAAAAGTGGTGGGACGATGAGGTCAAGTTTGCGATCGGAGCGCGGCGCACGGCCAATTAACCGCCTGCATCGCAGAGCGGTCAAGCAACTTCCGGTGGAAGACTGTCAGCTGGCCTGGCAAGAGTACCTTTTTCGCAAGAGGGAGGCGCAACAACTTGTCCAGGTGAAAATGACAGCATGCAATCAAAAACAGCTACAAGAAATCAAGAAATCACGAAAGCCGGGCGCAAAGCTTCACGCCAGTTCTGGGCATATGTGACCTCCCTGGACAGGAAGCCATCAGCTCATGTGCTACGGGACACTAACACAGGTGCAGTGGTCACTGAGCTAACACAACATCTCACATACCACCTTCACTCAGTATACGGACAGGCTGGTCACCGGGAAGAATCCGACACTGGGGCTGAGACACACAGCGATACTTCAGATCTCAACTTCCGGTCGGTGACATCTAATGCGCTTGACCGCGCCATCACCCACATGGGGGCTAACACAGCTCAAGGACTGGACGGCATTCCCGCTGGTTTGATTAAATGTCTTGGCAAGGAGGCCCGCGAACAGCTTGCTGAATTATACACTGGAATCATCGCGCGCGACCCTATCCCCGAGGACTGGCTCCGCGGCAAGGTATGCCTCCTCCCGAAAAAAGGCGGGGATCGAGGTTCCATCAGGGACTACAGGCCGCTGACCATCTCTAGTGTATTCTACAGGGTGTTCGCCCAGGTACTGAAGACCTGGATAGTATCATGGGCCGAGGCGAAGGGCCTGCTTTCGGAGCTGCAAAATGGGTTCTGACAGGGTCGTCGCCTGGAAGACATCTTTGTACTGACGCAATGTATTGAAATAGCGCGCAAAAAAAATCGAGGGCTTGTGGCATGCTTCCTGGACGTAAGTAGGGCGTATGATAGTGTTCCCCACGAGCATCTACTCCATCGAATGGCTACTATCGGGTTGCCAACAAGATGGATTGAACTGCTACAGCGCCTATATAGCGACAACACCGTGGTGGGATACTTCGCCAATGCCTGCTCCGACCCTGTCCCCGTACGGGTAGGACTGAAGCAAGGATGCCCAATGTCGCCGATCCTGTACATGCTCTACACAGCAGAGCTCGAACACCACTTCATACGCTCTGGCGTCGGATTCGCCCTTCCGTACTTGCACAATGGCATTCCAGAGTCCTGGACACTACCGGGCCTGGTGTTTGCAGATGACATTGTGCTTCTAGCCGCGGAGGAAGCACAGCTGCAGAAGCTTTTCTCCATCTCCGCCGAACATCTCCGAAAACTGGGGCTAGCCTTCAATGCAAGGAAATCAGCTGTGCTGTACTTTGCGGGCCCCAGCACCTGACTCTCCATGCTGCGTCTGCCAAGCGGAGAGCCTATACCTCAGACCACCACCTAAAGTTACCTCGGCATTAACATCAGTGCCCAAGGAGACATATAGGCAGCACACGAAGAACGCGTGCGACGTTCCTCCCAGCGAGCGTGCTGTATTTTGCGCGAACGGTGCCTGTGGGTATGCAGCCGATACGTAATAGTTCGCGAATTGTGGAAGGCTGTGCACGTTCCGGCCCTGACATTCGCGAATGCTGTGGTGTGCATATCGGCCTCTACGCGTGCTTGGCTGGAGCGCGGACAACACGAAGTTGGCCGAGTAGCCCTGGGGTGTCACGGGCGAGTTGCCATTGAGGCGATCCAGGGTGACCTCGGCTGGTCGTCGTTCGAAGCTAGAGAGGCAAGCAGTTAAGTTAAATTGGTTCACAGGAAGGGAAAGGCGCAGTAACTGTCACACTTGCTCTGTGGACACCCGAACCGCGCCGTAAGGGAAGGGAGGAAGGTGGGTATGAAAGTGGAAAGAGAGAAAGAGGAGCCGTAGTGGAGGGCTACGGAGTAATTTCGACCACCTGGGGATCTTTAACGTGCGCTGACATCGCGCAGCACACGACGCCTCTTCGTTTCGCCTCCATCGAAACGAACCCGACAGCAGCAAAATTGCATTCGAGGAACGGCTCCGCATATTACCCGACTCACGATGGGCACGACGAGCGTCATGCGGAATGGAATAGTACAAGTCTTTTATATCAACAGAGAAAGCAAAAACGCCTTGATCTGCATGTGAATAAACAAAATGTAACACCTGCTCAGAGTTACGTTTTGCTGTCGGAACAAAGTGCTTGCAGATGACGTGAGGTGGCTCTTCGGTGGGTTCATCCCATCGCAAGGTCATGGCATCAGAGTTTGCAAGATTCTGAAGGCTGAGTCGTTTCGGCTAGCTCGACTCTACAGGGAATACCTTCACCTTCTTGTTTACCAAAGGTCAAGTCCATCCACAGCAGGGAAGAAGCTTCGATAGTGCCAGCGGCTTGTCAGCCAGACTACGGAATTCATTTGGCAGCGACAACTGGACCACCTCAGAAGACAGCATAGGAACAAGGCTCCTAAACCTCAGTGCGTCATCCACGCATCTCAAGGATTGGCTCTATCTGAGCATGTGAAATATTTTTTGTCGCTGGGACCTAAGTTCGCCCTGGATCCAAAACCGCCTTCAGTGGAGCGGCTCACGTTCGTACACCAGATTTCTAGGATCCTTCCCGAACAAGAGTCCGACCACTGTGTTTCCGCAGGTGTAGACATCTTACAACGATGTAAGTTGCAGCCTTCTAGACTTCCTGCAAATCGAGTTAAGTCCTATCTTGAGCAGCATTCGTTGTGTCTTCTTCCCGCAGACAAAGAAGGGGGGTTTGCTGTACTTCCGTCTGCTCTTTTTCATAAAAAAGCATGTGAAGCTGTGTCCTCCGCTTTCAACTGTCATCCAAAACTTAATATGTCAAAACTTAAAGCTGAAGCAAAGAAACTATGCAAGAAATTGGACCCTGGGTCTGTTCTCAAAAAGATTACAGATTGTAAAAAGGAGTTTCTTCAGGTTTTCTTCAGTGCAAAGAGGCATAAAACTGATGTGCCGTTCCGTGCTGTTGTATCTGAGAATGGCACATGGCAAAAATATGTGGCCCTGTGGTTACACGAAAAACTAAAACTGCTTTCTGTTCAAGATCCCTTCCTTGTCCGTAACTCTGAGCAGGTGTTACATTTTGTTTATTCACATGCAGATCAAGGCGTTTTTGCTTTCTCTGTTGATATAAAAGACTTGTACTATTCCATTCCGCATGAAGCTCTGCTTTCTTGTATTGAAGATAGCATTGATCAGTATGGGCCGATTTCCTTTCAAAATGCTTGTGGTATATCAGTGAATGGATTTTTAGAACTATTAAGATTTCACCTGACTTCGACTTTCATAATTTTGGATGGAAAACCATACCTTCAGAAACAAGGCATCTGCATCGGGTCATGCATAGCCCCCATCCTATGCGATTTATTTTTAGCCCGGCTGGACAGGTCTTTTGCTGATGCAGTAACTGATACCAATGTTATTAGGATTTTTAGATACGTTGACGACTACCTCATTGTACTTGACAGAAATGACGGTTCCTTCATGGATGATGCTTTTAATGTCCTCGCGCTGTTTCGTAACCATTTCAAACCTCTAGAATTAACATTTGAATGACCTGAAACAGGTGGTATTCAATTCCTAGATATTAACTTCATACTTCATCATGATCGGACGTGCTGGATGTTCAAACCTCGTGGCGAAAAACCATTGTTACCTTTCAATTCATCGCACTCTAAACTTGTGAAACGTTCCATTGCTCGCCTTTCATTTGTTAATTCTCTGAAGAAATCTTGCCCGCACCTCATGCATGACAGTTTTTCACAACAGTGTAAGCGTCTAGAATGCGCCGGGTACCCTTCCCATCTTCTTGTGGCCGTGGCTGAAGGCGTTATGAAGAAAGTATGCCAGAAAAAGGCGGATGCCAGTCAACAGGCCCCGTGTAAGAAAGAAAAAATTGCCGTCATCCCTTACATTCATAGGCTGTCCCATAATCTCAAAAAAGTTGCGGAGCGATCGGGAGTTAGAGTGGCTTTTTCGGCTCCGAATAAGTTGAGTCAGCTATGCACTAAAACGTCGTCAGAAGGCTGCACAAAGAAACATAAAGAAAAATTTGCTAATTGCATTCAAAATGTAGTCTATCAGATACTTCTATCCTGTGGCAAGCAATATATTGGTCAGATGCCTCAATGATAGGCTTCGTGAGCATGGCCGGGATGTCAGTAACAGGTGTGGTAAATGTTTGTCGGCTCATTGCCGTGTTTGCAATTGTATTCCTCTCCTCAAAAAAAGTATGGTTTTAAAAGTGCACAAACACCGGTTAACGCGTGAAATAGTTGAAGCTGAATGGATTACTCTTTTGAAAGATGATTGTATAAGTAACCCTTCTGTCGCGTTGTTGCCAAAGGAGATTGCGTATCTGGCCGATACGACTTGCTAGCGCATGTTCTTTTGGCGCATGTGATACGCGGTGGTATAAAACCATGCTTTCTTCCTTGAATAAACATTAGTTGGAAGTTAGCGCTGTGTGTGTCTTCTTTCTTTGTCCTTGTCTTGGTGCGTTACATTGTGTTCCCTTTGAGTGCAACTTATTGTGCGAGCAAAAACAGTCAGCAGGGATACCTGCAGAGAAAAAGAAGTGCATTGATTCCAAAGCACCAGTGTGCCGATTGAAGAATGTAGTGACGGTGCGTCGTACGTGTGACGCGAGTCTGCTCCAGGAATGCAGAAAGCTGGAGTCACCACCACCGCATGGACAAATGTCGATATTTCTGATGATGAGCAAGTAACATTCGCACATGCCACTCAAGCGAGGACGGATCTCCGGAAGCAATATACGTAAGCCGCCGAGTTCTGCTCCATGGGAGTTATAGAGATGAAGCTGCCATGAATACTGCAGTGTAGTACATTCGAGCAAAGAAAAAAAAGGAGATAGCAGCTGTCGAGTAAACAGAAGAGATAATTAATCTGCTTCAGGACATTGCGAAACTCAGTTTTTGTCCTGGCTGCGGATTGAAGCCCATGCATGACAAAGACTTTTCCCTCATCCAATGGGCGTTACTTTGCGATGAACTAGCTGTACCATTTTTTCTGATGCAGCACACAAAATACTTGCGAAAGTTAACTCAGAACACCCTGTCAAGGAGAAAGGGGTGAAGTCTGGCGGGTGTAAAGAATAAAAAGACTTCCAAGTGTCGAGCAGGTTTTCGTATGAAAGACGTGACAAAGTTGGTAAAAGGTCTCTGAAATGAAAAATGAACACCTTTCAAGGAGAGAGTTTGAAAGAAGGGTCCTTCCTCTCAAGCTGGCTGTTGAAACATGTTTTGAGGCTGCAAAACGCAATTCAAGAAAAGGGGTGGCATATATTCCAGTGGCTACTCGGCCTGGGTTTCCATCTTGCGTGCTTTAATTGTGCAAAGATGAAATTACAACGTGAACGAAAGCGCCGCTCCGTTTCTCGCACACATTGTCCTATGTAAACGTTTTGGACAAATATATTTCAAGGGTCAACTCCGGGAACAACACGATCAGCACGCCCAATCGTCAACGAGCAAGCACTTATGTGAACATTAAATCCATAGTTACCCTTGACATGGCTCCCTACATCGCGGCACTCGACGACGCTATTAAGCATTCTGTTATTTTGCGCAAAAAACAGAATGCTTAGGCACCAACTAGCCTGCAAAAGCGTACTCGCACGCTATTAAGGGCGTCGTATACAACGCCTACGACATCGGAACTCCGGAGGAAGTCCGCCAATGCTTTATCAAGCGGAACGCGAACATCGTCGTACTCAACGCAAGGAGAATCGGCAAGTCAAGATCCATCCTGATCACCTTTGGAGAGGAAAGGCTCCCAAGACAAGTTTTCTACTGGGGATCAGTGTTCACCGTCTAACCGTACCGAGAGAGGGAGGAGACATGCGACAACTGTAGGAAGACGGGGCACAGGACGGATGTGTGCTACAAGCCACGGCTAGAGCGTTGCCGCAGTGCGGCGAAAACCACCCGGAGTCAACGGATAGAGAACTACCGTCGTGCAAGCCCGAATGCATTGTATGTGGGGGGATGCACAACACCGGCAGTAGGAATTGCAAGTATAGGCTGCTCAAGACACGGCCCCACAAACCCAAGAACGACCTAGGGCAACATGACTCTGCACACCAGCCACGATCGCGGGTCAACGACAACCACAAAGGCTACCGGGGGAGAAGTAGGTCGAACTCCTTTCCACCACTGCCGGGGACAGGAGGCGGAGTCGTCGGCTCAGGTCTTGACCAAGTCAAAGGAAGGAGTCCAAGCAAGAATGGAGATACAAGCAAAAAGGTGAGCTGGCCAGTTAAGACCTCCCTTTGGGAAACGGCTCGAGAGAAGGAACTGGTAGAACAATTCGCTAATAGGGACAGAGAGCTTGAAACCATAAAGAAGGAATTGGCAGAAATGAGGAAACTTATTATTGATAACACGAAAATGCAGAGGGTACTGGACAAGTCATCTATTCAGAATTCACAAAGCGCTAGTTAGTTGTCTCCATGTAATACTAACGAAATGGTACATAACGAAAAATCAACGGAGACGGACACCCGAGTTCCCGCGAAAAGACCTCTACCCAGAGAGGAAAACACAGAAGACAGCAAGCCCAAAAAGGTGGCAGAAAATTTGAATGAGGAAGCATCGACCCCAACTTACAGCAAGCTTAGGTTGGACATGAATGTACTCATGAAGCAGGCAGGAGCTCAACATGCCAGAATAGATACAGTTTCGGCTAGAGTTGACAAACTAACCGAGCAGGTAGATAATCTTACGGCGGAATTCGTCATGGTCAGTGTTGTGGGCGCCACTGACGACAGCGCCCCAAGCGGCAAGCTAACCAGGCGGACCGCCGGGATACCCCGGCATGGGCGACCGCGCCAAGCAGAGCGAAAACGGGCGCCATGACTTGATGTATAAATAAGCAGTTTTGTTTGTTATACCGGCTACGTCTACCACATGGTGGCAGCGGCGGGATAACCAACGCAGCGTGACACCCAGAAGGACAGCGAGCCCAATGTAAGCGCCCGCAGAGTCATGCCAGACACTCGCGGTGCGAACGAAGAGCGCGCGAGCGGCACTCTGAGAATGGCGTTCAACCCGCTCGCCGTGGAACTGCCGACAAAGCTCGATTTCCGCAAGCCCGAAGATTGGACACGATGGCACCGCAGGTGGGAACGCTACCGACTCATCTCCGGTCTGACAGGACAGGGTGAGGCGACGCAAATCAACACATTACTCTACGCCATGGGCGAAGAAGCGGAGGACGTACTCGCTGCTTTAAAACTGACAGACGAACAGATGGCACCGTACTCCGCCGTGGTGAGTGCTTTTGAAAAGCATTTCCTACCTCGAAAGAATGCCGTCTATGAGAGAGCGCGATTTAACTCTCGGAAACAAGAGCAGCATGAAAACGTCGACGCATTTGTGACTAAACTGTTCAAGATGGCCGAAAGATGCGATTGCGGAACTCTCAAAGACGAACTGATTCGGGACAGGCTCGTGGTCGGCTTGCGAGACGTAAAACTCAGCGAGAGCCTGCAGCTTGACGCAGAACTCACTCTCGATAGAGTAATCGCAGCTGCCCGCAATTCAGAGAGCGTGAAACTTCGACAGAAGGAAATTCGCTCCATCGAACAGCCAGCTCTCGACATGGGAGAAGTTCGCGGCCAGACAAACGTCAAAACTCGCCAGAACGAAGCGAAGGTGCCTTTCAAGTCGCGCCCTCAACGTACACACAAGACGGGAGACGAACGCTGCAAGTGGTGTGGTGCTGTGCGTGACCACACGAAGACGCAGTGTCCCGCGATAGACAAGACGTGCAACCAGTGTAGGAAAAAAGGCCACTACGCCCGCGTCTGCATGTCTAAACCGAAGGACGAGATCTCGAGTTTCCGACAACGACCAAAAGATCTCGGAGAGCCATGGGCCTAGTGCGCTGGTATGGAGGCGCCACTGCTCCGGAACAAGTGGCGCCACCTCCCGCCGGTGCACCCGTATGTGGTACGTCTGCTCGTCGGAGAGAGGCGGCGGAGTGAACGCGAAGTCTACGTTTCTCGACAGCAAACTTGTTAGAACGAAACTTTCTTCGGCCATTTCCTGCCTCGTGCCACATGGCACGTAAGAGACATGTGTACCATGTGTCTGTGTTGAAAAATAAATCTAAAGCAAAGCAAAGAAAGCCGCTACTCGTTCATGTCGTCTGGTAGAAGGCCGCCGGCGCTTGGGGCGTAGCGCATCGTCGGCGCGCGAGCGCTTCTGCCGGCGGCTCTTCGTTTTTTTTCTTTTCGAAGTAGGAATTTGGAATCCGCGCAATTTGGCAGTTTGAAAGTAAGTAGATAAATAAAACAAAAACTAAGCCAGTGTGCAATGCGCACCACTGGCTTTTCCCCTCGATCGGTGGCAGTGCATGTGTAGGCTGCATATGTTCGACCCCCCACCCACGAAACACAAAGAGAGCTAATTGACATCTAGAATATGTCAAGGCCAAGAAATGGGCACTTCTAAAAGAAGACTCATTTGAGACGTTCTGTAGACCCAAGAGCTACAAGCCTTCCTGTAGCTCCGATTTAGCTCTGCTAACGCTACGCCAGTAGAAGTCCTGAAAACTTCTTGCCTAGAAAATTTTTATACTTGTTCTAGACATTGCTTCTAGCTGTAGCTCTGCTATAGCTGTGCTAGTAGACATCTTTAAACCCTCTTGGCTAAACCGCTTCTATTCTTGTTTTAGATGTGTAACGATTTGCAGTTTGTGTTCATTGTCCTCAATTCTGCATGTGAGGTCACAGTGCTCTGCTTTGAGAGCATTTTTTTTCTGAATTTAATGAAATGACAGTTAACTGGGGAGAAGGCGAATTGATGAAGGCTTGCAGTTTGTACAACACAATAAGACACAGCTAGAGATGGCGCAAAATCAGTTGGGCTGAAGAGAATTAAAATTTTAATTTTTTATAGAATTTTCAATTTTACTCCTTTACCACCCCATCGATTATGTGCCATCTCTAGCTGTTTCTTATAGTGCTGTAGAAAATGCAAGCATTCAACAATTCACCCTCTCCCCAGTTAACTGTAATTTAAAATTTAGAAAAAAAATGCTCTCAAAGCAGACTATTGTGTGATCTCATATGCAGAACTGATTAGCACAAACTACAAGTCGCTACACTCAATAGTGAATGCACATGATGAATGTATGAAGAACACATGCTTCTCCAATCCGAATTTTTATTGCACTCCATCTACAAAAGTAAAAGCAATCAGCAAATAAACTTGTTGACAATATGGATTTGAGAAGCCTTTTTTGAAGGTTCTTCTGCAAAAGTAAATTCCAAACAACCTGCACTGGCAAAAAAAAGTTAAGTTACAGACATGCATGCAAATGCACTGGTGTACACTCACTGGAACCATCCGCCCTGAAGGTTCTGCATAAAAATACTTTTTTTATAACTTGCATATATATCTAAAATCATAATGCACACTGAAGGCATTGGCTGATGAGCTAAATTCAATGGCATATCGTAAGCTCCAGGTTCTGCCTTTTCCAGGGGTCTTTAAGACAGACAAAATTCCAGCAACCTGCAAAGACAAAAAAAGCTCAAAACAATCGAACGAGCCAAAGGCAGTTGAGCTACGTGCCTGAGTTTTGTGAGGTTTTTAAGAAAAGAAAAATAAGCACGGAGAAAGGAAACACCAAAATACGGTGATACCACTAGCATCTATTCAAAATGCCCGGACCTACCACGAACGCCACTTGAAATCATTCACCTAGTAGGCCATGCATGAAAAAAAAAAATCCCTTATAGCTCGCACCACAAAACGAGGCGAGGCCGAGGCAATTCACGGTAGGTCAATGCTTCGTGCATTGACCTACCGTGAACTTAAAGAACAATCTTTTCTAGTGTGTTTAGAGAAGAAAGTTTTATTCACCCTGTACATAACAGAAAAACTTAAAGTGAGCTGAGGTTACTCATTTGAAAACGCTACGGTGCAAAGATGACAACAAAAACGAATAAGGCCCCATATGCGCACAACTTCAAACTATTTATTGGAGGAAAACACGAATATTCTACACCTGATGCCAGTGAAGTACCGGAATGTTTTCAAAAAGACTCGTATAATTCCACATCTTCAACACGACCATTAGCAACAAAATAACTCCTCAAGATATATTACTTCAGTTCTACATTTGCTACCGCACATACTTAGCACGCATCAGTGAAGTTAACAAAGCCAATACAATACAGCTAAGTTGCTTGTTGGGCGAGTTGGTTGGACAGTGCGTTAAAACAGCGCTAGAAACATGGACAGATAGAAAGACAATGTTTCTAGCGCGCTAGTCAGACGCATCTGCGGTTCAACATCGGCGCGCTGCATTCACCATACAAGAGAAGTGGAAAGTTACTTACTGTTGAGAAATATGAGCTCCATATCACAGCACAGCAGTGGTTGTAAAATACAGCGCGGGAAAGCTGCAAAATCAGCGTAAATGTCCAAGCGCGGGAAACAGACTGCACACCGAACACACACCATCGAGAGCACGTTGAGCAACCGTTGAGCATGTCGAAAGACGAGGAAAGATGAGTTGAACGATTGGTGCGCGCGGGTAGCAAGCAGTCGCTAGCGACTGCAATGCCAAAATGGTAATAAAGCAATGACTGCCTACAAAACACAACTACTACAAAAACAATTATGAGTTTATTTTATTTTCTTTTTCAATTTAACCATATGCTTTGCAAAGAAACAAGAAAAAAACTTGAAATAACAAAGCAATGTTGACAAATCGTAAATTGCATCGGCATCGAGCAGAGCGCCACCACGCAGCAGGATTCAGCGTCCGGAACGATGTTTGAGCGTACGATCGGCTCTCCTGCTGACTTTTCTCTTGCCCAAGCAACAAACATTATTTGCTATGCATTTTCCGGCAGTGCGGTGATTTTCTCGGGCTCTCAAGCAAGCCGGAGTAGAAGCATGTCATTCGCGTGCCTCCAGTCTTCTTTCAGGACCCGTATGCTACCCCAGTGCGGCCGTACGAGCGGCAATACGGTGGTTTTCTGGTGTTGGCCAGGCAAGCTGGAATGAAGAGGCATTCGCAGCATAAAAAAGTGTTGTCATTCGCGCCTCCCCTCGTCTTTCAGGACCGGTGTGCAACCCAGTGCAGCCTTACGAGCGGTAGGTTAGCTGGACCGAAAATGACGGGGCATTGATTCCCGCTAGAACGAACCGCAGTTTCAAAGTTCGAGGTTATTTTAAAGCGGTCTCTTACCTTCTGTTCCTTATCAAATAATCAAGTTGAGACATTGGAGTAATGCAAAGCTGTCTAACAATTTATGTGCCGTAATTATTGCTTAATTCCGTGGCTGCAATAAACCATGCGTAGAAAATGTTCGCTGTGATTCGTGAACATTCTTTGAATAGGGATTCAACATTCTGAACAGGGGAAACATGGAGTATTTTTTGTGGACTTTTAGAAGTTAGTAAACCCTTTCTACAATAGTATTTGTGAAACGCTTCTGAATAAACATCGCTGAGAGGTCTTTGGAAAAACATCTAATTGATGTCTCCAAAAAAACATATCAGAGACGTCTTTGAAAAGGTGTCTTAGTATAGACGTGCTAACGAAGTTTTCCAGGAAACTTCTTTCCGTCGACGTCTGTGAGAGGTTTTGTTCTAGAACAAGATGTTTGTAGCCTTCCAGAGCTGTTTAAAGAAGTTTATTAGACGTTATGTGTTTCGTGGGCAGAACCGAGAGCCGAGTACAGCTGGGCACCGTCAGTCAATGGAATCGCTCTTCAAAAAAGACAAAAAACAAAAACAAAAAAACAAGCTCTTTCGCAGGACAGGACGAGCCCAGGTTGTATCTGGAGATATGCCCTAAGGCGCCGGGCCATGTGTGTACGTGCTTTTTCGCCATTTGGCAGTTCTGCTGTAGTTTTTATTTTATACTCGGTGCGTCGAAACGAGACGTGACTTGTGACAGTGCAGTGCGCAGAAAAACAGGCATGGCTGAGCAAGCTCCGCAGCGCGAGCTTGCTAGGTGGCGATCCTAGAATGTTGAGACTTATTTTAAGAATAACTGCTTGGTGCGCGGTCAGAAACTATACGAAGCCAGCACGTGTATGGAATGCGCGAGGAACTTCACAGTGCAGAGGGGCCCTCGGATATCTTTGGAAAATGCGCTCCTTCTACGACGTCAGCTCGGAGGTTAGTTTTATTCGGCCCTTTCGGCGTCTCTTCACCACATATGTAGTTCATTTTTTTTTGTATGTAGTTTTTGACAAATTAACCCACGCAGTATCACCGAGGCCAGTTGCATCTGCAAGGTCGGGGGCCACTGTTAACGATGAGTTGCATCGCTCTCGTATGATTTCCAAGGAAACCTAAAACACTTAGATTTTCGGTTGCTTCCCGGTGGTTTTTTGATAACTATTAAGGCACCCATAAACACAGCAGTAAATCGAGCTGTAAGTCCTAAAGGAGGTTTTCTCTTTGCGGAGAGCCGTGAATGCGTGGAAAGAGCGCGCACTCCTGCAATGTGCTTCGCTCTCGATGTCGTACTTCTTCAGGCTAGTCTTCCCAAAAACGAGCGCCGACAACAGCAGGAAACTATATTTACGAAGTCATTAAAAAAAACAAAAAACATCCCGCTGGGCAGGAAGACTGCGAGCTCTCTACAACACACAGGTCGTGTCCGAATACGTGCCGAGCACTAGTTCCAAGCATGCACGCATAGTACAACTCTTAGGGCTTCAGCTGAGTCCAGAAGAAAAAAAAACAATACCCCGTTTTTTTGTTTTTCGCATGCCGCGCGCTGGATACAACCAAGCGATCGGTCGTGCGCGTGCTTGAAAGAAACCTAGCGTGCAGTCCTGGAAAAAAAGAGCAAAAAAACATGGGAAATGCGCAGCCGAAACAAAAAGCAATGGGTGCGATATCAGGTTGGAAATGACCATAAAGACAACAGTAGGTAGAGGCTCTTGTTTCAGTCGGCGTTTATTTTTTTAGTCGTACGGGGAACCAGGAACAAATCGGAACATAGCGTAAGCGCTACCCACGGCTGCGGATCTAGACAGCCGCCTTTCTCGACGGCGCCTCCCAGATGGCGCCACATGTACGGCTCTGGGGTTTAGAGATACCAGTGGCCGGGTGAATAAACCGGCGGTGGAAACTAGCAAAAAACGACTGGAAGATTGGTGGCTTAAACGCAGAGAAGTGACATAATGTTAGTAATGTGGGAACAAAAATTTAATAAATAGAATGATGGTTTCGTTAACCATTCTAAACCAATATTTAATATACAGGGAGAAAAATAAGCATGATAGCTACTGCTACCACCCCGTTTCAAAGGGGACGCTCCTATATTCCATCCATCCATCCATCCATCCATCCATCCAAGCTGCAGCGCAACAGGCCCATAGGCAACCTGCAGTGACCAGGCGGCGCTAGTGGAACGTAAAGTTGACAGTTGACAGCCGTGTGGTGCGGACGTGTGTTCCATCGCTCCTCCGATTGCAAGTGGCTACCGGAAACGGACGGACTGGCGACAGCGGGAGCTTCCGAAGCGTCAAACAGATGAGTTCTTTCTTTTATTAACTTTACTTCGTTTTCAGCTAGTTAGGTTAGGTGCACCCTAAAGAATAGATTTTAGCTCTTGGTCCTAGTGGCCTGCTTTTTCGTGCCGGCAGCTAGGTTTTCTTGGCGTTCATTCTTTAACTATCTTGTTTAGATAAATACTTTTTTTCTAGGCTATTGGCATTCGCAGAAATGGTTTTTAACGCGTGTTTGCTAGTCGTTTCTTGTGTCTTCTTTTGGCAATTTGTATATTCTGAGAATTCGTAATATAGTTCAGTCGATGAGCGCTTAAGATGTGCAATCAAAAGAAGGTAAAGTGTACTCAGTGTGAGGCGCAGTTTAATCTCAAGGAAACGCATTTTGACTCCGTAGGTGAAGCGGAAGGCAGCGACTTTTTGTGTCGGTGTTGCGTAGAGAGTGCGCGTCTAGATAGATTTGATCAAGAAAGGGGCAGTGTAGTGTCTCGTGTGGATGATTTAGAAAATGAAGTAGGTTTGTTAAGAGCGGAAAATCAGAAACTGCTTGGAGAGCTTCCTCAAATTGAAAAAAAAGGGGCCGACTTTATCTTTGGAAAAAAACGAGGACAAACATTCCAGTGCGGGCCACGTGGCTGGGGCCAGCACTGGCATGGAAGGCATATGCAAAGTCGATCAGGCGGATCCGAACCGCCAGATTTATTTAGAAGTAGCTAAGAAGCCGGAAAAAAAAGGAAGAATTAAGGAAGAATGAAAATCCCAGTGATAAGGACACAGATAACCGAAAGCAGGAGCTAACACTTGGGAGAGGGAGACAGAAGGCCCAGGTGCTTATCGCCGGAGATTCTAACATGAACAGGTGCAAGCAAGATATCTTGGAACGTGTAAAGGGCGCTAATAGAGTGTTAGTTGGAGCCTTCCCAGGGAGAACAATGAGGGCAGTGCTGAAAGAGAGTAAAAATAGGCTGTTGAAGAATTCCGCAGAGCGCAGCCGCGGGGCTAAACGATGTCCTAAATGGTGACGCTGCAGGAGTGGTGGAAAGTTTAGCTAAGGGATTTGACGAGATCAGGGAGATAGCACAGCAAACGCCGATAGTTGTATGCACAGTACCAGAGGTGCTAGGAGTGAACGGAAAGCTGGAAAAGGACTTGGTGACAGTTAATCAGGACATAGAAAGTTAAGCCTGGAGAAGCATTTCGAAGTGGTTGAGGTAAACAGGAAAGTACATAAAGCAGGTTTTGGTAGGGCTTTTCAGCGAGATGGCATTCATTTTAACAGAAGGGGGTAGCAGAGATCTTCTGGCGCCTGGCAGGCAGGGGTGTAGCTTTTTTAGGGGGTCCACGAGGACTCCGTGCACAGAGGTAGTAAGAAGTGAAGCAGAAGAAAGTGTAATAATGGAGGCTGAGCCCCCCAAAATGGCAAAGAGTAGGTCGAGAAAGAAAAGTACAAAAATGACATTTAACACTAGGATCAGCTAAATAAACATGCAAGGAGGTAGAAAAAGAGCGAAATAGCTAGAGATAGAACAGCAGTTGAAGGATGACAAAATAGGTGTGTACGCTCTCTGCGAGACTCATATCAGGAATCTAGAAGATCCGCCGTTTATAGAAGGCTACGTCTGGGAAGGGTGCAAGAGAACGAGAACGGAAAAAAAGGATGGAGGGGTTGGTATGTTGATACACAAGGGAACAAATTGGCAAAGAATTAAATCATCTTGCAAAGAACGTATCTGGGTTTCAGGAACAACTGCCGGCATAAGGACATGGCTAAGGGTAGTTTATTTAGGAACAGGACATATATGCAGGCAAGAAAACAAGGATCTTGTTGAATGTCTCAAAGACGATATAAGCCAGTTTGGAAACGGGGCCAATATCATTCTACTGGGGGCCATGAACGGCCACATCGACGATCTGGATGCATACACGGATTATAACCGGAAGCTAATGCTAGATTTCTGTGAGCGACACGATCTAGTTATCAGTTCAGTTCAGTCGTGTCCGACTCTTCGTGACCCTCTGGACCATGTCACGCCACGCTTTCCGGTCTTTCGCTATCTTCCTAACATCACATAACTTCATCTGCAGTGCCTCGAGGATGCCATCTAACCATCGCGTTCGCGGCCTACCCCTTCTCCGGCGACCCTCAACCTTTCCCAACATCAAATCTTTCTCCAGCGACTCCTCTCTTCTCATCAGATGACAAAGTAGCTGATCTTTAACTTTAGAATTTGACCCTCCAATGAGCAGTCAGGGTTTATGGTCGACAATATCGACTGATTTGACCTTCTGGCAGTCCAAGGAACTCTCAAGAGTCTTCGCCAGCACCACAATTCAAACGCGTCAATTCTTCAGCGGTGAGCCATTTTCACAGTCCAACTCTCGCATCCATACATTACAACTGGAAAGACCATAGCACGAGTTATGCGGATCTTGGTTGGCAGACTAATGTCTCTGCTCTTTACTAAGCTGTCAAGGCTAACCATTGCTCTCTTTCCCAGAAGCAGGCGTCTCCTAATTTCATGGCTGCAGTCTCCTTCCGAGGTAATCTTGGAGCCCAAGAACAGAAAATCTATCACAGCTTCCACTTCTTGTCCCTTGATGCTCCAGGACTTGATAGGGTAAGACGCCATGATCTTTGTCTTTTTAATGTTCAGTTTAAGCCCAAACTTCTCACTCTCTTCTTGTACGCGCATCAGAAGTCTCTCTGAGTTCCACTTCACTTTCTGCCATTAAAGTGGTATCATCCGCATATCTAAGGTTGTTGATACGTTTTCCAGCAATCTTCACTCCAGCTGAAGACTCGTCCAGACCGGCCTTCCTCATGATGCACTCTGCATATAGGTTAAATAGGCAGGGCGACAGTATGCAGCCTTGCCTCACTCCTTTCTCAATCGGAAACCAATCAGTAAGACCATGCCCAGTTCTGACTGTGGCCTCTTGCCCTTCATACAGGTGCCTGAGGAGACAGAGGAGGTGAATTGGAACTCCCATCTCTTGGAGAGCTTGCCACAATCTGCTGTGATCTACGCAGTCAAACGCTTTCGCATAATCAATAAAGCAGAAGTAGATGGGCTTCTGGAACTCTCTTGCTTTTTCCATCATCCAGCGAAGGTTGGCAATTTGGTCTCTAGTTCCTCTGCTGTTGCGAAACCCAGCTTGCACGTCCGGAAGCTCCCGATCCACATACTGCTGCAGCCTACCTTGGAGGATTTTCAACATAACCTTGCTAGCATGCAAAATAAGCGCGATCGTGCGGTAGTTGGAACAATCTTTGGCACTGCCTTTCTTTGGAATGGGGATGTAAATTGACCTCCTCCAATCCTTCCAATCCTCCTCCAATTGACCTCCCATTCAACTTCACTCTTCAGGATGCCCGGCTCGAGATCAGTAATCACAACCGTCTTATGTTGGGTTTGCACATTCGGGTCCTTCTTGTACAGTTATTCTGTGTATTCCTGCCACCTCTTTTTTATCTCTGAGGCTTCTGTGAGGTCCTTGCCTCGTTTGTCCTTTATCACGCCCAGCTTAGCACAGAAGCTTCCTTTGATATCTTTGATTGTCTTATACAGAGCTCTTGTGTTGCTTAATTGGTGGTTGTCCTCTACTTCTTGGTATTTTATATTCAGGAAGGCATTCTTGTCATTCCTTGCTATTTTCTGAAAATCCGCATTGAGAACCTTGTATCTTTCTCTTTCCCCCATAACTTTTGCCATCCTCCTTTCCTCAGCTATATGCAAAGCCTCTTCAGATAACCAGTTTGCTTTCTTGCATTTCGTTTGCTTTGTAACTACCTTAGTAGCAACTTCTTGTATTATATCGCGAACATCAGTCCACATCTCTTCGGGCTCTTTGTCTTCTAGATCTAATTCTTGAAATCGATTCCTCACTTCCACAGCATATTCTAATGGAATTTGATCCAGATCATACCTGAAAGGTCTTCTAGTTTTCTGTGTTTTCCTCAATCGAAGCTTAATTTTGGCAACAAGAAGCTGATGATCGGTGCCACAATCGGCCTCAGGCCTTGTTTTTACTGCTTGTATAGCGCTTCTCCATCTCTGCCGGCAAAGAATATACTCGATCTGATTCCTGTACGGACCGTCCGGTGAAGTCCATGTGTACAGGCGCCTCTTGTGCTGTTGAAAATGCAAAACTCTACTAGCCTCTGCCCAGCTTCATTTGGCTCACCAAGACCGAACTTGCCTGTAATTCCGGATATTTCTTGACTCCCGACCTTAGCATTCCAGTCTCCTATGAGAAAAACGACGTCTGATGATGGGGTGCGGTCTAAAAGGCATTGTAGGTCCGCATAAAATCTCCCAACGTCAGCTTCTTCAGCAGTAGTGGTCGGTGCATAGACTTGGATAACTGTTATGTTGAAAGGGTGACCTTGGATCCGAAGTGAAATCATTCGGTCGTTTATGGGGTTGTACCCTAGCACTGCTTTGCCCATTCTTCTATTTACTATGAGAGCGACCCCATTCCTTCTCTTGGATTCCTGCCCACAATAAAGGTCGCAGAAGTTAAATTCTACAATTCCGGTCCACTTGAGCTCGCTGATACTCAAGATATCAATGTTCAATCTGTCCATTTATCGCTTGACGACATCCAGTTTACCCTGCGTCATAGATCTTACATTCCATGTTGTTATGTGATATATCTCCTTGCAACATCGGACTTTCCGGTCGCTTCGCGACACATATCCACAACTGAGTGTCCTTTTGGCTTTAGCCAAGCCGCTTCATTCGTCCTGGAGCTACTAGGAATTGCCCTGTGTTCATCCCCAGTAACATGTGGGACGCCTTCCAACCTGGAGGGCTCATCTTCCGGCGCCATATCATTAATGGTATTGTGACTGGCCATAGGGTTTTCTTGGCAGGAAATACTGGAGTGGGTTGCCATTACCTTCTCCAGTGAATCACATTTTGTCAGAACTCTCTATTGTAACCTGTCTATCTTGGGTGGCCCTACACAGCAGAGCTCACGACTTCATCGAGTTTCGCAAGCCCCTCCGCCACGACAAGGCAGTGATCCATGGAGGGGCGATCTAGTTATAGTAAATAGAGAAACAAAATGTGAAGGCCAAATCACGTGGGAATTCCGCAACAGGCAGACGACAATACGACTGTCTAATGTCGCAGGAAATTTATAGCAAGGTCACAAAAATGAAAATAGACGAAGAAGGGGAGTGTAGTCTGGGAAGTGATCATAAACATATTAGTCTGCAGATGGGGCCCTTGACGAAAACAGAAATGGAACTTATACAAAATGTAAATGCAAAATTAAACCACGATCAAATAGCGCAGGTAGCAGCAGACATAGAAGAGGCAATAGAGAAAAGCCCCATGGAAGACTGGGATTATGAACAGGTAGAACTACTCATAAGGAGGAAAATTCAGGAGGTTAAAGTAGCAAACCGCTGGAATGGAAAGAGGAAGCCACGGAGCTGGTGGAATAAGGAAATCAGGGAAGCTATTGAGCAACGACGGGCCGCTTCAAGGGAACACCGAATGGCAAAGAAAGCACAGGTATCTCAGGAGGAAACCGACCAAAAAATGGGAATCATGTCGACAAAAGAAACTTCAGGTGCAGGCCCTCGTCCAAAGTAAAATAAGGCAGTCCACCGATCGCTGGATGGCTGACATACACGATGCCTCTAGAGGTGGAGCAAGGAAATTCTGGAACCATATAAGCTGGCTAGGAAAGAAGAATCAAGGAAAGCAGGATCGGATTCAAGATAACGAGGGAAATTGTTTAAAGGGAGACAACGCAGTGAACTACATTACATCAGTTCTGGCCGAGTCATTTAAGAGCGACGATAGGGTAATCTCCGCAAATCAGGAAGCAACACAAGGTAGCAGAATACAAAGCAGCTTAGAAGTGACCAATCTAAACTGAAAAAAGGCAGAAAAAAATATTCCTAAAAACACATCTACAGGAATAGATGGAATTCTGATTAAGCTGATTAATGAACTCGCTCCAAAAAGTAAGGACGCATTGTTAAAATCTCTGGAAACAGTCAACGAATAAGCAATTCCAGACAGCTGGCGGCAGAGTAAAATGAATTTGATCTATAAAGTGAAAGGAGTTAGGATGCACATAAAATCCTACAGGCCGATTACCATAACATCTGTTATGTACAGGTTAGCCATGCAGGCGGTGAAATTAAAGGTGCAATCATGGGTAGAAAGTAACAAGATACTCGGAGACCTTCAGAACGGCTTTAGAAATGCTAGGCACTTAGATGATAGCCTGTTCGTGCTTACCCAATGCATGGAAATATCTAGAATGGAAAGTAGACCTTTGTATTTCGCCTTCCTGGACATAAACGGGGCGTACGACAACGTAAGGAGGGAACTCCTGTGGAACATATTAAAAGAAGAAGGTATCTGTTCTGAGATAATGGAGTTCCTACTGGAAATATACCGGGATAACAAAGTAGAAATTACGTGGGAAGGGATAAGAAGCACGGAAGATGTCAAAGTATGCAAAGGATTCAGACAAGGCTGTCCTGTATCACCGGTGCTGTTCATGCTTTATATGATAAACCTGGAACGGAGGATACAAGTGAGTAACCTAGGTTTTAACCTGTCATATAGATTAGGTGGAAAGGCGGTAGAGCAGCGCCTCCCCGGTTTGATGTATGTAGACGATATTGTGCTGCTAGCTGAGAGTCTGGAAGAATTGCAAACTCTAGTTAAGTATTGCGGAGACGAAGGGGACGCTCTAGGCTTGAGTTTAGCGCAGTTAAGTCGGGTCTGATGATTTTCAACGGCTCAAGTGATCAGGGTCTTAAAATACAAGGCCATGAAATACCTAGAGTAGCAGAATATAAATTTCTGGGGGTATGGGTAAACGAAGGATTGGCATACATTGGAAAGCATGAGCAATCACTTAAGGCCATAGGACGAATGAATGCCGGGATGAGGCAGCATAGGGCATTGTGGGGATACAATAGGTATGAGGTATTGAGGGGTATTTGGAAAGGAATTATGGTGCCCGGACTTACTTTCGGAAATGCGGTTTTGTGCCTAAAATCAGAGGTACAGTCGACATTAGAAACAAATCGGAGATCCGTTGGACGATTAGCACTAGGTGCCCACGGCAAAACTACAAATGAGGCGGTACAGGGAGATGTGGGCTGGACATCTTTCGAAGTACGGGAAGCTCAGAGTAAAATATTATATTATGAACGCCTGATGAAATTGTACAGTAACAGATGGGCAGCTAAAGTATTTAAATACCTGTACTTAAAAAGCCTTGACTCACAATGGAGGAAAAGAAGTAGGAAACTAACTAGTAAGTATGCTAGTCACAATGATGGAGAAATAAAGAGCATTAAGCAACGGGTGAAAAACACAGAAGGTAAATATTGGATAAATTCGATGGAAAAGAAACAGAGTGTGGAATTATACCGAAAGTGGAAAATGCAGATCAGGAAGGAAGATTTCTTTGATAACTCAAGAGGCAGTGCCCTACTTTTTGAAGCTAGATCAGGGTGCCTTAGAACACGCAGCTACAAAAAGAAATTTAACAATAGAGACGACGCATGTGCGGTATGTGGTAACTCCAGTGAAACAATTGCCCATATTATAATCGAATGTAATGACATCCATCCGGAAGTTGGTGCAGGCTCAATCACTGTTCCTGAAGCTCTGGGGTTTAGAGATAACAGTGACCGGGTGAATAAACCGGCGGTGGAAACTAGCAAAAAATGGCTGGAAGATTGGTGGCTTAAAAGCAGAGAAGTGACATAATGTTAGTATTGTAGAAACAAAATATTTAGGAAATAGAATAATGGTGTAGTTAACCATTCTAAATCAATAATTAAGATATAGGGAGCAAAATGAGCATGCTACCTCCCCGTTTCAAAGGGGACGCTCCTATATCCCATCCATCCCACAACAGCAGGCAGCCTCCTATATCGGTGGAAAAATAAAGTTCTTGACAACAACTGGCATGCATTTTGTACCTCCGTATCTCAAGCTCGGGGAAAGCCGGTGGGAAATGCTGGCACTAAACGGCAAAGCTTCCGTAAATGAGGTCGTTAGAGTTAGGGCTTTTTACTGTTGCTACTAATGATGGAACGGTCTATCGTCTGGTACAAGAAACTCTTAAGCAGCTTGAGCAGTTGGTGCAAGAATTGTTTGGCGCGGAATGATAAACGAAGTTCCATGCTCCGCGTACACAGTATCACGGGCCTCCACACTCGGCCTCTTCGACATTTTCAGGACTTTAAAAACTATTTTACAGATAAATATGCTTATCCAAATCTGTCATTGCAACTTTTGAACATATTTTGGCTTTGAGGTTCTATATAGACAACGCATTAGAAATCCGGTTCTCAGATCCACGAGTGGTATTTTTTTTTTATTTGGCCTCCGATGAAACGCGGCTGGAATTCGATGCTGCGGCTGCATGACTTTGTTGCTTTTCCGGACGTTACGTCCTTTAAAAGGACAATGCCGCTCGATCCTGCGCAGCATATGCCAGCACACGCCAGATTTTACAGCGCGCAATGCGTATACTGAGGAGAGTTCCCCAACCAGCGTGCGACTGCCCAAGTCAGAAGTTTATAGCGTTTCCTCCGCTCAATGGGCAACCGTCTTATTTTAGCTCCTTGGCGTCTGTACGCCATTGGCCCCATTACAAAAGGAACTTCAGTTACATTACTCTCTCACAGCAAATATCCCGTTTTCTCATCAGTCTCTCCAAGTTCTCCCAGCAAGCAGTCTTTCTTGCCGCCCCTGCGCTTATATTTATTCTTGTTCACATCCGTAGTAGTCGAAGCATCGCACGAGACCACTGAAGTCACTAAATGAGTAAATCACACTCACTAGGATAACAAAACGCGAACGCAGAAGGAACACAGCGGCCGCAACATACACGGCGGCAGCTTCTGCGCCGGCTCAGTATTAGCTCCTGTCGGCCGCCAGGTGGGGCCACATGTCTCGGCAAACTCCATTGCAGGTTGCCTATATCTAGGCGAAATCAAAGTGGGAGTGAACACGCCGTAGAGGATTACTGCTACCGTGAACAACTTGCATTTTACCTTCAAGGTCGACACCGGTGCGGATATGACTGCAATCGCACATGACCAGTACGACGGGACCGTCATGGGACCGATCAAGTCAACGCAACAGCCGTCGATAGGCCCAGGCCAGACAGCGATAGCCACTGCTGGCTATATCGATGCAACGGTCACCTGGCGCAACACTGAATTCCAAGAAGCAGTCTTCATCATCAAAGGATTAAATTAACCACTGCTCAGTCGACCAGCTATAGAAACACTTGGGATTCTACAGCGCCCTCTTGAGCTAGACGAAACCCTCGCACAATCAACTGATGTCCCCAACTAAGAAGTTGGGGACATCAGTTCGAATTCCTGAGGCTTCCCTTCGGAATCTCCACAGCGCCAGAGTTCTACCAACGAGAAATGCTCCGTGTGCTCGAAGGACTAGATGGTGTGAGTTGTCTACAAGATGACATCATTGTCTCAGGGAAGGCAACTGAGGAGCACGACACCAACCTACTGCTGGTGGTGAGGAAGCTGGAAAATGCAGGTGTTACCCAAAGCTAATGTCTGGGCTTGGAGTCATGAAGACTGAGTACCACATCAAAGTCAAAAAGGATGCTGAGCCATATGCAGTATGTTATCCTAGGCGCGTGCCTCTTCCACTGCTTCCACTTGTGAAGAAAGAACTAGAAAGGATGGAAGACTTGGGAGTCAGCCAGAAGATCGAGCGAGCAACCGAGTGGTATTTTCCAATGGTTGTCGCACGAAAAAAGAACAATGAGCTGCGCATCTGCGTGGACTATAGTCAACTCAACCAACAAATAATACCCGAACGTGTGCTCATGCCTACGGTAGACGAGCGTCTTGCAAAAGTGCAGGTGCAACAGTTTTCAGCCGCCCAGATGCACGAGCAGGGTACTGGCAGGTGCCACTGTCCAAGGACTCTCGCGGATACACAACCTTCATCACACCAGTTGTCAGGTTCCAATTCCTGAGGCTTCCCTTCGGAATCTCCACAGCGCCAGAGTTCTACCAACGAGAAATGCTCCGTGTGCTCGAAGGACTAGATGGTGTGAGTTGTCTACAAGATGACATCATTGTCTCAGGGAAGGCAACTGAGGAGCACGACACCAACCTACTGCTGGTGCTGAGGAAGCTGGAAGATGCAGGTGTTACCCTCAACATCGACAAGTGCTCCTTTCGACAAACATAAGTAACATTCTTAGGACACGTAAACTCAACAGGAGTCAGCGCCGACCCGGAAAAGGTCAGGGCCATAGTCCAGCTCGATCCACCATGTGATGTGTCAGAAGTCAGGTCTTTGTTGGGCTCTGCAAACCACCTAGCGAAATTTCTTCAGAGCTAGCAGACTTTACGAAGCCTCTCAGAGACTTGCTCCACCAAGACGCCGACTGGCACTGGGGCCCAGCTCAGCAGCAGAGTTTGACAAACTCAAGCAAGCTTTAAGCAGGACGCCGATTCTCTCTCACTACGATGCTCAGTCGCCTCACACAGCGTCTGTGGATGCTTCCTCATGCGGTCTTGGGGCTGTACTTCTACAGCAGTCGCACGGAATGCTCCTACCTGTGGCATATGCATCACGCTCCCTTACGGATACAGAACAAATATATGCCCAAATCGAAAAGGAGGCACTGGCAATCACATGGGATTGCGAACATTTCCTAAAATACCTGCTGGGGTCAACCTTTCACGTGGAAACGGACCACAAGCTGTTAATACCGCTGCTGATGACTATATGACTTGACGAGCTGAGTCCCCGCCTTCAACGTTTCAGGATGCGCCTTTTAGAGTACGACTATACCATGTCCCACACTCCCGGCGAAAAGCTGTACACAGCTGACCTGTCCCAAAAGCCAAAATAGAAGCCTGGGCGAGTTGGTATGTATACATTCTAAAACAGCGCAAAAAACATGGACGGGAGAACAAAACGTACAACACGAGCGCTCGTGTTGTACGTTTTGTTCTCCCGTCCCTGTTCTTTTGCGCTGTTTTAGAACGTACCCAAAAGCCATCTGGGAAACCAGCAGACAAAGAAAGAACTCTCGAGAGTGCAGTGCGCGAGTTTGAAGAATTAGCACATGAACAGCTCCCTGCTTCAAACCAAATGCTGGACAGAATCAGGGCAAGCATCCAGTCAGACGAAACACTTTCCAGGGTGGCTATCTTCTGCACTACATTATGGCCAACTGGGCATGGGCTGTCATTTGACCTGAAAAGGTACGTCGAGGTGGCTAGTGAGATTTCGCTCGTTGATGGTCTGCTATTCAAAGGCGACAGAATAATCATCCCGCCATACATCAGAGTAGAGGTTCTGGAAAAACTCGATGCAGGCCACTTGGGCACTACGAAGTTCCGAGCGAGGGCAAGAGAACGCATATGGTGGCCAGGCATAGGCAAGCACATTGAAGACTATGGGGAAAAGTGTCCAATTTGCAGAGAGCACAGAAAGCCAGAAACAGAACTCCTGCTTCTAACCCCATTGCCAGCACACCCTTGGGACACAGTCGACATGGATCTCTTCACTCTGGAGGGGAAAGAGTATGTTGTAGTGGTAGACTACTACTCCCGATTTTTCGAGCTAGAAGAGCTGCCGAGGACAGCTACAAATAACATAGCCCTTGTTTTGGAGCCAATGTTTGCACGGTACGGTGTTCCACGGACAATACGCACTGACAGCGGGCCGCAGTTCACTTCTAGAGAGTTCAAATAACTAGTGCATCACTGGGGAGCCACACAAACAACCTCAAGCCCTTACTACCCGCAGAGCAACGGTATGGCTGAGAGGGCTGTGCAGACAGCAAAGCAGCTTTTGAGGAAGTCTTCCAACGTACACGAAGCGCTGCTTGCCTACAGGGCCACACCCAGCGTGGATAGGGTTTCACTAGGAGAACTCTTAATGGGTCGTCGTCTGAACACCACAGTACCAACCACTTCGAAGCTGCTAGCCCCGAAGTGGGACGACAGCGAATTCAGACAAAATAATGAAGCCTACAGAGCTCGTGCAAAACGATCATACGACACCCAGCACAAGGTACGGAGCCGAGAGCGCTTACCACCAGGCACAGCGGTGCGCATCCTCGCTGGAACTGCATCACACGGCGTGGTAACACAGCCAACATCAGAACCAAGGTCCTACGTTGTACAAACCGACAGAGGACAAGCAAGACATACAGCAAGACACCTGCAGCGGTTGCAGGACACGAGCACCAGAAGAAGTGGACGTGTTTGTAAGCGACCAGAACGCCTGGACCTGTGAGATAAAACCTTTCAAGAAAGGGGGGTGTTGTGGGCGCCACTGACGACAGCGCCCCAAGCGGCAAGCTAACCAGGCGGACCGCCGGGTGACCCCGGCCTAGGCGACCGCGCCAAGCAGAGCGAAAACGGGCGCCATGACCTGATGTATAAATAAGGAGTTTTGCTTGTTATACCGGCTACGTCTACCACAGTCAGAGAACAATGACTTGCTTCCAGCAAATTATAGAACGACTAACGACCATAGAAGCAAGGCTTCCCCCGGTTGCCGGCAACGCCCTCCCTCAGCTGCCACCGCAGCAAGTCCTAGGACATCATGGCCCCTCACCACCAAATTAAAATCTGGCAGTGGAACTGCAGAGGTTTCCACTCTAAGAGAGGGAACCTGCAGGCACACATTCAAAAAATTGAAAACACACCCGACGTAATCACGCTACAAGAGGCAAGCGGCTCAGTAAAAGTAACCGGCTACGCCGCGTATACTCCGCTAGAATTACAAAGGGTCCATAAACCTATGTCGTTCACGGCTACTTTAGTGCAGAGAAAATTGACAGCAATACAACACGGACTCGAAAACACGAGTGAAGACTATGTAATGATTGAACTAATCCCTAACACAAAGGGAGACAACCCTACTGAAAAAGTGTATGCGAAATGTACGAGATTGCTACGATGTGTACGAGAAATGTGGGAGATTTCTAAGAGCTATGCGATTTGTACAAGAATTCTATGAGGTCTCTTAGAGCGTCTACGTTGTCTCGTAGAGTTGTACGAGGATTGTACGATGTCTCGTAGGGCGTCTACGGTGTCTCCTAGAGCGTGTACGATGTCTCGTAGGGTTGTACGAGGATTGTAGGATGTCTTGTACAGATGTACGAGGGCTCAAGCAGCTTGTAGAAGATCTCGTACAGTTCACGTAAAACCCCCGCAGACGCCGTACGCACTCTCGTAGAGCTTGTACGCTCAGTTGTAGGAGACATCGTAATGCTCGCTTAAAATCACGATGCTCGTACAGCACCAGCATTCGATTTCGCAGTGCTCATTCAGGGTCCATGCGAGTTCAGTTGGCTCACTAAGCCTCCCCATAAAAAATTAAACCAGTTATAACATGGTTCCATTCGGCCCCACACTGACCCAATTAGATACAGCCATATATGAGCTCAAATGGGCACAAAATTACGACCAATTTGGCAGGTAACGGAATTACCCAAATGGTTTTGCAAACAATGGGCACTCCCAATTGTTCTCACGTTCATAATGATCATTTAGAATCCCAACTGGATTTTCCATATTATACAGGATTACAATTCATATATGTCCTACCCTATTGGATATTCAAAGTGGTTTTGAAAATTTGAATTGGTTCCCGGGATTTCAAATGGCACTTCATATGGTATATACATAGTTCTCAATTGGATGTTCTAGTTGGTTTGGAAGATATTCATAGGCGTATGTCCTCATCCGTTCAGTTCAGTTCAGTCGTTCAGTCGTGTCCGACTCTTCGTGACCCTATGAACCATATCACGCCACGCTTTCCGGTCTCTCACTATCTTCCTAGCATCACATAACTTCATGTGCAGCGCCTCGAGGATGCCATCTAATCATCGCGTTCGCTGCCTACCCCTTCTCCGGTGACCCTCAACCTTTCCCAACATCAAATCTTTCTCGAGCGACTCCTCTCTTCTCATCAGATGACCAAAGTAGCTGAGCTTTAACTTTAGAATTTGAACCTCCAATGAGCAGTCAGGGTTTATGGTCGACAATATCGACTGATTTGATCTTCTGGCCGTCCAAGGAACTCTCAAGATTCTCCGCCAGCACCACAATTCAAACGAGTCAATTCTTCGGCGGTCAGCCTTCTTCACAGCCCAACTCTCGCATCCATACATCACAACTGGAAAGACCATAGCACGAGTTATATGGTTGGTTGGCAGACTAATGTCTCTGCTCTTTACTAGGCAGTCAAGGCTAGCCATGGCTCTCTTTCCCAGAAGTAGGCGTCTCCTAATTTCATGACTGCAGTCTCCTTCCGGGGTTACCTTGGAGCCCAAGAAGAGAAAATCTGTCACGGTTTCCACTTCTTGTCCCTCTATGCTCCAGGACTTGATGGGGCAAGACGCCATGATCTTTGTCTTTTTAATGTTCAGTTTAAGTCCAAACTTCTCACTCTCTTCTTGTACGCGCATCAGAAGTCTCTTGAGCTCCACTTCACTTTCTGCCATTTAGTGGTATCATCCGCATGTATGTCCTCATATTTGACAGTTAAATAGAAAAGATAATTAAGAGAATTAAAGTTTGTGTCATAGTTTTACAGTTTATCACCGAGTTAGACAGTTGATACCAATTTCCTTCATCTGGTTGGTGAACCATATTGTATTTACATGTTAATTCCTGAATAATCATTGATATATATGCCATATATATTTCAAGTTTAATGCTTTCGTATATCTACATGGGCGTGCTGCTTACATTGAATGTAAAATATAGGCAATAGAATACATATTCTTTAATAAATACAGAGTTCAGCATGAACATATCACAAAACAAAAATGTATCCGCAATATATATATCATGGCATGAAAGAAATGCGGAAGAAATAAGATGAACTAAGACAAGATTTGAGCACTGTAACTTAATTCATTGAACGCACATCAGTGGCATAACATGCAGAAGGTCAAAGATTAATTATAATGATCAGTGCAAAATATAAGAAGAGAAAGTAGTTACACAAAGTTAAAATAATTTTGGAGCTTCAGCTAGTTTACCTCAATAATAGACGTGACAGCATCTTAAACATGAACTGCATTTTCATTCTGCAAATTTTTATATAATTTTTCTCGTTTAAAGTTATCTACTTTTCAAAATTATTACCAATGTAACAGCATTCCCTAAATGCCCCACTAACACACCTTTGACCCTACATGGCTATAGACATTGCATGCAGAGGGCACACATAGGTTGAGCTTTAGTATCAACGTATTTATTTTGTTAAACTACTATTTTCTGAAATGTCCTCATTAGAAGAGCTTCCTTGATAATTGGCTTCATTTGCACCTTCCCAATTTTGTTAGCTTTATTTCACTGTGAGATGTTTGAAATTCTCACACGAGGTCATGTAACTGTGATGTCATGACCAATATGTCGACTAATCGGGATTTTTTTGGTATTTATTGTGCAGAATCTTTTCAGTCGAATGAGAACTGTTCACTTAAAGTTTAGTAAATGATGTTCCTGCTGCACACCTTGACTAGCACTGCCCTTCGTTCATTGTATCTGCCACTATGCTGTGTGCACAATGTTGATGTGTTGCCGCTTCCATGTATACGATAGTCAAACTGGCAGTCAAAATCACCCTTATATTGTGTTTTGCATATGAATGGAGGTGACGCACTATAACTGCACAGCTTTACCACCGTCAGGCATCACAAGTTTGTATGAAGAATTGGCTTGGAGTTCCATCTGTAGAAGGAAAAGTAAGTGTGATAACAGAAATGTGAAAGCCAACTCCAGTACTGAACTTCACGAACTCATAATCCCTTGCAAAGACCACAGAAAGACAATTCTCAAACGACTGAACAGCACTAACAGATGGGGTGGGAGAGAAGATGACAACAATTCTGCTTCTTTCTCTACATCACTCATTTGGCTGATTATAAACAACCGGACTGACTCTCTTTTTCAGCGCAAGAATATGCCGAGCAAAAAAGTTGCTACAGCCTTTTGAGTTTTGACTTGCACATCTACATCTATACGCCATTTTTAAGTTTCCTGAGACTATAACAAACCCTTGCTGAACTGAACTACTCTGAATTGAAGCTTTCTGCTGCATAATGACACTTGCAAATGCTGTCAGTCTCATTGTCAAATGAAAAAAAAAAAAAAAAGAAACGATTGAGTCGGTGATCTTAGACAGATGAAAAGATGCAAAAATCCTAGTACGTTATGAGGGGCGATACCAACAGTATATGTGTTGCATCTCGAAGCTATGCATACTATACACATATATGCTGCAGCATAATATTGCAAGGAAATGTCTTTTAGATGGCATATTTTTCAGTGTCACTGTAGGCTGCGTCACGCGAGATGCGTAACCTATTGAAGAAAGCTGCACGTTCAACGATCGTCCACCAATATATGCTGTGCAGTTTCCAACAGCAGTGCATAATTATTTATGCTGCATGGAACAAGCAGCTTGGCTGCTTTTGCTTCTTTACTGCATGTATGCTGTAGGCCACAGAGACAAGTTGAAATATTTGTATGGTCAGTTTCATTAGTGCTTAATTGAAGTAACGTGCACGCAAACAGGTGTAGGTAAAAACGTCCCCGGAAAAAACGTCTCCGGAAGAAACGTCCCCTGAAGAAGCGGCAACTAGGAAAAAACGTCCCCAATGCCAAAATCGGCCCTAAAAAAGATTTATTCTGGAACACACATGAAAAAAACCAACAAATGTTATGCCATTCTTTCTCGGCTTTAAGTTACCTGCGTCCTCTGGGGGCCCGAAATGTTTACAAGAACTGCGTAATTTAAAGCATGTCACTGTCACTGTATTACCGCTGCCATAATTTTTTTTTGTCATGAATGCCCGCATCAATTCGATGTTCGCGGTCAATTCCAAGCCGACAGGTGAAACCGCTGTAATAAAGTTTACATGCATCATTCATCATTGCAGTTCGCCACGGAGAAACGTAGTCTACGTCCTATAGCGCAAGACTCCAGCCCCGTTCGGGGACATTTTTTCCTACTTCGCCAATAGGGACATTTTTTCCGGGGACGTTTTTACCGGATCCCCACGTAAACACCCCACACTGTCTTCGCTTGAAGCTTGACCGGTAAGCTATTTTTGCATGTCGCATATCTTGCCTGACTGCAGGCGCCATGCTTTCACACAACTGTTTTTGCTTTTGCTATAAGCTAGAGCCATTAAAATTTCATCACCATCCAAGAGTTGAACACTGATAGTAGTGATGCACACATCACAAAAGAAAGTATCGCTCGCGGGTGACCAGTGGAACAGTGTGCGAGCAGGATTCGGCGTCTGTTTCCAAACAAATCACTTGATCTTCCAATATAAACACACAACTAAAACAATGGCCACTGTCGCTGTTTATGATCAGGAATTTTCGCAAGGAACTTGGCGATGCATTGGGCCAAAGCTCCGATTTGCTGAACCACCGCAACGCATTTCTTATCTGTCAACCCGACGTACATGACAAGCACGCATAGTTTTTCCAGCATCGCAAAAAAAGAAGCGAAACTCACGGTGGTCTTTTCCGCCACCGCTAGCTTTCGCTAGCACCGCCACATTTCTGAATGCGCAAACTACAGGCGCGCATACACGACAAACATGTAGCGTTAGTGCGTAGACACTTGACATCGAAAGCCGTTCAAGTCGGCAACTTCCGAAACCGAAACAAGTCGAAACCAGCCGAAGCAGCCGAAGCTGTAGTGCTAGTCATAGCCATTGGTGGCGGCGTCGCGGTTTCTTTTGTGCTGCTGGCGGCGTCATGCTCTCGAGATTTGCGAGGCACAACGCGCAGCAAAATAGCTCGTGCGATGTGCAGAAGCGTCGTCAGGTTCTGTGTAAACCTGTGCAAAAAGTGTGCCGGCGTGCCCAACAGATAGTGCGTCTTCCTTTGTGCGCTTTCACTGGAAACACTACGCTGACGGCGGGACTATTGGAGGGCGGTCACCACCCGGGACGCGTATTGACAAACCATATCCCGTAGGAGCACTCGAGCAGACGACGCTCTGACGCGCAAGCACGTGACACAACGTCACTTCCGTGAGTAGCAGCGACGTTGTTTTCCCCTAGCGCCTTGTGATGAGACTCCTCATGGTTTCAGTTTCGTTTCGCGCAGGGCTCGCATTTACGTTTTTTCCCCACTGGTGTTTGTCAAAGGTACGCATGTTTCGGTCTCGTTTTCGCGCAGGGCTCGTATTTCCGCACGGCTGTCAGCTGAAGTTCACGTAAAAGTCACGCAAATTGCCGTCGGCTAAAAGTTCGGTCACGCGATCACGTTAATTTCGGTCCAGTGACCACTGTGCGGGCATTTTCCTCTGGTGTTCTGTAAACGTCGGTCGGTTACCGGTTACGTGTCACGTATATTTCAGTCCAGTGGTCACTTGCGAGGCTGTTCTTGTTCTGGTAGGTTCTGGAATCGTCGCTCGGCTCGGCTACACCACGAAGTTTGCACTTCTCCCCATCCGCATAGCTCTGCGCAGTTCGTCCGGTGCTTCTGGGTTGTACACCCGTGCACATGGCTCATCCGTTGCGCGCTGCGCTAGCCGGGGTGATTTTGTGCTTGGCGAACTTGTGTGTCAATTGCGGATAACTAGAGATGATGGAAGAGCTCCCAGAGCCGCTCGAGCTCGCAAAAGATGAGCTCGCGTCAAAAGGGCACGAATCGGTGTATCGCGCGAACCTGGCAAACGAGGCAGCCGTCAACGAATGGCTGGAAGCCTACAGCGTTGAAACCAACAAGTCTTGGAACGTGGAAAAGGTTCAAAAGGATGGAGAAAGGTACGTACATTGCCGATCAGCCCGTATTGCTCTTAGCAGTATATTTCAATCATTGTCAAATAATTTATACTCGGCTAGTGCTATATGTGGGTTGGATTTTAGTCAGTTTAATAAAAAGCGGAGCTACGCTTCTCGCTTATACTGGAGTCGAAAGTACACAAACGCAATATATTAGGCGATAGTTTCCATGCAGACCTATGCAGTTAGCTGGCAAGCTCAAGAGAAGAGACTTTTGAAGGAAGTCATCACCTCGAAGCTAAATGACTAATTGTAGAAATGATGACACAAAGTGCTAGTCACATGCCATCAATCTGAAAACTTTCCCTTGTAAACGTTCGTAAAATCAGTTTACAAAAAAAAAAAAATCTTAGCCAAAGAACTTATACTCAGTGAACATCCAGTGAATATCTGCCGCAAATGTTAATAATATATCATTATAGTATACATTATAATGTCCACGTTGAAAAGAGTAGAAAGTGGACATGTACCGAATACCCACATATGCCCACACATCTCTTGATGAGATATTAAATGATATTCTGTAGATATGTAGCCAACATCTTTTTAGGGGTTGTGAGCTGTGTAGTAAGAGTACAGCACTTTATAAGAGCAATCAGAGCAATTGCTGAAAAATGCCAAAGAACATAATTGTTTATCCAAGGTAAAAATTTCCTACTGGTTTCTTGCTAGGATCCTACTAGTTCCAGTAGTACTGGTTTATTAACACATTCCTCATAGCCGCTGGAATCTGTAGTGGCTGGGTTTCCCTGCAGAAGGTCGGTTGGGTGCATTGGTTCTGGTGGGCCTGTTGACCTATGAAAATCTTGGTGCAGCAGCTGCCTAGGGCCGCACTGTCAAAAAGAAGACAAGGGCAAAGGTTTCATAAGTATGAATCATACTTTATTATTTTCCATGTCTACAAAAGTTCTGCAATCTGCATGGACACTTTTGTCTTGCTGCCTGGTACTGCTGCAGGTGTTCCAGCTTCGATCAGATGTTGCAATGAAGTTAGCTGCACAGAAAGATTTTTTCAGAAAACCATGCTAGCAACACCACACTACTTTAACAGTCAAACCATTCCATATGTGACACACCACAAATTGTTAGTGCTGTGCTTCGCATGTCTATACAGCTGCTTACAGTGCAATCCATTGTGTTTCTGTCTAGTTTGAGCTTTTTCAGAATCAGTGCGTGGCGAGCCTGTGTATGCATTTGGACCAGAATATGAGAGTGAAAGTGTGTAGCTGCGCGGGGTATGTGTGCAATGACAACTGGCCCATGTGGAGAACATGCACTTCATGATGCGAGACGAGTGCAATCCACTGTGTGCGTGGTCTCCTCTGTAACTCAAACCAATTCACTGCACTACAACATTGTCATCAACCATTTGTATCATCATTCTCCTTTTATTTCCCTTTTCTCCCTTATCTAGTGTTGAGCAGCACGCTAGGGTCATATTGCTGCTGGCCGAACTCTCCACCTTTCTTTTCACTGAATTATTTTCATCGCTATCTTGCTTATTCACTGTGCTTTGGGCCTCCTTACAAACACAAATGTGGCTATTTGCAATTCAAAGTAGTTTCTTTGATGGCTTCATGGCTGCCCAGTGTCATTTGTAGAACTGAAGTCACATCTGCCACTTTTTCCTGCCAAATGTTGAAGGCATTTGCCAGTAAAACAAACTGCTTCTGCATAAATGGTTTACAATGTATTGCTTGCCGTGCATTTACTAAACAGCAAAGGCATTGTTTCACCTCAATTTAGAAGCAGTGCATTTCAGTTTTGTTTAGTATAGTGTCCTAATTTGGCTTAGGCTCTGCAGGATTCTGTAGTGTAGGTCTCCAGCTCATTTCTGACCAATGATTTTTTTTTTTTTAACATGCACTGACATCACACAGTAAATGGGTGCCTTACATTTTCCTCTATCAAAACATGGTCGCTATGGCTTGGATCGAACTCGGGTTCCTCAAATTTAAATGCCTAAATCTGGTTGTTTCATACTATTTCCTAGACGACTTTCATCGGGGTAGCCTTGTAGTACCTAATTTTCTATAAACACACTTGTGACACATGATTATGACATTAACCAGCATTTCTTGAAAAGTTGGATTGCTAGCTGACCAGTGTGCAAACCATAAGGGACTGATGTCAAAATACTCTGGTTCTCCCCTCTTCATGTGTTGATATAATTTGTGAGCTTAATCCTTTATTTTGTAGCAATGCTTCCTTCTTCAAAAAAATTAGTAGGCATAATGGTGCAAGTACAATATGTCACCTAATTCAGAAGCTTTTGAAGCGGCTGTAAGATAGTTTGGAATTCAAGTTAGCCAAGGTCACTTTGAGATGTATACAAGGAATAAACAGTTGTTGTGAAAGCCAGCACTTATTTATTTGACTCAATATTGAGCTGCACCATCCTGCGTAAGCATGTTATGAGGTGCCCACGACTGCAAAAATAAACACTCTTGTTTCTTGCCATGACAATTGAGCAGAATACCGATCATATACATAAAGAGTTACAAAAAACAAATTACGCAGCATGCTATGCCACTGCCTCTGCTTAACAGGTGCAGTTAAGTTAGCTACTGCGCTCAACAAATGCCTATTCAACGCAGTGCTCTCAAACAAGCGTGAGTACTTTAAGAGGGTGGAAATTCTGGCTGGTTGGTGCATGATCTGTGGCTAAAAACAGCGCTAACACGAGACGAAGCAGACGAAACAGCATCGTGTCCCCTCTGCTTCGTCTCTTGTCAGCGCTGTTTTTAGCCACAGAAGCGTGAGTACTTGGTTATCGAATTCACCTAATATCCCACTACTTTCAGAATCAATAGTTTGACGTCGCCAGATTATGGGCTTCAGAAAAGGGCGGTTGCCGCTATGTACAAGACGCCGTAATCATGCGTGCGTTCACAAAACGAGAACATGTTTTCATTTCAAGGATTATTACCGCTAATTTCAGAAAACTGGCTCCGCTGTCCCAGCATGCTGCCATATAGAAACATTTCCGTATTTAAATGCCGGAAACTGAAAAAAAAAAGAAAAATCCTGAGTGCAGACAGCTGCTCACAAGGTAGCATAAAATGAGAGACGGCCTTTGAGATGTAATTTAGCATCGGTAGTAGTCTACATACGTCCTTGGGTAGGCCAGTAGCTTTAGCATCCCTAGCGAAGACCCCCTCGAGCAGCGATGCAGCGTCACAGCAAATGTTTCACAAATACACCACGTAACCACGTTTTTTTCTCTTCCCCCCCCCCCTCCCCCCCTTTAACCCCCTATTCCAGCGGTGCTTATCCAAACATTGCAGTGCTACTAACCAAGGCGGCACTTTCAGCGACTAGTGGCTCCAAGGCGAGCATCCAACGGCGCTGGGCAGCTTTCTTGGAATCGACGCACTTGCACATCCAGCACTAGCACAGTCGGCATCCAGCATGCTTAGGCAGCAAAAGAGCAGCAGTTGTGGCTTCACAAAATCGCTTGCTGTCAGAGTCAAACATGACGGCCAACACTTGTTTCGAACTGCAAGCATCACAGTATATCCAGCATCCAAATGACACGGCTTGGGCCACTGCGTTTATAAAGCCTCAAAATGCGGCCGCAGCACCCCTTAATCCACAGGCACATGCCACTAGGCCATGGTAGAAGGATACGCGCTTGGCTGGCTAACCAACGCCCGCGTCGGCGAAGCGTTTAACCAGTTTAACGGCGCGCGCGTGTGCGCCGCTATCTGGCCATCTTTCTTTGGCGTAAAAAAAAAATAGAAACAAGCAAAAAAAAAAACTTAAAGGAAGTGACGTCGTGTCACGTGCTTGCGCGTCAGAGCGTCGTCTGCTCGAGTGTTCCTACGGGATATGGTTTGTCAATACGCACCCGGGACACGTTTGGCATCTCAGATGTAAGTAAATTTCCTTCTGTCCTGCACATTCTTCTGAAAACAGCGCAGAACTGGTCATGCATGCCAACACAATGCTAGTTTGTTAGTTCGTAAACAACAAGACGCGTTCATAACAAACGGTTGTTTGGTTTTGACAAAGTAAGGGGGGGGGGGGTGTTAATGCTTTTGCAGCGTCTTGGAAAAGAGACAGTGTCGTGGGCTGCACGATTGGAGTAAAATATGCCGTACAAATCATCATTCGTAAGCTCATTGCGGGGTGCATGATGCCGGTGCCGTACTGCGATTCAGCCTTCGGCAAGAATTTAGTATGGGCAACTTCGTAAGTGCCTCGACCCGGTCCTTACGTTGTGCTGCAGTTGAAGCTCCGGCGCTTGTGCATTGAATTTACACGGACTGAAAAGCGGTAAAACCTACCTGCGTTACGACAGGGCTAGCTCATTATTCAAATGTTCTATAAATATTGCGGATTATGGGATAAGGAGCCGGCGAACACGCGACGGCAGTATGATTCAGCTGTAATCGTACTTAAAGCACCATTGTCGAGCCTTGGGTGCAAGTAGAAGGTAAAAAAAAAAAAAGTTTTTTTAGCTATTTTTGAATTTTTTCACCTGTATTGGCTTCACATTTTCTTTTGCATAATTTGTTTTGACTGAAGTAATCCACAAAAACTACAAAGTGCATATAAATGACAGACACCAAACTCAGGCCTTCAGTCCAAAAATAGCAGTAAGGTGTAAAGTTAATTATGCATTCAACAGTACCAATAGTATTGATTTTCTTGTGTAATTATCTACAAATGAAGCAAAAAACTCTACTAATTGTGCTGAGATGCCCCATCGACATCTTCCCTGATATGAAATGTGAATCAAAATGTGTGCAGGTTTTTTTGTACGCAGTGTATGAAATTCATGCAGGTTTTAAATTGAGGAGTGCATGCAGGATTCCAAGCAAAACAAGCCTTTGCTCAAGGTATCATTCCAGTGTGGTGTTTTTTTAATTTATGCATGTTTTGTAGAAACAACTGTAGATGTTGATAAGGAACTGGTTTCGGGGGTGGCTGCTCCTGGCCCTACGGTGCTGCGATTGGTAGGTCACCGCAGCTTGCGGCGGGGGCTAGCCTGCCACTGGATTTCTATCTGTTGTAGGCAGTCTTTGTACCTACTACCGTTTCAGTGGTGGACGACGGCTGTTGCGACGTGCCTCTCTCTCTCCCACTTTTTTCTTCTCTATTTTCTCTTCTGTCCGCACGAGGCAGTGGAGGTGGCTCAGCTACAGAGCCAGTAGTAGGCCCGTGCATTTTCGTTATCTTCTTCCTTTAGTCGCAACAACAAGTGGTGGTGTGTCTGGATCTAGCTCATGAATGGCTACCACATTTATGAATCGTTTGGTGGCCGCATGCACTTCCATACATGGTTTGAACAGTCACGTTACATTCTGCAATTTACTTCTTTTTACTTTTTGGATGGATGTGTTTCCACTTTTGAGTGCGTAGCCTTTCACAATTCATAATTGATCGGGTGAGCGTGTTTTGACATGATAAAAGGTTTGGCAGTTCGATAGCATTGGCCCGTCATGATGCACAAGCAGCAGACTGCTTGCTGCGCTGGTGCCAATATCTTCCTAGATATCACTTGATCATCATGTCAGTGTTGAGATCATTTAATGGAAGTGTGCAGATAGCTATAATCCCACATTTTCTTCACTGGCTTGCAGGCAGGAACTTGTCAGCAAAGCAGCTTTAAAAAGGAAAGCTCACAAAAATTATTTCTCTAATTGTCTGTTAAAACTGGAAAAAAGTTATTGTATAACTAGACTGCTCACTCACCATGTCAACTTCAGCAAAAAAAAAAAAAAAAAAAAGGTTGGATAATAGAGGCAGTTGCACTGCAGTCCTGATAAATATGTTGAAGTTGTTGAAACATAACTTGAGCTTTGAGTGCAAAATGAATCCAAGCTAGATCTGCTAGAGAGCAAGTAAAGTTGAAAGATGGAAACATGGCACTTGACTGAATTCTCTTGTGAAAATTTATATATCTGGTCCGACTCTGCACATTCTTCCGAGTTGACGTAGTGGGAGCTAGGGATGAACTTTTGCCTTTCTTGGTGCACTGCTTGTGTGTAACCCGAGTTGGGGTGGAACATTGCATGTTCAGAGGGTGGTAGGGAAGCAAACTTGGTGGCACTAGGAAGGCTATGAACAATATGAGGATGATAGGCTGCCTTTAGACTGACTGGCTTGCATTTCTCGGTGTGTTTTGTATGTGCGAATGTTCCATAAGCTGCCACATATGTCTTGGATTTGATGTTGAGGTGACTGGAATGATCAAAAACTCAATGTTATGATCGAAGTCCTCAGAACATGCTGTGATTTTACTCCTGGATTAAGTTGCAGACATTGTTTGCTGGGCATACATACCTTTGAGAGGAAATCCAGTAAATGAAGGTACGGGCAGAGTGCTTGCTTATTATTCCAACCTAACTGCTCAAACAACGTCACCATTTTCTGGAAACAGATTGTTCAAGCTTCCAGCCTTCCGGTTGTTCACTCGTGCAATACAGTGAAGCGCATTTACGCCTTGGCACATGGCAGGCTCAGGGGCTTGTTCATCGCTACTGTACTAAGTTAGACCTCAAGTGGACTCGAAATGCCTTTTTCCATTGCCATGAAGTAGGGTTTAAAAGAAGGTTTGATGACGGACATACTGTTTGCTCTGCTAGCAAGTAACGAAGAGTTAGCATAACATTTCTTACAAGTTACACTATCTGGCACCTCTTGATGTGTGTTGTGCCTGCTACGCCACTGAATCCTTTGTGTGAGATCGGAGGTCCCTGCAGGATCACAGACTTATAATGCTACTTAAATTATGAGCAGATCGAGGTGGTAGATAGTAAAACTCTGTTAATGGTGAATTCCAATAACAGACTGTGGTCGCTTACAGAACATTCTTTTCTGCTCATTTTGGACCAACTGTATTCCAAATGCAGATCCGGAACACAGGTTTCATCTTCCAAATGCAGATGAGGAGCGATTGCTGAGCCAAGATCGCTCCATGGAGCAGTCTGGATTGCTCTGCCGAAATCAACAGGACCAGCTGGAAATTTACTTGAGTATGTGTTCAGCTGCACCTACCATTTCCAGTAGATTGTCTCTGCTGCGCTTGCTGTGCCCTCTGCAATAATCGACTATTGGTACTTGCCGCTGCTACGAATGCAAATTGCTGTCATGAACTAGTGCTCACTTTTGAGGACAGCAAGTCTGAGAGCAGCAGTATTCTGCAATAATCTTTTTTAAAGACCTCAGCTCAGAGTGCGACTGGAAAACTATGTGCAGAAACAATCTTTGTGTGCTATTTGTGAACTCGAAGCCATTCCTCAACTCTGAAACAGTGAAAACAGTGATCTGAGCCTTTGTTTTATTTGAGAATAGTGCCAAAGAAATCTTACCGTGCTTGCCCGCACTAGACTATCTGAAAGAATGGCATAAACTGTTGAGGTCAACACCATTCTAAGACCTATTACAGGTTTAAAACAGACGACATGTGTACACGAAGCACAGGCTAGCGCACAGAATGACTGGCAATTCCTCTGTCAGTCCATGGGCACTACCTACTTGCGCTAGCATGAGTTCCAAACACAGTCGGGACACAATTTGTGCTGGATGCAGGTGCTCTGTTGTGGAGCGGGCAATCCACTTAAGTTCTGGGATTGTAATTCACTATATGTGGAGGAAAAGCAAGTGAACATCTCTCTGCTGGCATATGTCACATTGCCTGCTGCCATCGCTTTTGGTTTCAATATGTGCTAGTGACGGGAATGCTCACAGCACAAGTGGGAGTGGAGACACTGATCTGCGCCATTATGGAAATGCCAAGATGTTAGCATGGGCAAACATCTCTTTGCATCACCACGAAGGTTGCTAAGGCTCAGCTCCATGTATGAGCAAGCGAGTGCAGTGCGGGCATATGTCAGACAGCTCGTTAACTATGGGCCTACAGCAACAGCTGCCATACCTTTAATGAGAACTCTCGACTAAAAAGGCAATTTTACAAAGAGCAAAGTAAATGATGATAATGACTTTTTTTTTTATTTAACAAAGCAGGTGGTCAGAGTGAAGAACTCATGCCACGACTGTTAATATGCCTCTACTGCCCCATTTGTAAAGCAAGCAGATTGAAGTTCTCGAATGAGCATGTTTACAGTCGTGAGCAGCTCTGTTCGATGTGTGTCCATAGGGTGGCACATTGTTTCATTGTTCAAAAGAATACTAAACAAAAGGTGGTTTGGAACTTAAAGGGGAAAGAACAGAGAAGCTGGCTGTATTTTTGTTTTGTTTTTTCCTAAAAAAAAAAGAAGCTGGCTGTAGATGCAGAAATACTGTGAATGGTGAGAGGTGGACAGGTACCAAGCAGTCGTGAACTGCACCTGGACTTTGCAAGGAGCCTCATGCTACTCATGAGCCACAGTTTGGCCATACCTAGCTTATATAAGCTTGACTTGTACAAAACATGCCTGCAAATGCAACCCTGCCTCAAGGCTGCCTACACCCTACTGTGGCAGCTTCAGCGTTTAGGACATTTGACTAGTGAGCTGGGTGACGCGGGCTCGGTCTTAGCTGGGGTGGTTGCATTTCGATGGTGGAAAAATGCTAGGTGCCCATGTGCTTTATAGTGTCAGTGCACACTAAAGAAGCGTAGATGGTCGAAATTATCCAGAGCTATCTACAATGTGGAACACCATGATCAAATCAAGGCTGCCTACTGTTAGCATTAGTAGAGTACCTTCGCAATGCCACAAAGTCTGCCCCTCACCACACTCCTAAATTTCGTTGTTTGCAACTCTACTCAGGTTACTTAGTTTGATGACCCCTTTTCCTGAAACAGTAGCAGTTGACGAAAAGAAGTGTAAAAGCATATCTCACGCCCATGCACTGAACTCCGAGAAAGGTGCTGATTTGGTCATAATTTTTTTTTTTCATGAGAATTTGGTCAGTGTCATAATATGACCCTTGGAAAGTCATATCTCTACTGAAATGTTCATGTAATAATCTGGGTAGCTTTTATAGATGGCTTGGATGATATCATAAGTGCTATGATGGTGAACTGTGCTTAGTGTCTGCAATACCTGCATGATGAAGATGGTGAATGCAAATTAGACAGATTTTTGCTCTACTTTTGGTTCACCAGTGGGTGCCTAGTGAGTCGTCAGTGCAAGCTATCCATAGGTTCACTTTCTTCATGCAATTTACATAGCTGTGGAGTTCTCATAATAGCAGAAGTATCATATTTATGGGTCACTAACTTTTTTTTTTAATGTAAGATAAGTAAATACGTCGTCAGCAACCTTAGAGCGCAGCATGCTCTTTACCTGTATTACCTGTTTATCATGGATAGAATAATGATGCTGTACTCCTGTGCTACTTTCAGTGTTCAATTCTACACGGTAGCACATCACTATACTCAGGGTTAAATGTCTGGCTATGCAGCTGAAGCTAGGCAAGAAAGTGAAGGCAACATACCTCTCTTCCCTTGCCATGTAGAGTGGGTTACTTCAGCGCTAGTGACCTTGCATTAACTCTCCAACTTTCTCCCTTCACTTCAAGCCTGCACATGCCTAGCCCAAATAGTGAGCAAACCACTCTCCTCGGCAAAGAGACTAAAACTTGTCTCCTTTCCTTTCGTACCTTGGCTGCATAGCCCACAACATGTCTCCGTGTATAGCAAGATTCAATGCCATATTTCCTCTTACTGTCGGAGCACCCTCTGCTTCTGCTGTACCACCCTTGCAGCAGCCCAGTGTTTTGTTTACCACAGAAATTCATGTCTGTGCAAGCTACACTGGCATGGAAAGGTGCATTTCTGAGCCAACTTTCATGCTTTATGATGGTACTCTCTTTGATCGCCTTTAAGTTGCATCAAACCTGGTCATGTGTGTTGGTCAGTACCAAATGAAGTAAATTTCTTTGACTAACATACTTTGAGAAGGATGGCAATTTGCATGAGTTGGTAAGGCGTCATCTTGAAAGTAGCAGCACGAAAAAACAAGGATGTGAAAGGAGGCAAGCAGGCAGTAACTCGCAACTAAATTTTATTGATGCAAACATGAAATATATAAAGCCAAGCAACGCCGCAAACTGCTCAGTCACTGATAAGCAGACAGCAAAACATCAATCACTAAAATATCCGAGCGGTTCCATTTATGTAGATATAGGTAGAGGTACCAACTTGGCTGTGCATTGTAAAGAATGCACTTTTTGCTTTCAGTTTCTTTCAGCTGCGCACATTCTGGCTGTCATCCATTTCAAATCAGCTGGAAAATCATTGAAGCTGAAGGCATTTCACGACTAGGTAATGAATGTGCTAGTGAGCCATCCATCGTGTTAACATGCAGTGAGTTGGGATATCTAGATTAGGGAAGTGCTCTTAAATTTTAGTGACTCATGTTTTGCTTTCTGCTTATAAGTGATTGAGTGGTTTGCATTGTCGCTTGACTCCTTTATATGTTGCAAGTTAGCGCCTGTCTTGTCTCCTTTCACAGCCTTGTTTTTTCGGGCTGCTTTGTTCAAGATAAAATACAATTTCTGCTACTTAGGTCATAAAATGAATTCTAATGAAGTTCCACATCTCTTAGAAAAGTAGTATTGTAGTTACAGGCATGTATTAAGGCCCTGCACTACAAATTAAGAGGCTCGCTCGATATAAAGCATAAAGGGAGAGCTTGTCTGATCTTGGGCCTAGTGGGCATTAGTGGATTATGGATAGGTTGATGTTAAAATGTACTTGCAGTTAAAATCAAGTAAATGCTTTATTTGTAACTAGGGCCACTGTGATGCCTGACCTGTTCTTTTGCCAGGCTGGCGACGAGATGGAGTGAAAGGATTTATTTCAGTGTTGGTATGTCTCGGGTGATGTCAACATTGTTTCTTCTCTGGCTTTATAGGCAGTCGCCCTTCAACGAATTCAATCCTAAAGTGAAAGTTTGAATCCAAAAAAATATTAATCTAGGATTACTTAGCAGGCAGAGGCGAATTCATACAGTGACTTACACCAGCATGCCACGCATCATTTCAAGAGTATTGTGGTGTTCCTATTCTATGCCTTTATTTCTTGCTCACAAAGACTCTGCATGTAGGTCTTGCACTATATTACGCTTTGATTTGTTGGTTCATGGTACTTTTTACCTTACAGCAAGCTCCATGTGGCTTCAAAGCAATGGCTTCTTCAAGCTCTACAATACCCTTTGCCAGAATCGCACAGTGCTATGATGGGCAAGTAGGACATTGATGTAAGTGCTGAAGACATTTTTCAGCATGTGTAGTTTCTTATCTGCCTAACCTGCTATTGCATTTGTGGCTCCTTATGTTTATTTTGAGGTTCAGGTTTCTTCAGTGTTTTCTTTGATTGCTGCCATTGCTTACTGGCTATGGCATTTGGCTGCTGAGCCTGAGAATATGGAATGGAATGGTGCCTGGGGCCTGTCGATACAGGCAAAATGCAAATTTGCCTACATGTTGGGCAGTGCCAGTGCACAGTTTAAAGAACTTTTTGTGGAAGAGGGAGGGCTCTGGAAATTAGCCCAGAAGCCCTCTTTCATGATGTCTCTCATAGCTAATGTTCAGCTTTAGGGTAATAAAAGGACATTGAGGACAAGCTGAAGCTAGCTTGTGTTATACATTTCTGCATTCTATTCACTAAAATGCTATTTTACAGAAAATGCAAGTTTCTTTTTAAGGTAGGAAAAGCCAGAAGTTTTGAAACAAATCTCATTACCAGCTGATTTTATAAGATGTGAGGATAGTACACCTTGAAGTGAAGCTCATGCACCTTCACTGTGGTTGCTGCAGTTGTTGGGCTAGTTATATTCCTCTGACTGCAAATTAAATTAGCAGAGTACAGTAGGGGCAATGCAGTCGATATAGGTTTCAGTAGTCTTGACATTGCACTGCTTTCATATAAGTACTACCATCTTTCATTTGAATATGATTGACAGTATTCTGAGTAGTGGCAGGCCGGCCACATGTGATCAGAGTTCTTGAGTGCATACTGGTTGCAGATTTTCACCATACCGCCATGGCTGGGATGCCATGTACCGGGATGCCAGTAGCACTGCAGCAACTGAGAAGGAAGTGGTTGAGCATTTAATTGGATGGGAAAATTCAGTCTTATCTGTACTTTTAAGTGTTAAGCTGATGTAATTTGTGCATGTGGAATCATGTCAAGCAGTTATTACTTCTCGGCTAGCTGTATTGGCGGCGGAGGTACTACAAACTACTGAGGAAAGTGTTGCTGGCTTCTGTCCTCATTGAAATGCAGCTGCTGATGATAACAAATGTGGCAAGAAACAGGTGGCCTTGCTTCCACCTTGAAATATGTGCGTGTTTGTGAAAAGCATTGTTTTGAGGCTTAAAGGTAACCGATACCATACCCCTTCCATGGAGAGTAGACCAAAGCACATCCTCATGATTTGTGAGTGAGGAGGGAGAACTCACAAGTTTCAGCAAATGTAAATGGCGGTATGGGGTTGTTCTGGCAGAATACTTCTGCAGTGCTTCTCTCCTCAGCGAAAACCCCTTCACTGTGGCGGTAAAACCTGTTTTGGGGCAGAAATAGGGTGCTGCCGGGAGACATCTCTTGTGACAATGACCACATCCATTACCTGCTTCACTCTGCCTTGGTTTGCTCTCTCTATTAAAGGGATTAAGCTCTTAAGAGCACCTTAACCTTACAGGTACCATTCATAACCCCCCTCCCTTCCCTTCTGGTTTTCAATAGAGAAGGCATGCTCCTCCCAAGATTCGTGCATAACATGAGACTTAATACAGAAATATTCAGCATGGCACCCAACTTCTGCCGCAACGGGGATTGGGAGAATATTTTTGCAGGTCCTCAGTGCACAATCACATAATACTTCATTGACATAGCCTACTATATGTCACCTACACATTACTCGTGGAGTTTGTATTCTTTTTTTTCTTGAGAGAAAAGCGTTGTTCAGTCAAAAGGCACGATGCGGGGGAATGTGGAGTGAGCACTGATTCTGTGTGTTCGCAATTTTTGCTTAGCTTTCGTTCTTTTTCTTCTGGTGGTTTGGCAGGGTTGCTGATATTCGAGCGACACAAGAACTGAGTCATGAGTCTGCTTCTTCGCAGTAGGATCGTGCGTTTGTTTTCCTCATTGTAATGAAAATGTGCAAGGGTACTGACCCTATGTGGGGCTGCGAACATATTTATAGCGCATGAGTTATTTGCACACATGCACACCACACACTTGCAGTTTTGTAGTGGTGAAAAGAAGTAGCTGTCAAGACAGAGCATCTTCTAAGGGCACATAAATGTTGATGTTTGAAATTAAGCTGTGAATTTATACAAGATGTGGCTTAGTTATTGAACTAACAATTTTTTAGCACTATAGTTGTTTCATGTAACGGGTTTAACTTAAGGTACAAAGGTGGCCGATTGAGCCCTGTGCTCTAACACACTGTGCACAGAAGCAGTCAAATCTTTAGTCCTCCCTATCTTCTGCTCAGGCCAAAGCAACTCATACCTTGTTGACACAAAAGTGACGTGTCTGTATTATTCCTGCATATCCTGCGTGGCGGTTTTTTTTCCTTTTTCATTCTACTGGGAGGGAGTGAGAAAAGGGCTGCAAGGTCTTTCTCGTCTATGCGGGAAGGACGAAAGGGTACTGGGAGGTTGGCTGTCAAAGTGCTTTAAAACGAGTGACTGCTTCAAGCTGCCCGGGGCGCTTGATAAATTGTGGGTGGATGGGAAGGGGGAGTGGAGGTAGTGGGAGGGGGGTCTAGCTGTTCTCCGAGCTAAGCGCACAGCAGCATGTATGCTTCTTCCTTTTTTTTTTTACTTAGTAGTGCGGAGAGGATAAAAAAATGGGGGCGGGGGGGTTTGGCCAGCGCAGGTGGTGCTGTTTCAAACGAGTGACCGCCTGGAGCTGCCCTTGGCAAAGCACAGAGCAGTATGCACGCTTGCTCCTTTTTTCCCGTAGCAGTGAGGTGTGCGCTGCGATAGCCTGAGTGGCAGTGGAGGGAGCACTGAAGATTTGGCTGCTTCTGTGCCCGTGCACTGGGGCAGGTTTTGTACCTTAAGTTAAGCCCGCTATGTGATACAAGCCTGAATCACTTTGGGGCATTAAACCCCAAACCAAACCTTATGTGAAACATCTTGTATACTATTTCATGGCTTAATCCAAACATCAATGTTTATGCACCGTTCAGAAGATACTCTGTCTTGACAGAATAATTTTTTGCGCCACTACAAAACTGCATGTGTATAACGCAAATAACTCAAGCTCTGGTACTGAATATATGCAGCCCCACATACGGCAAGTACTCTTGCACATATTCATTACACTGCGGAGAGCAAACGCACCATCCCGGTGACATGATGCGAAAAAGCCGACTCAACTCCAGAGTCCCCGCGTCGCTTTGCATACCCATACAAGCTGTACACTAAACTATCGAAAGAAACAGAACAAAAGCAAAAAATTGCAAACGCACAGAATCAGTGCTCACTACATTCCCGCGCATCTCGTCTTGACTGAGCAGCGCGCATCTGTTAAAAAAAATCTAGGAGATACATATATGTGTCGTATAGGCTACGTCATCCATGTGTGACGTGACTGTGCACCCAGGACCTGCAAAAATATTTTCCCACAGGAATTGCGCTATGCAGGATAGCTGATACTCTTGAGTTTTGCAAAGAGCCTTTGTAGATAATTGTGCCCCCATTTTCACCCTGGTCAGTTCAAGGAGCAAGAGGCACGTTGGAGCACAATTACCTATTATAATCTGTATGATCCTGAATGGGCCAGGGCTCTTGTGCCATTCGCAGGGCAGCATACAGCTTGTGAGATTGAGTATCGTGACAGGAAATTGGCACTTCACAAAAAATACTTTCACTTGAACTTCAACTCCATGCAGCCCTCAATGCCTGCTTTTCATTTGTTGGCAGTTAGGTGACCTTGAGGGCTCATCGACTGCCACTCAACTTGTAAACACGGGACATTATATCATTTGCTCGCTATTTGTGCTTTGTTCTGCGAGTTTATCCAGCTTTTCACAAAAGTGGATGCAGTGAGTATGCACAGATCTGTTTTGTGAAGCATTGGCTGAGTGACGGCCCAGGTCAACCCTGTTCAACCCAGAACTTCTGGCATATTGTTTCGTGGATACAGCTTTGGCTACCCTCCTGACATCCCAGCTTTTGACACCAAGTATGCATAACCATGGCCTATCACAAACTGCAATGCTGTAATTGATCATCACATACTTCTGTGGTGCTGCACATTTCAAATTGTCACTATATGGGAGCAATGTTTCAGAACCTACTTAATGCAGAGCTATGATACACATTTGAGGACTAAGAGCAAGTTTGCTCTGCATGGTGACTTCCAGAGACAGGGACACACTTGTGGGGAAAGGCATGTTGCGTACATACCTTCCAACCCTTTGATTTACCAGAAAACCAGATTTTTGACCGAACTTTCTGATTGCACGATCACTGCCTAAATGTTTCGATAAGGGGCTTCTGCCTGCAAAGAATGGCTTTTGCAAAACCGGCACTGCGGAATCAGCAGCCACGTCTTAATTGCCAGCATCTCCATCAAAGGCCCCACTAGCACCATTGGCATCATTGGCTAAGCAGGAAATCAATCAAAGCAGACTTTAGCTGAGCGAGAGTAGGTGTGGCTGGCTGCACACACAGTTGATGTACTTCGTTTCTTGTAGGCAGCGGTGCACAGCTAATGCAGCCACAGTAGATATAGATGCTTTGCTGGCTTCGCTTTCAATCTGAACTAAGGGCAGCTGCTCAGTGCACTTCACGTTAAAGGGTTTTTCCAAATGTCACGCCATCTGATCCTCCTGTATTGAGCTCAGCCGCATGCCTCATCTTACCAAGCTGCTCTATGCACAACAATGGCGTGATTGCTCTTCTTTCAGAACCATCACAGCCAACAACGGTCGAAGACGACATTACGTGTAAAAGGGCTAGTAATGGTTTTGCATTGAAGACTTACAGCACTCCGATGGTGCTGAGAGAAAACTGCGGTGGTGGGCACGCAGATCAGTTTTGCTTTAGCTATGGAGACATAGCGAGAACACTCTGTGACGGCCTGTAGATATCTCGGCGTACACCTTTAGACATGTATTGCACGCTTGCTGCTGCGTGTGTGTATGCTCAGGATGTTTAGATTAGGACTCATCAGACACTGCCTGAAAGTGGCAGCCCCCCCCTTTCGGACATTGAAACATCAAACATGGCCTCTTCATCACCCCCTATTGGGCAGTCTTCCCATTTTTGGTCTTAGCACATACGTATAAAGGAAGCTGGGGGCCCACAGCAGCGCAGTTGAGCCTTTGGAACAATGAACATTTGTGCTAGAGGCATCAATGGCTTAGTTGTCATATCAGGGTAGTACAGACGTCTTCAGACTCGCGGTGCTGTCTAAGTTCACTACTCATAGCCTGAGTTGCTTTATTGCATAAAAAAAAGTCCCAGCCTAGTAAAACTGCTCTGTTGTGGCCGATGAAAGACACGAACGCAGGCAGCTGGGAATGGAAGTGAGTTTTATTCACCAACGCCTCGGCCTATATAGCCCTTGTTTTGCGCAATATCAGATGTCAGTTTAGGCGCATGCGCAAGACAAGGGCTATATAAGCAAAGGCATTCGTGAATAAAACTCACGTTCCTGGCTGCCTGCGTTTGTGTCTTTCTTTGGCCACAACAGAACAAAAATATGTTTTGCAAACTGCATGAACAAGGCAGCTGTGAAAAATGGCTGAAAACAATTCACGTCTGGCAACATTTTCTGTCATTGACATAAAGCTTGTGTAGAACAGGATTTAGGCATTGAGAAGTGCTAGAATTGCTGTGAAATCTAGTGACCTAGTTGCGTGTTTGCACTCGAAGTGCTCGGCGGTGAGCGTTGAGCACATGTAAAGTGCAAAGAAGCATATTGCAGCGCATGCAGCCCAGCCAAGAAATTTGGCTTTCCAGAATCAAATGCCGCTTGTTTCCAAGCAAGCTAGGATCTGTAATTGTAAATGTACTTGACTGCGAATATCCCTGAGCCACTCTGAAGACAGAATTGACCCCCCTCCCCACAGCACCGTGCGTCTAAAACATTATGCACTGAGGCAATCTGCAAGCCATCGATGTGTGCAGCACAGGTGTTCCATGGCACAACTGCACCTCCGGTACCTCCCTCTTCCTATTTACAATATGCCATTCCCTACAATTGCACCACTGTTCACAGTGGTTCATAGAAACCCCTGCACATGCTTTGTTTGCTGTTAGCCGTCAAATGCTTGCTGCAATTTGGCACTCGGCACGCTCTGAAATGTTGCTGAGGCATCCGGTGACAACTTGAAATATGCCTATACCACAGCAGTATAATGCGGTGATCAACTACAGCATTAAAAGCTGCACCTGACAACAGCTATACATACTCATCGTTAGCTGCATGGACTTCGGGAGACTTGTCTTGGTCATACTTGAAACAATGTTTCAGTATTTTCGAGTCAGATAGGTTCCCACAGAGCCAATGCTTCAAAAAGTGGGTCTGTGAATCTTATTGTATCCGCTTTAATGAAAGGCTGTGTATGCAGTAGAATGAAGTCCGCACAGCGTGTGAACGCTACAATGCCTCATGTTTGCAAGTGGAGGTCGAAGTGGCCCTATATTAGCGTCATTGCAACTTTGAAATTCGTGAGAAAACTTGAGTTTTCTCCTGCACTCGAGGAGCGATTAAAGTAAAGCTTCATTTCTAAAAAAAAAATGCCTCGAGGATCGCTGGGGCTAAAGGTTTCAGTCAAGGTCTCCATGCATTCTTTCCGCATGGTATTTCTCAAGAAGACTTTGTTGGAAGGAACGCTCGGAGGCCGTCATGAATTCTAACCAAGCACCTCCGGTACCTCCCTCTTCCTATTTACAATATGCCATTCCCTACAATTGCACCACTGTTCACAGTGGTTCATAGAAACCCCTGCACATGCTTTGTTTGCTGTTAGCCGTCAAATGCTTGCTGCAATTTGGCACTCGGCACGCTCTGAAATGTTGCTGAGGCATCCGGTGACAACTTGAAATATGCCTATACCACAGCAGTATAATGCGGTGATCAACTACAGCATTAAAAGCTGCACCTGACAACAGCTATACATACTCATCGTTAGCTGCATGGACTTCGGGAGACTTGTCTTGGTCATACTTGAAACAATGTTTCAGTATTTTCGAGTCAGATAGGTTCCCACAGAGCCAATGCTTCAAAAAGTGGGTCTGTGAATCTTATTATATCCGCTTTAATGAAAGGCTGTGTATGCAGTAGAATGAAGTCCGCACAGCGTGTGAACGCTACAATGCCTCATGTTTGCAAGTGGAGGTCGAAGTGGCCCTATATTAGCGTCATTGCAACTTTGAAATTCATGAGAAAACTTGAGTTTTCTCCTGCACTCGAGGAGCGATTAAAGTAAAGCTTCATTTCTAAAAAAAAATGCCTCGAGGATCGCTGGGGCTAAAGGTTTCAGTCAAGGTCTCCATGCATTCTTTCCGCATGGTATTTCTCAAGAAGACTTTGTTGGAAGGAACGCTCGGAGGCCGTCATGAATTCTAACCAAGCCTTGAGTAGAGGAACAGCTGTTTCCTTCACTCTGGAGCAGAGGCAGAAGGTTGAGTCGAGGTGCATCTTCATATGATCATATATGTAGGATTGCATAATCTTTCAGGTTTATTTTTATTCTTTAGCCGTGTATGCTGAGCCATATCCAAGAGTGCACACTTCTACTTCTCGAAGGCCGTTTAAATCTCCAGTTTTGCACTGCTCTCTTGACTTTGTAGTTATTGTAGCTTTTCATGAAGCGGTGTACAAATGTCATTGATCGATAGGTGAAGAAAAGAAGCCAGCAGTCGGCGAGGCCAAGGAAAGCACTGGGGATTGTACTTTGTGTGTTTTTTTTTAATTTTTACTTTGGTAATCACACAAATTAGTAATGTAATCTGTTTAGGGGAAAGATAAATGCAAAGTAGAAGGAAAAACAACGTGCCGATGGTGGGGACCGAACCCACGACCTCCGAATATCGCGTCCGGTGCTCTTCCAACTGAGCTACATCGGTCGCTGTTCTACCTGCTACTTTCTTGGGTATTAATGTTGTCTCTATATGAACCTTGAGAGTGTTCACCAGCGCCACCCTCAACCATAGCGGTGGACGTGGAGATGAGGGTACTCGTCTTTTTTTTTTTTTTAATTTTTACTTTGGTAATTACACAAATTAGTAATGTAATCTGTTTAGGGGAAAGATAAACACAAAGTAGAAGGAAAAACAATGTGACGATGGTGGGGACCAAACCCATAAAGTACAATCTCCAGTGCTTTCCTTGGCCTCGCCGACTGTTGGCTTCTTTTCTTCATGTATTATAATGAGTACCCTCAATTCCCCTTAATTTATCTGCTTGTCGCCTACGGGGGTCTCGGTTCTGGAAGTCTTGAAGCCATAGGTAGCATAAAGCACAGCTTTCGCCCTCGCTCTTGATCACATTCTATGTGACGCTGGCGGTAACACAGGACATTCCACGTCCACCGCTATGGTTGAGGGCGGCGCTGGTGAACACTCTCAAGGTTCGTATAGAGACAACATTAATACGTAAGAAAGTAGCAGGTGGAACAGTGGCCGATGTAGCTCAGTTGGAAGAGCACCGGACGCGATATTCGAAGGTCGTGGCTTCGGTCTCCACCATCGGCACATTGTTTTTGCTTCTACTTTGTGTTTATCTTTCCCCTAAACAGATTACATTACTAATTTGTGTTATTACCGAAGCAAAAATTGAAAAAAAAAAAAGTACAATCCCCAGTGCTTTCCTTGGCCTCGCCGACTGTTGGCTTCTTTTCTTCATGTATTATAACGAATACCCTCATTTCCCCTTCATTTATCTGATTGGTCGATAGGACATGGTTCGAAGGCCCTTGAAATATCTGTTCGACTGAGGTATCAAATTTTGTGGGGGGTCTGATGCTGAACAGTCTGTATGCTCGTGTCAGTTCCTCAGATTTCTGTAGTTCAGAATCGAAACTTTTTGAATTGAATTGTTGTCAAATAATAGTATAGCACCTACTTGTCCCTTTCCCAAAATGTTTGGAAAAACATGAGCTGAATTTTTGGATCTGGGATATAGTCCTGCTTTTTTTGCATTTTGCAGACGTCGCACAGTGAAAACCTGTATCCAAGCCCGAACCCAGCAGGTCAACAGCAGCAGAACAAGGGAACCTATATCCAAGCTCCAAACTGGTGGACCGAAAGCAGATGTTTTGTGACCGCAGTGTGTCAGCCATGCTGAGACATGGCATGAATAAAGCCAATCCAGGTGACCACATGTGTCTTTTCCAAGCATGCATGCTTTGCACATGAGGCATATCTCATGGAGGGCATCATTTCGGCAAAACGTTTTGTCACAACTGCAGCAAACACTGATTGAGGCCTTGCACAAGGCCTAAAGCTGGGATATTAGTATTATGCGCAACACAAACATGAGGAGTGGTGTAGGAGCCTTGCAACCATGCAGAGTATCACTATAGCATGGTAGCATTCCTATGTCAATGTCTCTCGTCCTCTAAGATCACACTGCTGTTTTGCATCTTTTGAATCCTGAGTCTCGAACAATCCTCACGCTGTGTGCGGGTCGGTAACCAGGCACAGGTTTTTGCATGCCGTACCTTTTGAAGCGAAAGCTTGTCTACGCGTATCAGACTGCAGCTTCGCGTGGCTTCACATAGCCTAGTTCTGCGCATACGTGTGACGTCACAGCCAAGGCCAGCTGTGCAGCCTCCTCGCCATGTTCTGCCAGCATTGCCTAGCAACGCTTAAGAGGTGTGCGACTCCTCCTCAAAAAAAAAAAAAATTTTGTCTCCACCGGGAATCTAACCTCCATCCCTTGGATCCCCAGCCAAGCGCTTTACCACTGTGCCACCCCCAGATCGTTAAGCGCTGTTCACAACTCCGCTTGTCTACCGTGATGCAATGGCTTGGCGACACATTTGAATGTATCAAATACTAAAATATAGTTAAGTCAGTCAGTTAGGGTGCGGCCGAGATGTATCAAATGCATGTTAATTAAACCAGTCAAGCTGACGCCACGCTACCTGAAGTTGAGCCAAATAAAGGGCATAGGAAGGGATTGGGCGTGCAATTTGAAAGTACCAAAGACTAAAATAGTCAAATCAGTCAATTAGGGTGACGTCAAGGATGTGACACGCAACCGGAAGTAGAGCCGGAAAGGGGCATAGGAGGGTGTTGGCACGCAATTTGAAAGTACCAAAGACTAAAATGGGTAAACAAGAAATGAATTAAGCAACCAACAGTAGCATCCGTGCTTTCATATTACTCCAATGCAGATTCTGCACTGCTCTAATTTTTTACACACCTGTCATGCAACAGTACTATGATACATATTTTCAAAACATATTGATGCAAATACAAGAATTGCAACGCAGACTGACGAGTCTGCGTTACAATTCCAGGTGGTTGCGCCGATGTGGCAGTGATTCGTTCCGCCATCGGACAACAATAAGTCCGCCTTGCGCGGCAACAGCCCATTATGTGGCCCTTTTTTTTTTTTTTAGGACTGCTGCAGCTGAGGCTCTTGGGGAGCACTTCAGGTGAGGGTCAAAGGGAGTACCTTTGAAAGACAAACAGAACCACCTTTGCAGGCTGCGAGGTTCGAAACTGGGTTTGGGCCCACTGCGGAGGAGGGGCGCGCAGCGGGGTTTACGGAGCTTCTCCCAAACGCACACCCCTGGAAAAGCCGAGCGCCAGGCCGGGGGACGCTTGTACCCATTTTTGCCGGTGGGTGTCCGGCGGTGGGTTTCGAACTAACCACCTCCCGCAGCTGAGACGGGCGCTCTAACCACTAGGCCACGTCTGCGGCTTCGCGGTGAATTGCGGCTGCCAATTCAACCTGCGAAGGGGACGGGCAAATCAGGTGGTGATAAACTGATTAAATTTTGGCATGCAGCAGACCTCAAGGAGCAGAAGAAAATCGGACATGAAACATCTGGCCCACAGACCAGTGGCAGCTCTTAACATACAGCTCTGCATATATACGCGTTTAGTTTTGTGATGGGATTACGCAGTCATGCATGCCATGTATGTCGTACACTTCACGTAAGCTGTACGGCCACGTTGGGTGTACGTTCACCTAGGTTGTACGTTCTCCTAGGCTGTACGTTCTCCTAGGCTGTACGTTCTCCTAGGCTGTACGTTCACCTAGGCTGTACGTTCACCTAGGCTGTACGCAGCAATAATTGCGTACAGCAGTCTTGTACAAATCTCGTACAATTTTTCCAGTAGGGAACTGTCTCTTTATACTGCATACGTACAACTCACCCAAAAACTGAGGGGCAGGGCTGGCAGATCTTTTACGGAAAGCCATAAGACTAGCTGACAGGAAAGGGCTAATAATCACTGGGGACTTCAATGCCCCGCGCCCGGCTTGGGGATATAGGATTACCTCCCCCAAAGGTAAAAAACTATGGATAGAAATTCAGCACTTAAGACTAACAATACTAAACAACCCACAAGACCCCACAAGGATAGGCAACAGCATCAGCGTAGACACGTCCCCAGACTTGACGCTGGGCAGAGACCTTGAGGGCGAGAAGCGGTCAAGCACAGGACACACCTTAGGTAGTGATCACTATATCATAGAGATTGAAATACTACCAGACCGCGGAAGGGGATGCTGCACAAAAAGAAGCTGACAGATTGGGATACTCTTAGAAAAGTCAGGGACAGAACTGCTCCGAGGGAGATCGTGGATCTAAATCAATGGGTTGAACGACTCAAAATTGATGTAAACACACACACACTAAAGAGATCCCAACCACCGGAAATGATATTACAGATTCGAGGTTGGCCCCCATACGGGAAGCACACTAGGGCCTTACGAAAAGATGGAAAAAGCAGAGGCGCAATAGAAGGCTAAAGAAGAGAATATCTACACTTGAACGACAGATAGAAGAATACGCGAACGAACTTCATAGTCTACACTGGGGGCAGATTTGCGATGATTTGAATGTAAAACTTCGGTGTAAAAACACGTGGCAACTTCTTCGCCACTTGCTAGATCTAGGAAAAACTAGGACCGCCGCTCAAGGACAGCTGAAAATATTGGTTCATAGATACCAGGGCACGGCTGAAGATCTCATAGAGGAACTGAAGAGCAGATACCTTAATACGTGCAAAGGGGGTTCATCTGCACCATATCGAGGACCAGAGAACACAGAGCTAGATAGAGACATATCAATAGCGGAGGTATGGAGAGCAATGAGTCAGCTAAGAACAACATCAGCAGCGGGAGCAGATGGGGTCAGCAATAAAATGCTGAGAAACCTAGATTTAGTATCAGTCACGGCACTCACAGACTTTCTTAATGGGGTATGGAAACGAGGTAGAATGCCTTCAGAATGAAAACATGCTAACGTTGTCTTCATTCCGAAGCCTGGGCAGAAACTTGAAGTAGGCAACCTCAGGCCTATATTCCTAACATCGTGCCGAGGGAAGCTGATGGAGCATGTAATACTAAACCGACTTCAGGAGTATGCAAAGGAAAGGGAGGTATTTTCCGAAACAATGTTAGGTTTCAGGAGTAAACTGTCCACGCAGGACGTAATGATTCATCTCAAAGCAGACATAATTGACGCTCCCAATAAAGGGGGCACAAAAACTGTACTTGGCCTTGATCTACAGAAAGCCTTTGATAATGTCAAACACAAAGCCATATTAATTTATCTGGAGGAAATTGCCCCTGGCAAGAGGATTTACGATTACGTTAGGGATTTTCTAACTTAAAGAACAGCAGAAATAAGCATTGGAGACATCAGGTCTGAAACAAGCTAGGAGACAAGGGCACCCCACAGGGCTCAGTTCTTTCCCCTTTCTTCTTAAACCTAGCTGTAGGGCCGCGCCCAAAGGATAATCACTTGCAGGTGCGCGTCTAGTGACAATCGTAGGGCCGCGCCCAAGGATTATCACTTGCAGGTGCGCGTCTGAACGTGCTGCCAGATGCACGCCAGGTGCACGCATCTTGGCACCCTTCGTACTGGCCGGTAGCGAGCACCCAAATGACCCTTCGGCCCTTTTTTTTACACTGCAACTTTGCAGTGCGAAAGGAATTTTATCCTGTCTGCAGATGCGACAAAAGAGCGCCCGAAAAAGCATTCAGGAGTTGACTCGGGTATTGTGCTCAGAGCGGGCAAGCCAGAAGCTCCCCTTTATTCCGGCGCCACCTGCGGAATGGCGGCTGGTTGATCTTTCCCTTTCCATGTCGTTGCTCGTAGTAGTAAACACAGGTGGCGCGGGGCAGTGCACTGTGGAAAGGATTCAGCCAGCAGCGACAGCGTGGATGAGGCGGTGGTGTGCGGGAGACAAGTGGGAAGAAAGTCTCCCGAGAGGAGAAGGTTCGACACCCTCACTGGGGAAAGGGTTTCGCTGTGCTTTGTTTGTTGTAATTTGTATTGCTAGTGGGTTAGAGGCTAAGGCCAACCCATGGGGCTGGGCCCATCTAGCATATTTTCTTATTGGACAGTTGATGTGTGGGGCTGGCCTCTGAAAATGACCGCCCCTATTTCTTTGTTTTATGAATATGTAACATGAGACGTGATCCAAGAAAGTTCAGTCCAGTCTTAGCTGGGGCTCCATGCGTAGGCATGAAACGCGGCTGTTCTGCTTAGGCTCTAACCAGTTAGGTCGAAGAGTAAAGTAGCGCAGAGCGTTGTTTTTGTACATTCATTTCATGTTCCAGTTTTACTCTGTATATATATATATATATATATATATATATATATATATATATATATATATATATATATATATATATATATATATATATATATATATATATATTGTTGCGTTGGTACTGCTCCGGTAGCGGACCAACGGGTAGCGAAAAGCCGAGTCAGACGTCGGGCTGCATGCACTTCAATATTGGGCGGTGGTCACCCAAGCAGAGACTGGCCGAGAGTTAGAGAGAACTTAACGAAGGTTTATTTACATGGTGAATCTGAGAAGGTACACAAAGAGAGCACTCGTGCTCTCGTTTTTAACAACTTTTTTGTCCCCAAGTACCTAGTTGGGGAATTTTCTAGTTTGTCAAAGTCCAATCACATTTGAGTTCCTGATATGCTGACATTCGGGAACCGCCCACTAGAAGCGTCCTCCCAGCGCACTCTTTCCACTTTAGCGGCACGATGGCGACTCCGCCGGGGGAAGTCAGGCCTGGGGGTCCCAAGGAGACTTGCTGGCTGTCCAAGGTCGGAACCGCGCGCCACCCACGCGGGCCCCTCGCGCGGGAGCACTCCGCGGGAAAGGAATGCGGTGACCGCTCTTCTCCACGGGGGGGAAGATGACCCGCTCTCTCTCCTCGGTGCTAACACGCAGGCGCCGCGGCTCTCTGTTTCCAAACACAGGCGCGCCCGCTCTTCGGCGAATTCGTTAGCGCCTCTACGCACAGTCCTCCGGACACAAACTGGGGCAACTGCTGCCGTCGCTGCCGATATGCGACACCGTGTTGCTGCGTCCTGGGTGGTTCTGGTCCACGAACTCCGAGGTGGTCGCGTGCAGTCTTAGAAAAACGGACGCCCATCTCGACACGTGCACCGTCTCGTTACTCGGGAAGTTCGAAACGTAACAGCTTCTCCGGCGGCGGTTGAAGATCCCGATGCACAAAGGTCAGCAACCATTGTCCAGAGGGATACACGATGTCGTTCTGGTTCGGTTCACTGTTGCTGATGTTCTGCTGCCTCCAACGGACTCTGCAGCTCCTCGTTGCTTCTTGTCAAGACTATGGAGGGCTTCTTGATCTCTGCAGACCAGCTCATTCACAGGAAAGACAGCATCAGTTTGAACAACACGAAAATCACAGCCGCAAAGACGGCAAGCGCCAGGACTCTCTCCACGAGATCCACCAGGCTCTCATACCAATATTACTTTAATCCTTTTACTACTACTTCAGCACTTGATACAACCAGAACATTATTCATTCACACAAACACAATGTTCAAGATTAAAAGAAAAATGGTAATTATGCAAACCTATGCCAGGAAAAAAAACATACCCAAGCCAGACTCATCGATGCTATCAATAACACCAAAAGCATTGACTTAAGTCATCGGCATTGCCGTTAGGTTTACCGTGGCTCTATCTTTCGCTTTCCGGGCAAGCTAGCTAGACAGCGCGTGTCGGACAGTCTCTGAATGACTTCCGCTGGGCTCTCCCATTGAACTTCCAATTTATTTTTCTGGGACGGTTTTAGCACCATTACCGCGTCTCTAGCTTCAAGACAGCGTAATCTCGCTGTTCGGTCATTGCACTGTTTGGCCCTCACCTGCGCTTTACTCAGTTCGCCTCCCGCGAGCTCCTGCCCCTTGTGCAAGCTTTCAAGCAGCGCGAGCACGTATTCGACCATCGTAGGGTTCTCTTCCCTGCCCTCACGCGATTCCCGAAGAAAGCGTAGTAGCGATCGCAGGGAGCGGCCGTTGACCATTTCGGCCGGCAAGAACCCCGTGGCCTCATGAGGCACGGTTCTCAGCGCAAACATTGTTGCATGCAAACAGGCATCCCAGTCGGTTTTGCGATCAAAACACAGGGCTCTCAGTATGCGTTTCATTACCGAGTGCATCTTTTCTACCGGGTTGGACTGCTGGTGGTACACTGAACTATGGATTAATTTAATCCCACACTTCTCCAGGAAAGTTGTATTCAGTGCGCTGGTAAAAACAGTCCCCAGATCTGACTGTATTTCAGCGGGAAACCCAACCCGTGCGAAAATGGACATGAGTGCGTTCACAATTTCCATTTAACTCCTTCAGGGCCACTGCCTCAGCAAACTTGGTGGCAGGACAGATCACTGTCAAAATGTGGCTGTAACCAGTCTTAGTCTTTGGAAAGGGACCAACAGTGTCGATCACGAGTCGTCGAAATGGCTCCGTGATCGCAGGCACTAGCTTCATTGGGGCTCTCGCCTTATCTCCCGGCTAGCCCACCCGTTGACATGTTTCGCAGGTCCTTACAAAATTTTCCACCTCCCGAAAACATCCCGGCCAGTAATATTCCTGCAACAACCGATTCTTTGTTTTCTTGAGCCCTGAATGACCTGATTGCGAGCTCTTGTGAACCAAGTGCAAAAGATCACCGCGGTAGCGTTTTGGTACGACCAATTGGTCGACCTGCACTCCTCTGCGATCACGATACTTTCGATAAAGTATTCCGGACCTTTCTAAGAATATCACGTTTTTCTTCGCGATACCTTTACTCTTCATGTGCCAAAGATTCTGCAGTGTGGAATCGGCTCTTTGCTCGACTATCAGGGACGATCGGTCCACCCCCAGCAGTCTTTGCAAGCTGTCAGATGGCGGCGTTATGAGAAGCTCCCGACAGGCCTCTTTAAACTCCATACCATCCTCGTTAGTCGACGCGTGGATTGCCTCTGTCGTGTCTAACGGCTCATGTTCTGCCGCATCAACGCCACCTGACGCTTCCAGTATGCTGGCTTTAGCAGCCCGGTTTCTTGCTTTCGAGCGAGTCAACCCTTGGGCAGCCCCCTCTCCGAACACTAGTCCCTTCTGCTGTAACAGTTGGTCAGATCTGTTCGAGAAAAGATAGGGGTACTGCTTCGACAGACTGGCTGACACGGCAGCCTCTGTGCGAAGTACGCCAAATGGACCTTCAATGCTGACATTGGCGATTGGAAGGCACACGCTGTTTGCTTCCACCGCTTGTTTAATCCATGTGCACTCTCCAGTGAAATTTTCTGGCTCTACATACGAGGGATGAACTACATCCATTGTAGCCGCCGAATCTCGAAGCACGCGACACGGTTTTCCGTTCACGACGAGATCTCGTAAGTATGGCTCTAGAAGCCGCATACTTTCATTGTTGCTGTTCACTGACAAGCAAACAATCTTTGGGCTTTTGCAGACCGCCGCTACATGTCCGGGCTTTTGGCAATTATAGCATACCAATGGCCGTCTCTTTTCAAAAGCATTCTTCTGACAGTTTTCTGCTTCAAGTGCTTCCTCTCTTACGATCACGCTTCTTTCTGAGACGTCTACGCCTCGTGCTTGCTGTCTCTCTTCTACAGGCTGCCCTCTCCATCCAGCTGCTTTCCTATTCTGGTATTTAGGGCTTTCCGTCCTGTCCAGCGCACGGCGCGAGACGAACTCTTCTGCCATTTCTGCTGCCTTCGAAACAGTCGCAACTTCCGGCCTGTCTTGCACCCAATGCCTTACTTCATCCGGCAAGCAAGAGTAGAACTGCTCGAGTCCGAAGCACTGCAACATTCTTTGGCTTTCGTCATAAGCTTTAGCTTCTTTGAGCCATTCCCCCAAGTTAGCCATGAGCTTATACGCGAACTCCGGGTACGACTCATCATTCTCCTTTTTAGCTTTGCGAAATTTTTGCCGGAAAGCTTCCGCTGACATTCTATACTTTTTGAGCAGACTAGATTTAACCTTATCGTAATCATCTGCCTCTTCTTTAGTCAAGCGGGCTATCACATCTGCCGCCTCACAAGGCAACAGTGTCAGCAAGCACTGTGGCCAAGTTGCTTTGCTAAACCCTGCCTTCTCGCACGTGCGCTCAAAGTTTACCAAGAACAGACCTATGTCCTCTCCTTTCCTATAAGGTTGCATAAGGTCTTTCATGCGGAACGACTTGCGTTCTACTGTGCCCGATGCTACGCTCTCATCACTTTCATTTCGAGCTTTTAGCACCTGCAGTTCGAGACGCTTCAGCTCAAGTTCCTGCTCTAAGCGCTTACTCTCTTCAGCCATGCGTTTCTCATTTTTTTCTTCTGCTTCCCTCTTTGATTTCTCTCTCTCAGCAATCAGCTCCAGGCATTCCGAGAGCTCATCGTCGTCTGCCTCAAGTGCCTCAATAGCCTCAATGATATCTGGCTTTCTCGTTTGGTCCTGAAGATCCAAACCCAGACTTTTGGCCAACTCCAGCAAAAGTGGCTTTTTCAACACTTTCAAATTCATGGTTATCCCGAGTGCTGCAATTTCTTCCTTTTAGAAATCTCTTATCGTCACGTACTTTCAAGTCCCGTGCTAACGATAAACAATTCCCACCACCTTTGTAAACTTACTTACTACAAAGCCTGGTAAAACCTCAGTGAAGAAAAGCCAAGCACTCACCGAACCTTGCAACCATGATTCCAGCGGAGTCCATCCCGACGCTGCCAACCAGCTGTTGCGTTGGTACTGCTCCGGTAGCGGACCAACGGATAGCGAAAAGCCGAGTCAGACGTCGGGCTGCATGCACTTCAATATTGGGCGGTGGTCACCCAAGCAGAGACTGGCCGAGAGTTAGAGAGAACTTAACGAAGGTTTATTTACATGGTGAATCTGAGAAGGTACACACAGAGAGCACTCGTGCTCTCGTTTTTAACAACTTTTTTGTCCCCAAGTACCTAGTTGGGGAATTTTCTAGTTTGTCAAAGTCCAATCACATTTGAGTTCCTGATATGCTGACATTCGGGAACCGCCCACTAGAAGCGTCCTCCCAGCGCACTCTTTCCACTTTAGCGGCACGATGGCGACTCCGCCGGGGGAAGTCAGGCCTGGGGGTCCCAAGGAGACTTGCTGGCTGTCCAAGGTCGGAACCGCGCGCCACCCACGCGGGCCCCTCGCGCGGGAGCACCCCGCGGGAAAGGAATGCGGTGACCGCTCTTCTCCACGGGGGGGAAGATGACCCGCTCTCTCTCCTCGGTGCTAACACGCAGGCGCCGCGGCTCTCTGTTTCCAAACACAGGCGCGCCCGCTCTTCGGCGAATTCGTTAGCGCCTCTGCGCACAGTCCTCCGGACACAAACTGGGGCAACTGCTGCCGTCGCTGCCGATATGCGACACCGTGTTGCTGCGTCCTGGGTGGTTCTGGTCCACGAACTCCGAGGTGATCGCGTGCAGTCTTAGAAAAACGGACGCCCATCTCGACACGTGCACCGTCTCGTTACTCGGAAAGTTCGAAACGTAACAATATATATATATATATATATATATATATATATATATATATATATATATATATATATATATATATATATATATATGTCATGCTGTAAATATATGCTCTACCATCATCACCTTCAAGTACGCCTCCTGGTCTCCTCTACGCCGAACTACATAAGAGGAAGGGTTTAAAGAACCTTCTAAAACGGAACGAACGACATAAATTCTACTGGCGCAGTCGACAGGATTCGGCACGTCTCATCTACAAGGACAAGCATCGCACCGGCAACCACAGGCTATTCGACACGGAGCAGCGAGGAACCGTCAAGGGACGATTCTACCTCGGCTGCCACCGACGCCGTTGGAGCGGACGCATCGTCCGGGCTCTGGGCGGCAGACAACAAAAGATCTGCGCCGGGTGAGTGGGATTTCTTGCGTTTGTTGAAGTTGGCATGGTGGTTGGTTTGTGACGCTTATGGTTGAGACGAGGAGAATGCTAGCCGCTAAAGAGAGCGAATCTAATCCTGAGAGTGAATGGAGGTCAAATCCTCAACAGGAGCAGCAATCGCTAGGGGGCGGAGTAGAAATGGTTACTGATCAGAGTGAGGTAGTGACTATGGAAGGTGATTACAATGTGGAGAGCAGGTTACAGGCCGGCGACCAGAGACCAACATTGTCACTAGACGCGACAGGAGCCGAGACAGAGAAGATGGCTATTCGCCGTATGGAGTTGGAAATGGAGCTACGAGTGCGTGAAATTGAATCTCGAGAGCGACTAGCCTTAAAGCAGATGGAGCTTGGGCTGTCGAGTGGTCGACTGTCACCGCTTTTGTCGGGACGGAGTGATGAGCGAAGTATAGGCTCAGATTCAATAACACAGTGTGCAAGAGTCCTAAAAGGCTACAAAATGCCATGCGATGCTGATGTGCCACTGTGGTTCGATGAGGTGGAGAAGTTGCTCGTCACTTTCAGTGTGCCGTACAGCGACCGAGTGCATTTAATTATGCCGGCACTGACAGAGCGAGTCCAATACTTGCTTCGTAACCTCGATGGAGCGGAATGCACGGACTATGAGGCTGTGAAAGCAGCGGTTCTAACGGAGCTAAAACTCACCCCAACTGAGTACCTGGAAAGATTTGAAAAAGCAGCAAAAAGGAAGGAGGAGACATGGGTTCAATTTGCATCACGCGTGAAAACGTACCTAGCATACTACATCCAGGCTAGAGAGGTGGACTCAGTAGGGGCGCTGACCGACCTAATGGTGTCTGATCGCATTAAGGCAGGTCTCAGCTCAGAGGGCATCGAATATGTGCGCCTGCGGGAAAAAGAGAGTTGGCTGAAGCCTAAAGAGCTATCAAAGGCTCTATAGATCTTTGAGCAAGCAAAAGGTAAAGGCCGAGCTACAATGCAGCTTACGGCGCCAGTGCAGCAAATGGGCCAAAAACAGATAAATTCCGAAAAGCCCATAGTAAAGTGCCATCTATGCCATGGGCAGGGGCACATTGCCAGGAATTGCCCGCAAGCAACAGGAAATGAACCGCGCCTGAAACAAGGAAATGGGTACCAAAAGAGGGTGCATAAGGTCGCGCGGGTCGATGAGACGGAAGCAAAGGAACCAGTTTTAAACCAAAGTACGGGTTTAACTGCTAAAGTTAAGGTACCGATGCAAAGTTCGAGGGCAGCCACATCGAAGCTCCACTTTGTAGATCTTGTGTGCGGAGATGTTTGCACAGAGGCAGTGCTTGATACTGGTAGTGAAATTACAGTAATACGAGAAAGCATACTACCGCAAGCGCTGACGGAACCATCTGGGGCAGTGAAATTAGTGTCAGCTTTCGGCAGCTCCATTCAGGTGAAGTTGGCGACGATCCCTGTAAAAATATCTAGGCCGGGAACTGTTGCAGAAGATCAAAAGATAGGCATAGTATGTGCCCTCACCAATGAGCTGGCCGAAGGTGTGAACTGTTTGCTTTCATTAGAGGACTGGCAGCTGCATAAAGATCACAGTGATTTTGAGCACACAAGTATGGGTGCAGTCAGGGTTTCTAACAAGGAACTAGAAAACGCAGAAAATCGGCACTATGAGGCACTGACATGCGAGGTGAACACGGCACTGAATGCCGAATATTCACAAGAGGAAGCAGAGTCAGACGAGAAAGAAGAGGCAGTTTCGCTGTCTAGCCAGCGGGAAATATTTCGAGCAGCACAGCTCGCTGATGAGAACTTGAGAAAGGCATGGGAGGACTCTAAGCACGGAAAGGCGGGTATGTTCGTTAGCGAGCGTTTGCTTCACCACTGGGACTCAATAGCAGGTACTAAAGTGCGAAAGCTGGTGCTTCCCCGAGAAAAACGAAAGGAAGTTCTGTCCTTGGCGCATGAATCACTGTGGGGTGGACACCTGGGTCCAAGAAAGACCAAAGCCCGCATAAAGTACGACCTCTATTGGCCTGGCATGGAAAAAGAAATTTCAGAGTACTGCCAGTCTTGCCATGGGTGCCAGATCCGCTCAGACCGACGCCAAACTGACAATATACCCATCACGCCAATAACAAGGCCTGAACATGCCTTTCAGGTTGTTAATGTAGATGTTATAAGGCCTCTTGATACGCCATCTGGTAGGAGTCACAAATATGCCTTGTGCCTTGTTGACTTATGCACGAGATGGCCGGAAGTAGTATGTCTTCGTTCCTTAACGGCAAGGGCTACCTGTGATGCTCTATTAGAAATCTTCAGTCGAACAGGGGTCCCACAGACTATCTGTTCGGATCAGGGAACAAATTTCAAGGCACAGCTCACTGAGCTGATGCTAGAGAAATTAGGTTGTTCCCCTAGATTTTCCACTCCGGAACACCCTGAAAGCAACGGGGCCGTGGAAAGATGGAATCGGGTACTAAAGAACATGCTCTTTCATGTAATAGAAAGAGGCCCTAAAAATTGGGATAAGTTGATCCCATTTGTGTTGTGGGCTTACCGCGAAGTTCCCCACGACACTACCGGGGTAGCACCCTTTAGGCTTTTGTACGGCAGAAATCCGACAGGTCCACTTACAATTCTTCGCCAGATGTGGGCAGGAGAAGTTAGTGTACCAGCGACGCTTAGGGAGGAACCTGCGAGGTACTTGACACAGCTACGGGAGAAGTTTGAGCTAGCGGCCAATGGGGCAGGACTCACAAGCACGGCGCGACAAGCTAGCTACGCAGAAGCACACAATAGAAGGACGCGAAATAAAGTCTTTAATGTGGGGCATCAGGTTCTCGTTTTCGACACAGACCGCACCACCAAGATGGCTCCTAAGTGGCTCGGTCCTTTCACAGTAATTGGTTGTGAGAGGCAACATTAGTACAGAGTAGAAACGCAACAGGGAAAAAGATCTGTGGTCCACGCACACCGAATGAGACCGTACTACGCAAGGGTAAGCCAGGTTGGTGTAGTGTTTGATGACGATCATGAGTTTGGAGAAGTAGAGTGTGCACCACAAGTCGCACCCCCTCTACAAGATCAGGAGCTAATACCGTTAGAGAAATTAGCCCACCTCAGTGAGATGGAGCAGAATGAAATACGACGGTTGTTCCGAAACCATCGTGCACTGTTTGATGGCAGGCCGGGATTGGCGAAAATAGGAAGGCACCGAATTGAGCTAGAAGAAGGGTTTAAACCGAAGAAAGCTTTTCCTTACCGAGTGCCTGAACTGCTCAAGAAAGAAGTAAGCCGCCAAGTGGATGAGCTACTTGATTTAGGATTAATCTATCCTGTAGAGAGTGAATTTGCGCACCCGGTTGTGTGTGTGGGGAAGAAAGACGGGTCAGTGCGAATGTGTATTGACTACCGAACTTTGAATGCAGGAACCCGTGCAGACGCGTTTCCAATGACTAACTCACAGGAGCTAATTTTTAGAGTCGGTCGCGCGCAGTTCATCACTTTGGTTGATCTGAGGCGTGGCTACTGGCAGGTACCGATGGACCCGCAGAGCCAGGTACTCACCGCATTTGTAACCCATGAGGGTCAATATGCATGGAAGGTGATGCCTTTTGGGCTAAAAAACTCGGCAGCGACCTTCCAAAGAATGATTAATACGCTCCTCGCTAAGCACCAAGCCTACGCTACGGCATATCTAGATGATATAGCTATTTTCTCGCAAACATGGCAAGAACATGTAGAGCACGTCGATACCATATTTGGTTACTTAGGGAAGCAGGACTAAAGGCTAGCCCTGAGAAAAGTTAAGTGGGACAGTCTCACATTCGTTATCTAGGGCACATAGTGGGCTCAGGGACACATGCACCCGACCCCGAGAAAGTATTCGCAATAGAAGGCCTAGTGCAGCCTAGAACAAAGAAAGAGCTGCGAAGTTTGCTGGGTCTATGCGGATATTACAGGGATTATGTATTTGGGTATGTTAAAATAGCTAGCCCACTAACGGCATTGACAAAGCGAGGAGTACCAAACTTAATCCCGTGGCCGCAAGATGCGCAACGCGCGTTAGAACAGCTCAAGGACTCGCTCTGCAGAGCAGTGGCGTTCAGCACTCCGCAACCTCATGAGCCATATTGGCTGTTCACTGACGCATCAGCGACGACTGCCAGGCTTGCTTGGCACAGATGACTGAAAATGGCGATGAGAGGCCTATAGCATTCGCAAGCCATCGCTTCGATGCGACCCAGGCGAGATGGTCGACCATAGAGCGCGAAGCGTTTGCTATTATTTGGGCTCTAAAGAAGTTCGACTACTGGTTCTTTGGCGCTGAGGTCAATGTTGTCTGACCACAATCCGCTGTCATACCTGAAGACGTGCACTCCACACGGGGCGAAATTGGCTAGGTGGGCGCTGGCACTCCAGCATTTAACATAACGGTTACACATCGAATAGGTATCAAGAATGGAAATGCGGATGCGCTATCCAGGCTCCCCAATCTGTCATGGGAGTTGGGAACTAGCGATACCACCATGTCAACCTAGACAAGCGTGAACGTTCCTACTCAGCCGACGCTGCGTGCGGCGAGCCGTGTATGTGATATACCGGACAGTTGGAAGAGAGTTCTCGCTGATATTCAGCTAGTGTCGTCAGTGTTGTGTGCGCGGACTTGCGAGCCGCAATGAAAAATGGGACTTTGTGTGTACGCCTGTGTACATGAATGTGGACTCCCTGCAGAGTGATATTGCTGACTGCTTAGCAGGCCTGGACAACAGCATACACCAATGTTGTGTTTTGTGATTTGCTTACTTCGGTGTATATGTTTTTCTCCGAGTGTCGTGGTGACGTATAGACATTGGCGCCCCAGCAGGAATGACATTGCTGCCGTGAAGGTAGTGCGGCCCTTGTGAAGAGTTAGTATGAACGAGCTGATAGCAAGCTCGGTTATACTCTTAGAAGGGGCGTGTAGGGCCGCGCCCAAAGGATAATCACTTGCAGGTGCGCGTCTAGTGACAATCGTAGGGCCGCGCCCAAGGATAATCACTTGCAGGTGCGCGTCTGAACGTGCTGCCAGGTGCACGCCAGGTGCACGCATCTTGCCACCCTTCGTACTGGCCGGTAGCGAGCACCCAAATGACCCTTCGGCCCTTTTTTTTACACTGCAACTTTGCAGTGCGAAAGGAATTTTATCCTGTCTGCAGATGCGACAAAAGAGCGCCCGAAAAAGCATTCAGGAGTTGACTCGGGTATTGTGCTCAGAGCGGGCAAGCCAGAAGCTCCCCTTTATTCCGGCGCCACCTGCGGAATGGCGGCTGGTTGATCTTTCCCTTTCCATGTCGTTGCTCGTAGTAGTAAACACAGGTGGCGCGGGGCAGTGCACTGTGGAAAGGATTCAGCCAGCAGCGACAGCGTGGATGAGGCGGTGGTGTGCGGGAGACAAGTGGGAAGAAAGTCTCCCGAGAGGAGAAGGTTCGACACCCTCACTGGGGAAAGGGTTTCGCTGTGCTTTGTTTGTTGTAATTTGTATTGCTAGTGGGTTAGAGGCTAAGGCCAACCCATGGGGCTGGGCCCATCTAGCATATTTTCTTATTGGACAGTTGATGTGTGGGGCTGGCCTCTGAAAATGACCGCCCCTATTTCTTTGTTTTATGAATATGTAAAATGAGACGTGATCCAAGAAAGTTCAGTCCAGTCTGAGCTGGGGCTCCATGCGTAGGCATGAAACGCGGCTGTTCTGCTTAGGCTCTAACCAGTTAGGTCGAAGAGTAAAGTAGCGCAGAGTGTTGTTTTTGTAAATTCATTTCATGTTCCAGTTTTACTCTGTATATATATATATATATATATATATATATATATATATATATATATATATATATATATATATATATATATATATGTCATGCTGTAAATATATGCTCTACCATCATCACCTTCAAGTACGCCTCCTGGTCTTCTCTACGCCGAACTACATAACAGGAAGGGTTTAAAGAACCTTCCAAAACGGAACGAACGACATAAATTCTACTCTAGCGTTAAAGAACCTCCCACCATTACTGAAAGCCGTGAAAGGGGCGAAACATACGCTATATGCTGATGATGTCACGTTATGGACATGCACAGGCAACGATGGGTAAATAGAAGAAAATCTTCAACAGGCAATCGACATTGTTGAAGAATAGAATGGGCAGGGCTGAAATGCTCATCAAGCAAATCGGAACTTCTGGTAATCCGAGGAACAAAAAAACGCAATATCAACGCTGAAGACATTTTGGTGGAATTAAATAGCACACCAATAACCAGAGTGGACAAAATCAGGGTGTTGGGACTGATAGTCCAAGACAATGGAAAGAATAGAGACATAATAAATCGACTTAAGTCAACAGTTAATATGACAACCAGGTTGATAAGGCGAATAGCCAACAAAAGACGCGGGGTCAAAGAGAAATATTTGTGCCGAATTGTTCAGGCTTTTGTGATAAGCAGATTAGTGTACACCGTCCCACACCTCAAGCTAGGGGTGGCAGAACATAACAAAATTGAAACGATCATAAGGCAGGCATATAAAGCAGCACTGGGGCTACCCCACTGCACCCCTACGGAAAGACTTCTTAAACTGGGGGTCTACAATAACACCATGGAACTATGTGAGTCACATATAATAACACAGCTTAAGAGGCTCGCCACCGCGTCCACGGGATGGAAAATCCTGGGTAAATTAGGACTACAAGATAGAATCCCGGAAAAAAATGCACAAGTAAAACTGCCGACTGAAGTAAGGAAGGCACTTACTATTAAACCGCTACCAAAAAACATGCACCCTGCTTTTCATGAAGGCAGGAGAAAAGCAAGAGCAAAGGTCCTTGAGGCCAAGTTAGAAGGCTCTAAATACACTGTTTATGTAGACGCGGCGGAATACAAAGGAGGCAACTCTTTTGCTATCGTGGACGTGAACGACTCGGGTAAAACATTAATGGCAGGTTCAATAAAAACAAACTACTCAGGCACAGTGGAGGAGGCGGCTATCGCCATGGCGATGGTCAGCACCAATGCGGTTACTATAATTAGCGACTCCAAATCTGCTATAAACAATTTTGCGAGGGGCATGATCTCCAAAGAGACAGAGCGAATTTTAAGATATAAAGACTGGAACCAAAAAGAGGCGGAATTAATATGGGTGCCGGCACACTCGGGAAACAAAGGAAACGAGTTGGCTCAAAGTATATCTCGAGGTTATGTCAGCCGAGCAGTGAGCCAGGTTGATTCCCCCAATTTCTCGAGAGATGCACTAATCTCATTTCATGACTACACTAATCACTTTAAACTATAAAGGCGGATATATCCTCCACCAGACAAGAAACTAGACAAAAGGCAGGAAGTAATATGGCGTCGGCTCCAGATGCGTGCCTTCTTCAGCCCTTCTAAATTAGCGCACATGCACCCAGCACAATACAATCCAAATTGTAAACACTGCGGCGAAATAGCAGGATACGATCATATATTATGGAGCTGCAAAAAAGCGCCGCCACCAGCGGACCTACTACCAGCGGTGGGAGGCTATTAGCACCGAGAAGTTTGAGTGGCGCCCTCTGGCGGTCAGCCCGACGTGACGTCACGGCAAGGACTGCCTGCGCCGATCGCTCTGGCTTCTCCGGGTTGCCGCGTAGTTTCGAGTCTGCGGCCTCGGTTGTTCTCATAACAACAGCGTTATGAACAACGCAGACAGCACCGATTGAGTGTCAGGAAAAAAAAAGTATTTAATCATGATTCATCTTGCTTTCAAAACACGAAACATGGGCTCGTCACGGTGAGCGCAAGTCTCGCGTGTGCCCGAGCGCTCGCCGCGACGGGCGCAGCTGGTGCCGTCGCCGCGGCAGGAGCCTTTCGTGCGTCGTCCCTTGAAACTGATGATGTGCGTAGAGTCACTATCTTCATGATTGTATTACGAATGTAATACAACCATGAAGATAGGTCTATATGCCTGCGACGCGATAAATTTGTACCGTTGCTTAGAGCGTGCATTATGAACTGCGCGCTGTGAAATTTGTGCACGGATTTTTATTTAAAAGAGGATACTGATTAAAACTTTATTAGAATCATCATACTTGTCGAGCATTTTTGAGAAGCGATTAAGCATGATTTGCCAAGAGCAACGTGCATTTTGATGGCCAGAAATATGAGTTATTAACCGTGTAGTAAACATTTCCGTCATTCCGCTCGCCTCTGCCTATTGCACCGCAGCCGTGCGCGCATGGGATGTCTTGGGGGCACTGCTAATTTTCAAATTTCTTTCGAGTCTCCCTTTCACTGAGGAGCATAGATTCCTATGTGGACAAAGCGTGCGAAACAGTCGCTGCCTTAGTGAAGCAGAGAAACCACTTTCATCAATGATTTTTGCAACCGTTATTAGCTGTTTTTGCTTGAAGACTTCATTCGCGCTGAGCTGAATCCCAGCGTCCTTGAAAAGCTTCTGAACCTTCACGGTAACTCCTGAAAAGAAAAAAGCGCAAGCTCTGTCAAAAAAACAAAACAAAAACAGCTGCAGGTGAAACAGGCAAACAGTGTATAAAACTGTATTACATACCTTCAGAACTTCCTATGCGTTGGTTAGCGCTGTGTGTTGGTCCTTGAGAAAAAAAAGAACGACAGAATTATTATGCCATCTAAACCACTCTTTACAGATACAGAGATATCACTAAATTTCCGTCACGCAGTGAAAACTTTTTCGTTTTGCTAAATATTACAAACAGCTCATTGAATCCATATGTGAAGAGGATGAAAAATGGGTCTTGTTTAAACAGGCCAGTCCTTCTCTGTTCTTAGGGTAACATTATGCTTAGAGTGATAAGGTTGAAATGCAGTATTTTCATGTGCATTTGGCGACGTGGCTAGATAAAAGAATATTCCTCGTGTATCTAGGGATGACTTGTGGTTTCATCACTTCATTTTTATGTTGTAACAAGCTCTCCACTCGAATTTACTGCAGTAATATAGACATTGTTTAAGGTATTAATTGTTTGTATCAACAGTAGTGGTCAGGAAGTAAAAGCCGATAATTTATCACGATTCTAGCTTACTCATGTATTTCAGTTTCATGGTCAGAACTAAATACAATGCGGGATATATAAATGTTTTTCTTTTTCCTGAATGCTTGATAAAAATCATTCACGTCAATGTGAATCATCACAAATAAATAATGGCCGCATAGCGTATCCATGGGTAAACATACCGTCTCAATCTATAACTTCCACCTCCTCTTCTAGTTGTGGAGCACCGTCCATGGGAACGGCGCTCGAATTTTCACTACTGTCCCCATTCTTGTGTGTTGTCAAAGCCTCTACGTGTGCGCAGAACTGGTACGACTTTGCGGGAACGCCTCTTTCACCTCGAATCAGAGTGATTCAGGCTACAACCTCAAAAAACGCTGAAACAAGGCCTTAACGAAGTTAGGGCACTGCCTTAGAAAAGCGCAGAGCAGCTGCACATCACGTGCACTTTAAAGCCACGCTTGTTGCATAGCACACAAATCTGAGACGTAGCTAAGGCAGGGCTTCACGGAGCCCGAAAAAAAAAAAAAATTCCCTATCACAACCGTTGGGACGCGTTGCATTGAATCTGCTCCCCATTTCTTGAAAAATTTGGAAAATATCAGCATTCAAACAAAAAGACCAGCACAGCTGTGCGGACTGTGTCAAATTTCGCGGCATGAATGAACACGAGAACACCACTGCCGTGAGACACATTTTAAACAAAAACTTAAGCAGGGTCCCAGTTGATTCAGCTTGGACATTCCGCTACTGAGCAAAATGTCTGAGCACTCACTGACACAAAGACAAGTTTGAGCAATGGCTGATTTACTTACGCCGCCGCTTCGTAGATCCCAGGAGCGATCGCCTTGCATCGCTAGGACGCACGGGAAGGTTGACGGATGGAACAGCGTCTGGCAATAGCTTTGTTCTTGTACACTATAATTTAAAAAAAAAAAATAGACTAGTTGACAAACAGCCCGCAAAAGCATCGCTACACGTACGGCTCACCTAGTATCTTGTACACCGGCTACACAGTCTTCCTTTTTGAAGTGCTTACTGCTCATTAGTGGCAATGCCGACGGTTGCTTCCCCATTCTTAACTTTATCTAACCTCCTTCATTTTGAACAACTTTGGGTAAAGTGGAAGCTTACACCGGCTTTCTTCAGTGATTTTCACTGTGCACTGAGCAATAAGTCACCATGATTATTCGCGAGCGAAAACGAACGAAAGGAGCCGGCATCGGCCGGGAGGAGCAGCAGCCCGGCTGGCGGAGTCCTTGCCGTGACGTCAGACTGCGGCGATCGCAGCGGCGCCAGTGTTCGCTCTCGGCCTACTCAGTGGGCTCAAAAGGTCAAAGCAGAAAGCTGGGCTGGTTGGTTTGTCGTCATAAGTAAAAAGACTAGCGCAAATAACACAGCCATAGGAGGACGAGAGCTAAACATCAACTGAGGATCTCCTATGTCTGGTGGGCACGGCGGACCTGGGCCCAACGTGTTGCTTACGAGGACGCTCTTCTACGTTGTTATCCTGGGTTCCGCCACGTTACGAACTGGGCACGTGTGGCCCGATGTCATCTATGGCTGCGATGGAAATCTAGTCTTTTTACTCAAAAGGTCGCCGAGAGAAACGGACTTGAGGCCATCTAAGTGTAGCGCCCGCAAATCGCTTATTACTGACAATAAATGTTTTCCAATCCAACATGGGTTTTTATAATATGCCTTATGGCAAGCTTGCGTAATAAAAAAAAGTTCGAGAAAGGTGAAGGATAATCGGGGCATATTCAGGCACCCCTGCCGTCATATGCGAGTATATGCGAGGTTTTCGGAAGTGATCCCGTTAAAAACGGATCAGCTTATACGATCGAAAGTGAGGAGAAGCTATTACCTAGTTTGTAAACTACGCAGCCCGCCATAGCATAAATGTGCGCAATTATCACGCGAGTTTCAGCTTATTTCTTGTTTTCACTTGTTTGCATATGCTACAGACTGGGTGCAGTGCTTTTATTTTTAATTTTTACTCCTATGCCTGTACACGCATAGGGCCAAGCCGAGCAAATGGGTTAATTCAAACGAATTATGATCAGACTATAAAATGGCACTATCATACACGCCTGCCACACTAGTTAGCAACTCTTCATTAACTTTCAATGATATACGAAACTTATCGGAACATTTTTTGCACTAAACATCCGCCGGTTGTAATAATACTAGCCACTTTCTGAACAAAATTACGAGGCAAACAATGTGAGCAATTTAAAAAAGACATGGTTCTTTATTTACAAAACTCATGAGGTGGACAAACAGAAAAACAATATGGGCAAGCAAAATAAAGAAGTACACACAAACATTTCGTTTTTTGCAAAGTTTAATCACCACATGATGAATACTTGCGTAGTTTTCTATTCGCAAAGATAAGACATCATCATCATCATCATCATCATCATCATCATCATCATCATCATCATCATCATCATCAGCCTGATTATACCCACTGCAGGGCGAAGGCCTCTCCCATATTTCTCCACTTAACCCGGTTCTGTGCTAGCTGCATCCACTTGACCCCTGCGAACTTCTTAATCTCATCGGCCCACCTAACTTTCTGCCGCCCTCTGCTACGCTTTTCTTCCCTTGGAATCCAGTTTGTTACCCTCAGCGACCATCGGTTATCCTCTCTTCGCACTACATGTCCTGCCCATGTCCATTTCTTCTTCTTAATTTCTACTAGAATGTCGGTAACTTGAGTTACTTCTCTGACCCACTCTGCACGCTTTCTATCTCTTAATGTTACCCCTACCATTTTTCGTTCCATAGCCCTCTGGGTTGTCCTCAACTTAAGTAGAACTCTCTTGGTTAGCCTCCACGTTTCAGCCCCATAGGTGAGTACAGGCAAGATGCAACTGTTGTATACTTTCCTCTTGAGCGATACCGGTAAGCTGCTAGTCATAATCTGCGAGTGCTTGCCAAATGCGCTCCATCCCAATCGTATTCTTCTTGTTATTTCGTTTTCGTGGTCCGGGTCTGCGGTTACTACCTGTCCTAAGTAGACATATTCGCCTACTACTTCCAGTATTTCGCTACCTAATGGAAACTGCTGTTCCTTCCCGAGGCTGTTGAACATTACCTTAGTCTTCTGCATATTGATTTTCAAGCCTACCTTTCTACTTTTCCTGTCTAGGTCATCAATCATTATTTGCAGTTCATCCCCCGAGTTGCTTAGCAAGGCAATGTCATCAGCAAATCGCAGATTACTGAGGTATTCTCCATCTACCCTTATCCCTAACTGCTCCCATTCCAAGTCTCTGAATACTTCCTCTAAACAAGCTGTGAATAGTACTGGGGAGATTGTGTCTCCTTGCCTAACACCTCTCTTTATGGGAATTTTGTTACTTTCTTTATGCAGAACTATGGTTGCTGTGCAGCCGCTATATATATCTTCCAGCACTTTCACGTATGGCTCGTCTACCCCCTGATTTCGCAATGCCTGCACCACCGCCGAGGTTCCAACTGAGTCAAATGCTTTTTCGTAATCAATGAATGCTATGTATAAGGGCTGGTTATATTCCGAGCATTTTTCTATCACCTGATTGATGGTATGGATATGATCGATAGTAGAGTACCGTTTCCGAAACCCTGCTTGATCCTTTGCTTGATTGCAGTCTAAGGTTGTCCTGATTCTATTAGCGATTACCTTAGTAAATACCTTATACGTAACAGACAGTAAGCTGATTGGTCTGTAATTTTTAAGGTCCTTAGAGTCCCCTTTCTTGTGAATGAGGATAATGTTTGCATTCTTCCATGGTTCCGGTACCGTCGATGACACCAGGCACTGCGTATACAGGGTGGCCAGGTTTTCTAGCACGATATCCCCCCCGTCCTTCAGCAAATCTGTAGTTATCTGATCCTCTCCAACTGATTTCCCCCTTTTCACAGTTTCTAGTGCTTTCTTGACCTCGTCCTTCGTCACTGGTGGAACGTCTGACTGTTTTTCCCTACCGCCAATCTCATTGCGGTCCTGACTACTTTGGCTACTGTAGATATCTGTATAGAACTCCTCGGCTACTTTGACTATCTTTTCCATATTAGTGATGACGTTGCCCGCCTTGTCCCTTATCGCATACATCTGGTTTTTGCCTATGCCCAATTTCTTCTTTACCGCTTTAAGGCTTCCCCCGTTCTTTACAGCATGCTCAATTTTCGCCATGTTATACTTCCTAATATCGGCCACCTTGCGCTTATTGATTAGCTTTGATATCTCGGCCAATTCGATCTGGTCTGTTGGATTGGAAGCTTTCATACTCTGGCGTATCTTAATCAAATCTTTCGTCTCCTTAGACAGCTTACCGGTATCCTCTCTAACTATCCTACCGCCTACTTCTACCGCGCACTCAGTAAAGATATCTCTGAAATTATTGTTCCTTGATAAAACTTGCCAGACTAAACACGCAGCTCCTATCTCGCTCAGCAGTTTTTTTTTTCCTGTAAGCTGGTTGATCAATTACTATCTTTCCTGCGTTAATTGATAAGCTGTGGCCTAAGCAACTTTTCTATGATTATCTTCGTTGTTTCAGTGGCGTGGTCCTTTCTTGCTGCGCAAAGCTAGAAGTGAGCACCTCTCGAATTAAGCAACATAAGCTATCGACATGTACGCTACACATGGAATGTAGCGATGTACGCTCCACTGGAATTTGTTATGTTTGCAAGCAAGCGCAGAAGCCTTAGGATTAAAAATGGGGAGGAAAACGAATGTCTCATCAGTTCACCAAACTGCAACAAGACCTTGCAGCTGAGAAACATGCCTGCCTTTGACCACTCGAGCATACGCTCGTAACGTTGACTGCCGGCTTCACGAGTTACCGTTAGGCACTCAAAGACTACCGCCTACACGAGGTAGTCTTGACGAGTAGCTGTTTCACAAGCAAAGAAAACTATCTACAAGAGCACAATGCGGAAATTATAAGTAGAACGGAACGTATTATGTGAACGCAGCAAGAACATCAACACTCATCTTTAGTAGTAAACACAACACTTAAATTCTGAAACATTTCGGACACACCTTGCGGTCAGTCTTTGCTGGAAAACCAGCTAAAAATGAAAGGCGACGTGACACGCTCGTAACAAATTTTTCGTCAATGTACACGCGCAAAAAACGAGAGAACCGCCAGCGGAGATACGCCGCGAGAGGGCTGAACGATGCATCGACGCTTACCCAATGCATCGAAATATCTAGAGTGGAAAATAGACCTTTGTATTTGGCCTTCCTGGACATAAACGGGGCGTACGACAACGTAAGCAGGGAACTCCTGTGGAACATATTAAAAGAAGAAGGTATCGGTTATGAGATAATAGAGTTCCTACTGGAAATATACCGGGATAACAAAGTAGAAATTACGTGGGAAGGGATAAGACGTACGGAGGATGTCAAAGTATGCAAAGGATTAAGACAAGGCTGTCCTCTATCACCGGTGCTGTTCATGCTTTATATGATAAACCTGGAACGGAGGATACAAGACAGTAACCTAGGTTTTAACCTGTCATACAGATTAGGTGGAAAGGCGGTAGAGCAGCGCCTTCCCGGTTTGATGTATGCAGACGATATTGTGCTGCTAGCTGAGAGTCTGGAAGAATTGCAAACTCTAGTTAAGTATTGCGGAGACGAAGGGGACGCTCTAGGCTTCAGTTTCAGCGCAGTTAAGTCGGGTCTGATGATTTTCAACGGCTCAACTGATCAGATTCTTAAAATTCAAGGCCTTGAAATACCTAGAGTAGCAGAATATAAATATTTGGGGGTATGGGTAAACGAAGGATTGGTATACATTGGAAAGCATGAGCAATCACTTAAGGCCAAAGGGCGAAGGAATGCCGGGATAATGAAGCATAAGGCATTGTGGGGATACAATAGGGATGAGGTATTGAGGGGTATTTGGAAAGGAATTATGGTGCCCGGACTTACTTTCGGAAATGCGGTTTTGTGCCTAAAATCAGAGGTACAGTCGACATTAGAAACAAATCGGAGATCCGTTGGACGATTAGCACTAGGTGCCCACGGCAAAATTACAAACGAGGCGGTACAGGGAGATATGGGCTGGGCATCTTTCGAAGTACGGGAAGCTCGGAGTAAAATATTATATGACGAACGCCTGAGGAAATTGGACAGTAACAGATGGGCAGCTAAGGTATTTAAATACCTGTACCTAAAAAGCGTTGACTTACAATGGAGGAAAAGAACTAGGAAACTAACTAGTAAGTATGCTAGTCACAAGGACGGAGAAATAAAGAGCATTAAGCAACAGGTGAAAAACACAGAAGGTAAAAATTGGATAAATTCGATGGAAAAAGAAACAGAATGTTGAATTACACCGAAAGTGGAAAATGCAGATCAGGAAGGAAGATTTCTTTGATAACTCAAGAGGCAGTGCCCTACTTTTTGAAGCTAGATCAGGGTGCCTTAGAACACGCAGCTACAAAAAGATATTTAACAATGGAGATGACGTATGTGCTGTATGTGGAAACTCCAGTGAAACAATTGCCCATATTATACTCGAATGTAATAGTACCCATCCGGAAGTTGGTGCAGGCGCAATCACTCTTCCTGAAGCTCTGGGGTTTAGAGATAACAGTGGCCGGGTGAATAAACCGGCGGTGGAAACTAGCAAAAAACGACTGGAAGATTGGTGGCTTAAAAGCAGAGAAGTGACATAATGTTAGTAATGTAGAAACAAAAAATTTAGGAAATAGAATAATGGTTTAGTTAACAATTCTAAATCAATAATTAAGATATGTGGAGAAAAATGAGCATGATAGCTACTGCTACCACCCCGTTTCAAAGGGGATGCTCCTATATTTCATCCATGAAGAACACATTTGCTGCAAGTCTCCTTCCGCAAATTCATGCTCACGAATGTTTGTTTTTGAAGGTCGACTGTTGGGGCAATTGTAGTGTGTGCGGTATACCGGTCCCTTTCTGCCTCTCCTCAGTTCCTTGTGTAGTTCTACGATTATATGTCTGAACTGAAACACCAAGATTTAATAATGGCAGGCGATTTTAATCTGCCATTTATTATTTAGAGAAATAAACCAGAGCTTCACTTACTTGACAGCTGATATAATGATTAGATGCGACTTGCGCCAGGTCGTACTGTAGAACAGCCGCGTTACTGAAAATTCAATTTTAGATCTCATATTTGTGAGCAATGATATTAATCACTAACTTGTTGTCTTGTTTACTTGTCGAGTGCCTGAAGAAAGAGAATACAATTGTAAAAGACTTTTCCCACGCTGATCTATCTTTGACGAGCTTTGGAAATTGACTGATAGTCTTCCAGATACGGATGCAATGTCATTATGGTCATTGTTAGTCAAACACTGCATGGACGAATTTATTCCGGAGCGAAAATCTGAACCTAAGCGAAAACATTCATGGAATAAATGAAGCGTTATCCACTTAAAGCGCAGGTTAAAGCGGGCGAAAAAGCGGAAATCTAGAAACTTTGAAATAATCCACGAACTGCAAGCTGAGGTCTCGATTGAGCTAACATCCTCTCGGAAAAAGTACTTCTGCACAACGCTGCCAAATTTTATGAAAGCAAATCCAGATCGGTTTTGGCGATATCTTGGCACTGAAAGCGCAGGCATTGATGGAACTTTAAAAAATTCTGAAATTGCTACAGAACTAATCAAAGTTGCTGATGTTATGAACTGTTACTTCAACTCTGTGCTCTCTCCCAGGAATTACACAGCCAACATGTTTTTACCATCCAGACTTTGCAACGTTTGAAGGTGTCTTGTCACAAGTACAAAATCTGAAAGAAAAATCGGCTGGAGGACCAGATAACATTCCTTCCTTCGTCGTTATGCTCATATTGTGAGCCTTCTGTGGACCTTCTTTCATTTGTACATGCCATGATCTTCTTTCATTTGTACATACCATCATCATCGTCCCGCGGCGCCGGCTCCGGCGTGCGCCTGGGTTCGTGATCGGATTAAAACGCTAGACAAGGCTAGGCTGTCCTTTCCGTCACGACCTCGCTGTCTCGACCTAGCCTTCTTTTACAGGTGGTGGAGGTGAAACTTGATCACCTCGCTGCCTTGGGCCCTGCCTCTCGCAGGAGCTACGTTCCGGTCGCCGTTTAGCAACTGCCAGCATCGCTATGTCTACCGACAGTACCCACGAACAGGCCGGACCCTCTACCTCGGCTGCACCACCCCCTCCGACTGTGCCCACACGACAGCGCGACCCGCCGCTGTTCGCTGGTCGTCCCGATGAAGACGTCGATGACTGGCTTGACACCTATGAACGCTGCAGTGCCTACAACCGGTGGGACGATGCTCTGAAATTTCTCAACGTCTCTTTCTACCTTATTGAGGTCGCCAGGAATTGGTTCATCAACCGCGAGCCCCACACAACTAACTGGCCCACCTTCAAACAGCAGTTCCGACAGTACTTCGCCGACCCGGCAGTTCGGACTAAGATCGCGAAGACAAAGCTCACTTCATGCCTTCAAGGTCCAGATGAGTCATATGCGTCTTACATACAGGCCATACTTGCACTCTGCCGGCGTGTTATTCCCACCATTGCGGAACCTGAACGAGTTCACCACGTCTTGAAAGGAATCAATTCTATGGCGTATAACATCCTAGTTGCTCAGAATCCTTCAATTATTGATTCCATTATTACGACCTGCCAACGCATCGACCAGCTACAGTCCTTCCGATTGCAGCCCGCCAACGCAACTGGTCCGACCTATGCTGATCTAGATCTGCGGGCACTTATTCGAGCCATCATCCGCGAGGAGCTCCAGGCCCTCAAGCCTGTCTGTCGACACGGGTGCGACCACTCTTCCGCAACATCTAATGACGCCGGTCTCCACAGCATCATCAAAGAAGAGCTGGCAACAATCACCCAACCTATGGCATCTGACCCTCCGGACCCCGCCCAGTACCGACTTACGCGCACGTCGCAGCATCCCCTCCTCCTTTGATTTCCCCGCCCCGACCGGTACCAACCTACAATGACGTCAATGCAATAGCGACGGCTCAACATTCGCCATCCTATTACGCACCTTGGCGCCCCTCCCGACCAGTTTGCTACTACTCTGGCATTAGAGGACATATATCCCGCTTCTGTCGTCGCCGCCTCCAGGACGAGCGCCGTAGTTGCGATACCTTCGAAAGTGACATGCCTTCAACGCCATATTATTAACGCCGGTTTATTCCAAGCCCACTTCGAAGATCATCCCCGCCTCCAGAATCCTCGTCTGAGCCTCGTGGAACCCATGCATCCCGACGCCGGTCCCTATCCCCATACCGCCGCTCACTTTCCCCTCTCCGACCCGCAACCACTCTCCCTGTCCGCCATCCGGAAAACTAAGCGTTGCAGTTTCCGGAGGTCAAACTGCACTCTGCGAACTTACCAAAAGTGCTCCAGATCGTCCGTATAATGTGATTTCTGTTTTCGCTGAAGGATTACCGGTCGAAGCATTGATTGATACAGGAGCTGCAATTTCTGTCATTCAAGCTGATTTGTGCTACCGTTTACCAAAAGTGACGACACCATATGATGGGCCTGAACTTCGTGGAGCCAATGACGTCCCTTTGCGCCCTTTAGCAAAGTGCACCGTACGAGTAGTTATTGACAGCGTCCGCCATCATGTGCAGTTTGCTGTGCTCTCTCCATGTGCGCATCTGATGATTTTTGGATGGGATTTTTTTGTCAACCGCTTCGGCGTTAATTTCTTGTGGCGACCGTGTTATTCATATGACAGACAGCGATTTTTCATCTGAAATTTCTGAACGACATCATCCCCTCGTTGCCGCCGCTGATACTGTTTTGCCTCCTCAGTGCGAAAAACTGCTTACCGTTGTTTCTGACCACATCACTGACGGGGACGTACTCATCGCACCATCTTATCGTCATCTTGCACGCGGTATCGCCTTCCCGTCTAGTCTTGTGAGGTTCTCCAACGGCTCAGCTGCAGTAGTGGCCACTAACACTTCACGTGAATCCCTCGTGCTCCCAAAAGGAATTTCTCTCCCCTGTATGGTGGATGTTCAACCTTTGTCCTTGATGGTGCTCACCGCCCCTCTACCTCAGCACCGTGTTTCGCCAGACGTGTCTCTTTCTGTTCTCACAAAGACTATTAATCCTAACCTTACGCCGAACCAACGCCAAGAACTGCTGACATTGCTTCGACACCACCAAGCCATTTTTGATGCCACTTCCCCACCACTGGGACGGACTAGTGTTGCGCACCATCGCATCATTACTGAAGGTAACTCTATCGTTCGCCGACGGCCTTATCGGGTTTCCCTCTCTGAACGAAAATAATTGAAGAAAATGTGAATGATATGCTCCATTGCAATATTATTCGTGCCTCAACAAGCCCATGGTCCTCCCCAGTAGTGTTAGTTAAAAAAAGGGACGGCTCGGTACGTTTTTGTGTTGATTACCGCGCAGTCAACAAAATTACCCGCAAAGATGTATACCCAATGCCAAGAATTGATGACGCCCTTGACTCTCTCCAAGTCTCCGAATATTTCTCGACTTTGGACTTCCGCTCAGGTTATTGGCAAATACCTATGTACGAGGGCGATAAAGAAAAAACCGCTTTCGCAACTCCCGATGGCCTATACGAATTTAATGTTATGCCTTTCGGACTTTGTAACGCACCAGCGACATTTGAAAGAATGGTCGATACTGTGCTTCGTGGCCTAAAATGAGAACCTGTTTGTGTTACGTGGATGACATTGTCATCTTTTCGTCAACTTTTAACGACCATCTCACGCGCCCGAATGAGGTCCTCACGTGTCTCGCTTCAGCGGGCCTTCAGCTCAACGCCAAGAAGTGCCACTTTGCACAGAAGGAAATTAAAATATTGGGACATCTAGTCAGCCATGACGGCATTCGTCCAGACCCTGAAAAAATCCTTGCGGTCTTGAACTTTGCTCGTGCACAACGGATAACAGAATTGTGCAGTTTTCTCGGCCTGGCGTCTTATTTCCGGCGTTTTATATAAGACATTTTGCTAGTATTGCTGCTCCCCTTCATGAACTACTTAAAGCACGCAGCCCTTTCGTGTGGACTGAACAGTGCGAAGCCGCTTTTAATAACCTGAAGCACGCATTCACATCAAACTCTGTTCTTGGCCATCTCAGTGACAGCGCTCCAACCATCCTGCACACTGATGCCAGTGGTCTCGGTCTTGTCGCTGTACTTCTGCAGCGCGATGCAACTTCGCGTGAGAAAGTGATTGCCTTCGCCAGTCGGACTATGACTCCAGCTGAGAAAAACTATACCATTACCGAGCAGGAGTGCCTTGCCGTCGTCTGGGCTGTCCAAAAGTTTCGCCCTTACGTATACGGTTGACACTTCACAGTTGTGACCGATCACCATGCTCTTTGCTGGTTGTCTTCGCTCAAAAATTTGACAGGCCGACTTGGCCGTTGGACTCTACGCCTGCAAGAATAAAATTTCGACGTCACTTATAAATCGGGCCGCCAACACCAAGACGCCGACGCTCTTTCTCGCGGTCCACTTTCGGAATCGGCTTGCTGTTTTTCTTCCCAGTGCATTTGCACCTATGACCACAGCCGACCATCTCTTTCTCCGACGTATATCACAACAGTTTCATTTGACGACTCTGAGAACAAACACGCTCTCCGCTCACAGCAATGAGCCGATGCCTGGTGCAGAAGGACTGACGCCGGACAGGGCGGACGCGTCCACTTCGGCTCCCGACAAAAGAGCCTATTGCGGTGCCAACTTCCACCAGACCACCTTCAAATTATCAATCGTAGATCGGAAGATGACAGGAGTCTGACAGTACCATTTTTTTGGTGAGCGGACCACCGATTTTCCCATTATTGCAGCACTTCCATCGACTACGCCGGCGTTAGGCTTAGCGCGGCAGCGGAGGAGCGAGTGGGACCGAGAGCGCCCTGCGGCTGGCGGCAGCCACCGCGGGGGCGAGGATCTAGACAAAGGAGGTCCACCCGGGCCAACATTTCGCTCGAGAATGAACGGCACCCAAGGCCAAGATCTATCGATGGACACCATACCGTGCCCGAACCTGCCTCCACCCGACGGGGAAACAGGCGGAACGCCGGCTGCCAACACCATCGAGACCATCGATACGAATACCACGGACAACACCTTTCAAGGCGAGTGGACAACCGTAGTTTCGAGACTATGGCAGAAAAAAGCGAAAAAACGGGAGCGTCAGGCCAAGATTACCGAGAATACGACAGCAAACACTCAAGTGGGCGAGACGGCGACGACGGCGCCACCGGCCAAGATGGCCGCTGCGGCGGTACATGAATCCAAGATGGCGAGCGGCGCGGAGAGCAGCCGGGGAGGCCGCGGAGGCAGCACCACCGTGCAAGATTCTAGCCAACGTCACGACGTAGCTGACGCGCCTGTTCCGAGAGGACGCCGGCCCGGCGCGGAGGAGGGAGCGCGAAATTCGAACCGTTTTAAAGGCGGAGTGGCGACTCATTCGCGCGAAACCACTGCCGATGAATGACGCTATAGGGTGATCTTCAGACCCCATCAGGGTCTGGTGGTGAAGAACTTGACAACACCCCAAGCAGCCAAGGCTATAGCGCAAGCCTGCGGAGATCCACAGAATTTTCGTCTGAAAGACTTGTTGGTCCGCCTCCGACCGGGATCCAACATCATCGTCACCAGCACCCCAGACATACAGATGGCGGAGCGCATGATGAGCATCCGAAGCTTGAATTTCGAGGGAAAAGACCATCCGGTCAACGCTTTTATGACTACACCGGAAGAGTACCTCAAAGGGGTGGCCCACGGCATCAACCCCGGGGCAACGGAGAAGGAATTAATGGAGAACCTGTTCGTCAGGACCCAGGGCGTGAAAATTATCGCGGCCAGAGCAATGGGCAAGTCCAAGTCGGCCCTCATTGTCTTTGAGGGGCCAATCGTACCGAAGTGGGTGTACTACTATGGGGGAGAGATCCCATGCGATCCGTACAAGCCAACGAGGCAATTTTGCTACACCTGCCGAAAGCCAGGACACCGAACAGACGTATGCCCGAACCCGTCTATCAGGGCATGCAGAAAATGCAACAAGCAAGATCCGGAGGAAAGTCACGAGTGCGAACCCCAATGCGCTCTCTGTGGAGGAGCACATGAGACTGGAGCCACCGGCTGCCGAAGCAAGCTCAAGGAGATCACAAAGAAGACAAAGGGACATCCAAAGTCACGTCAGAGCCGCCCAGAAACGAGTGACATCATGAAGAAGCATCAGAGGTGGTTCAGTTCGGACGGGGAGGAGGAAACATCGCGTGAGCGGTCCAGGTCCCAGTCCAGGTCGGAGGCCAACGCGGAACCCAAGAAGCCAGCGAAGAAAAGCAAGCCAGGCGCCTGGAGAAGAAGAAAGAAGAGAAGAAAAAAGACCTTGATCAGGTGAGCTGGCCAGCATTGCCCTCCCAAAAACAGCTAGATGAGGAAAGAACAGAAATTCTAGCCGAGCTAAAAGGAATAAGAAAGGAGAACGCAATGATTAAGCAACGATTAGATCAGATGCAGAACCAAATTAACATTACACAAAACAAGTTCGAAAAATCCACACCATCGGTAAATCAGACACCCCCTTTGACCGCCGAAGACGTAGGAAGAATAGTAGAGGAAAAGCTAGCACAGCTGCTCCCACACATTATTGAGCAAATCACAAAGAAAGCCATGGAACAAGTCACAGGCTATATAGAGCAAGTTTCAGGCGATGCAAATCGAGATGACCAAACTGATTAGGAAGCAAACAGCCACCACAGTAAGAGAAAGGGCTGAGAAGCCATATCAGAGGCCCGGACTGACCAGCTTGCAATCTGAGACCGATCATGACTAGACACCAGAAGGCGAAGCAAGACCGCCTAGAGATTTGGCAGTGGAATTGTAGAAGCATCAGACGCAAGAAAGGGATGCTGTCACAGCTGCTGGCCTCACAAGCGGAACCACCGGCTGTGATAGCCCTACAGGAGGTTGTTGGCAGTTCCCCTTCAATTAGCGGGTACGAGGTCTTTGCTGCCGATGACGAGAGCTGGAAGGTGGCGACAATGGTGGAGAAGACCATTACAACAATTCGGCATGACCAATTTAAAGGGATTGAAACACCCCATATCCTTGTGGAGGTGGTCCAAAAGAGTGACAAAAAACAGGGCACTTTTATCCTAAATGTATACAACCCCCCCTCCCAACGAAAGATCGACTTCGACAGGTTTCTCGGAGAAACATTAAACTTTGTAAGAGGAAATCAGCTAATTATATTAGGCGACTAATGCAAAAGACCTGGCCTGGGGATACGCGCGATAGGACAAGAGAGGCCGCATTATTAGAGAGCTAATAGACAGACATGAATTAACACTGGTAACGGACCCGGGAGTGCCCACGAGAACGGGCAACAGTGTGAGCAAGGACACTACCCCGGACCTTACGATGGTCAAGAACTGTGGCGATGTTGAGTGGATAAACACGCTTAACGATCTGGGCAGTGATCACTATATAGTGAGCACGATCATCCACACCTACAAGATCAGGCGTCAGGTTGGCGCAGCCAGGATTACCAACTGGCACAAGTTCAGAGAAGCGCAGGAGGAGGACCAAGGCGAGATTGAGGATCTTGATAGCTGGTGCGGGGCGCTGCGGAAAAACAAGCAGATATTTACGCAAGAACTGACACGCACAAATGAGACACCAGAAATAGACGCCCATCTACTCCACCTGTGGGAAGCGAGGAGGGGACTGTTAAGAAGATGGAAGAAACAGAGGCGCAATCGAAAGCTTAGGATGAAAATCGTGGAGATCACAAAGAAGGCGGCGGAGTACGCTGAACAACTGACTAGAGCCAACTGGGGCAAATTCTGCGACTCTCTGCAGGGGACACTCAGCACTTCCAAGACATGGCGAATTCTAAAAGCCATCATGGACCCCACCAAAACCAAGCGAGAGGGGCAGAAGTCGCTGGAGCGGTTGCTACACACATTCCCAGGCACGAAGGAAGATGTGATCAAGGCCGTCCACGACAAATGCTACGGAGTAGACCTAGAGGATCCATATCCATACGCAGAAGATTACAAAGGAGACCCAAATCCGAAATTGGACGAGCCGATCACGGAGGAAGAAGTCCGGACGGCAATAGCAAGTGCCACTCGAAACACAGCGGCTGGTGACGACAAGATCACTAATGGCAGAATTCGGAACATGAGCAACAGCAATATCAAGGCACTGGCGCATTTCATGAACAAGCATTGAGAAGCAGGAACGGTGCCAGCGCAGTGGAAACACTCGGTGGTCATCATGATCCAGAAACCCGGGAAAAAATTGGCAATAGAGAATTTGCGGCCCATTTCTTTAACTTCGTGCCTGGGAAAGATTTTCGAGAGGGTTGTCAATAATAGACTGAAAAATTACTTAGAGGATAGCGCTCAGATGCCGGACACCATGTTTGGCTTCAGAGAAAAGCTATCAGCCCAGGACGTTCTCCTGCAGATCAAAGAAGAGGTCGTGACAGGTATCCCACGCTCGGCAGAACACGTAGTTTTGGCAATGGACATTAAAGGTGCATTTGATAATGTTAGTCACAAGGCGATCTTAGATGGTCTGGCAGGCACGAATTGTGGAACCAGAGTCTACGAGTACGTTAGGAGCTTTCTGAGTAACCGGACGGCCGAAATCAATATTGGCAATATAGAAACAGAGACCTCCCCGCCCAACAAAGGGACACCTCAAGGAGCAGTCATTTCGCCCACGCTGTTCAACGTGGCAATGATTGGCCTGGCCAGGCGCCTCGAGAAGGTAGAGGGCATACAGCACGCTATGTATGCTGATGACGTCACCATCTGGACGACCACAGGATCACTCGGGGAGAAGGAAGCGAAATTGCAAGAAGCAGCATCTGTCATCGAAGAATATCTAAAGCAAAGGGGCTTGGAGTGCTCATCAAGAAAATCAGAAGTGATCAGATTCTGGCGAGAGAAGGGCAACCGCTCTGCTCCCACAGATCAAGGCCACAAGCTCGAGATCCGGCTGCAAGGGGAGACAGTACCCGAAAAGACAACCGTGAGGATCCTGGGGATGTGGCTCCAATCGGATCAAAGGTGTCAACACACACTTAATCTGCTCAAGACCTCGACCCAGCAGGTCGCCCGAATGATAGCACGGGTGACCAGCAAAAAGATGGGGATGGAGGAGCCCGACACACTTAAACTGGTCCGGAGCCTCGTTATTAGCAGAGTAGCGTATGCTCTACCCTACTTCAATATGACCAAAGGAGAGGAAGACAGAGCGGACGCCATCATCAAAATGGCTATCAAGACCGCACTCAAGCTCCCCAAGAATACACCGAACCACAAACTAGCAGCTCTGGGTCTGCACAATACAATACAAGAATTAGCAGAAGCCCAAATCAAGTCACAGCTAAACAGACTTCTACAAACGAGGACGGGAAGACGGGTGTTGGAAAGACTGGAATATAGCACACACCTACAGGCTTATAACAAGACAAGAGAGGTATCGCGGGAAGTCAGAGATTGGTACCGAGTTCGGCCCATATCAAGAAACATGGACCCCCGCCTACACCCGGGAAGAAGGCAGGCAAGGGCAGAGTATTATGAAAAAACATTCGGCCAACAAGACACGTCAAGGTTCACCGACGCAGCCTTATACGAAACCAACGCAAAGAGGGCGATAGCCACGGTCACAGACTGCGAAGGCCGGGAGGTAGTTAGTGCCTCGATCCAAAACTGTACAGTCACGGAGGCAGAAGAAGTGGCTATCGCACTGGCCATTAGGCAAGGAAGAGAAACGGGAGAGAGTCTGACGATACTGTCAGACTCTCAATCCGCATGCAGAAATTTTCAACGGGGTAAATTATCTAAGGTAGCGCACCAAATCCTTTCTTCCACAAGCGAGCCAACAAAACAATACACTCAAACACTAGTGTGGATTCCGGGGCATGCAGGGATCACGGGGAATTTGTACGCAGACAGGGTAGCACGAGGACATGCAACCTACCGTGCGCCCAACAGTCTCGGGACAGAGGAACTGATTCCGCTTGACCCTGACTACACCACAATACTACAACACTACAGAGGCTTGCGGAAAGTATATCCGGAGCCGCATAAAAAGCTCAGCAACGAGGAGGCCATAGATCTGAGGCGGCTACAGACGGGCACCTTCATTAATTTACACATATTACACATGATGCATCCCACGACATTCAGAGACGAGTGCCCGTGGTGCGGGAAGACCCCTACCCTGTACCACATAACATGGGAATGCAGCTCACATCAACTGCAAAAAATTGAAAACCCAAATGAAAGACAGTGGGAGGCTTTGCTGGCCAGCTCTGACCCGGAGGCTCAGCTCTACCTGGTCACAAGAGCTCGCAAACTGGCGAAAGCCAGTGGTGCCCTGGACTGGGGGCGCCAACCGCTCGTCAGCCTCGGTTGAAGAGGCGAAGAAAAAGATCTCCGAGCAATTAATAAAGTTAACTCACTAAGCCGATGCCTACTGCTGTCCCATCATCGACCGCCTTATTGGCGCTTCGGACCCACCCAATGCTCGGCTTCGCCGACAACTTCGCAATTTTAAGCTCGAAGATGGCATCCTACTCCGCTTCGTGTACTGCCCTGATGGAACTCGCTGGATCCCAGTCGTGCCGCGTGTGCTTCGCCCACGTATACTGGCGGCTCTCCACGATGACGCTACTGCAGGTCACCTTGGTGTTGACAAAACCTACGACCGCGTGAAAAAACGATTCTTTTGGCCTGGCCTATCTTCCTGCGTTGCCAAATACGTCGCATCCTTCCCTCTGTGCCAACGTCGCAAACGGCCGACGTCTTCGCCCGCTGGCCTTCTACAGCCTGTTCCCTGTCCCGCCACGCCATTCGACGTAGTCGGCATAGACTTATATGGTCCCCTACCTCTCTCCGATGGGGGTAACCATTGGATTATAACAGCTGTCGACCACCTTACACGCTACGCTGAGACAGCATCTGTACCGACCGGTTCCGCTCAAGAAGTAGCAAATTTCTTTTTGCGATCAATTGTATTGCATCATGGCGCTCCTCGGGTGCTCCTAAGTGATCGCGGGACGGCCTTCTTATCGACAGTCGTTGCCGAAGTTCTTTACTCGTCATCCACCCTTCATAATAATGATAATAATAATAATAATAATAATAATAATAATAATAATAATAATAATAATAATAATAATAATAATAATAATAATAATAATAATAATAATAATAATAATAATAATAATAATAATACTTTATTCACTTCAATGAAACAATACAGGACGCGGACGCGCCAAAGCCGCTATTGGGCTTGTAGGGCGCCGTCCGGCAGCAGCAACAACCTCTGTTACCAAATCACAGAATTATTTTTTTTTGTGGACGAAACCAGCATGAACTAGAGCTGCTCAAGCTCGGCAATAGCACCCCGCAACTGCCTGCGAGTGTTCAAGTTAAAAACGTCATCAGGCAGCTCATTGAATATACATGGGATATAATATGACCTCACAGACATACCAAAATGAGTTCGCACTGTAGGCACGAAATATCTGGGAATGTTCCGTAGTGGAATAGGTTTAACATTAGGCAACCTGCTGCATTAGGTGAGCTGCTGCAGGCGCTCCACATGTGGGGCGGCATTTCGTGGGGAAGGCAATGAGGCAGCAGGCGACGACAGTAGTGGTGATGACCCGGTATCTAAGTCGGAGTCAATGCTGGCGCCGTTGACATATCGCTTCATGCTTGACACATGCTCCGGGAAAATGTGGTGCACACCGCATGGTCGATGCTCGGGGAGGTCTTCGAGGCGGTATGTCACGGGGCCGAGCCATTCAACGACACGGTAAGGGCCGCGGTATTGGGGCTTGAGCTTCGTGGTACGGCCAGTCGCGCGGATGTTGCGGCGAACGAGGACCAAGTCACCGGACCGGAAGGAGGGAAGTGGTGGTGCTGCCGCATTGGCCACTTGCACACGCGCACGAGCCGTGGGAAGGTTGCGTTGAACGTCAAGGAGGGCGTAACGAAGTCGTTGGGCGGAGTCAGTTGGTGACGCAGTCTGATGGGGAAGGCCCAACTGCGAGTCGAGAGGGATGGAGGGTGTTCTGACATAGACGATTGAGAACGGCATGACATGCATTGTTTCTTGCCTCGCAGTGTTGAGTGCAAAAGCTGCCGCAGAAACAAAATGATCCCAGTTTCTTTGGGACGGAGCCGCTTAGGAGGCGAGTATATCCGTGAGGGTGCGGTTAACACGCTCCACGAGGCCATTGCACTGGGGATGATTGACGGATGTAGTGGAATGCGCAATGCCGAAGGAGCGGAGGGCTCGCTCAAATTCATGGGATATAAAGCAGCTCCCACGGTCCGTGATGAGGCGTCGGGGCACACCATGCCGAAGAACGAGATGCTGTTCGACAAACAAAACGGCATGAGCGGAAGAGGTGCCTGGAACGGGCAGTGCTTCGACCTACTTGGAAAAGTAGTCGATCGCAACCAGAATATACCTGTTTCCGGCCGGCGTCTTCGGGAATGGGCCCAAATGGTGCAGTCCAACCAGTTCGAAAGGTGAACTCGGCGGCGAAAAACCTGCGGGGGTGGCTTGGTTATTCGTGTGGACGATTTCCGGTATTGGCACGTCTGGCAGGACGCAACGTGTTCCTTGACGTCTCTGGACATAGTAGGCCACCAAAAGCGCTCCGACACTCGTGCGTAGGTCTTGCCGCGACCAAGGTAACCAGCTGTGGGAGCGTTGTGTAGGCCGCGCAAGACTTGCGACCGCAGTGTTGCTGGCACCACTGGTAACCATACGCGTGGTCGACCACGGAGCCGCCTCACATGACACAAGAGATTATTTTTAATTCGATAGGCCCGGCGCAGTTTCGATAGACCCGGCGACGTCAAGGAACGCGAGCTGTTGGACCGGCGTCCAACTCCACGCTGCATTCTTCTTCAGCCGGGCGGTCAACGGAGCGCTTCGCTTGGCAAAGTCCGGAATGAAACGACGGAAATACGAAGCAAATCTAAGGAAACGTTTGAGCTCCTTGGCGGTGGTGGGAGCTTCGTAAGCCCTAAGCGCTTTGTTTTTCAGGGTCGGGACGAATGCCATGCCGGCTCACAACGTGACCCAAGTATGTCACCTCTGAAAAACCGAATAAACATTTCTTTGGTTTTAAGTAAAGCCCAGCAGAGGTAAGGGCTTCGAGGACGAGTTTGAGTCGCGTTTGGTGTTCTTCAAATGTATCCGCGTAGACAATTACGTCGTCCAGGTAGACCAACGCCACAGTCCACTTCATATTGACTAAGACGCGGTCCATGAGGCGCTGAAAGGTAGCTGGAGCATTCGAGAGACCGAAGGGCATATGGTTGAACTGGTAAATGCCGTCGTGAGTCACGAAAGCCGTCTTTCGTGACTCCCGACGAAAACACAGGCACCTGCCAGTAGCCCGAGAGCAGATCTAGGGTGGAAAAATAACGGGCCCCCTTCAGGCGATCAAGTGCATTGTCGAGGCGGGGAAGAGGGTACACGTCGAGGTGAGTAATAGCATTTAAGTTGCGATAATCAACGCAGAAGCGGATCCTTCTTGCGCACAAGGACTACAGGGGAGGACCAAGGGTTACAAGATGGGGCAGTGATTCCCTGGTCAAGCATGTCGCATACGTGCTGCTGGATGACTCTCCGTTCGGCTGGCGCTACACGGCGAGGTTGGTGATGAATGGGCCCGCGGTTTTCGGTGTTGAGCCGGTGTTGGGCCCAGGAAGTGCACCCGAGTTCACCGGCGCTTAGAGCAAAGCAACTGCGATGTTCGAGCAGCAAGGCCCTGAAAGAGGCAAGCTCCGCGTCGGTGAGGGTGGGGCTAAAGTTAAATGTTTCCCATGGTAGGACCGCCGGCGCTGGAGGGTGCTGAGGCGGTGCTTCAGGTTGCAGAGACGCAACTGGTGATCTGGAGTTTAGGATTGAGGCTGTACCCAATTGAGTGCCAGGAGTCAGCACGAGAGGTGCGCGGCTGATGTTAAGCATAAATACGTGGGCCTCTCCTTTGAGCACAGGCAGAAGGCTTCGAAGGGAGGTCATCTCACGGGCTGGAGCTGAACACCGGATGGGTTCGAAAAGCACGTTCGCTGTGATCGCACTGTCAAGCTTGGCATTCACCCACATTGCCGCACCCGGTGGCAGAGTCACGGCGGACGCTAGAATCACGGTAGTGACGTCGATCGGCTTGACTCGACGTAGCCACTTCGTTGCGAGGTAACGCACATATTCTGAGGCACGCTTGGTCGCCGACACCAGGGACTGCCGCAGGGCGACACCGAGACTGGAAATCCGGCTAAGCCAACCCGGCCCACGCAGAGTTCGGCTCGCCCGTGGGTCTGTTGTGGTAAAATTAAGGACGACTCCGGCTTGCTGGCACCACCCACACCCGTGGACCACTGGCCAAATAGCGCTGTCTGTTACAACACACTCAGTGGAGAGGGTTTTTCCGAGCACTATCAGATTGACGATGACACGTCCGACTTGCTCCACCGGGGCGCCGTTAAAAGCTAAGAGCCGGGTTTTGGCGGCTGGAAGAAGCCGGTTTGTCCAGCACATTGACAGCCGCTCCGGTGTCGACCAAGGCCTCTACGTGCCGGTCAAGCAGAGCGACGTCGACGAGTACGTAGGGAGCTTTAGTTGTTATGGAAGCCGACGAAAGGAGGGGACAAGGAGAACAAAGAAGTGTGGGGACGGACTTTATTTGGCGGAACGGTGCCCCCTGAGTTCCGCCAAATCGTTTTCCGACGTCGGAAGGCTAGCACAGTCCCTCGCGTAGTGCCCCCTCAGGCCGCAGCGGAAGCAGGTCGTGCGGGTGTCGTTACGCCCGCGTCGGTTAGAGGCTACAGTAAGGACTGCCAGTTGAGGATTCTGCACCGAGACGGTGCGCGCGGCAGATGGTGGCGACCCCCGCTTGGCCAACAAAGTCAATTCTGCCTCGATGGCGAGCGCCATGGCGGCGCGGACGGACTCAAGACGCCAAAAACGGACCAAGCGCTGCACCTCAGGGAGTCGGATGGCATCGACAAACGCCTCGGTGCCGACCAGGGCCACGACGTTCTGAGGTGCCCCCGGCAGCGACTGCAGAGCCAGGCGCTCAATGGCGGCGGTGAGGTCCTGGTATGTCTCCCCGGGCTCTTGACGGCGGGCTCGCAGGCGGTGGTACAGCGCACGGGGCTGACCTGAAGCACTGTAGTGGCCGGATAGGAGGCCCACCAGGACGGTGCAAGAGCCCAGGTGGTCGGGCAGCACGTTCTGCAGCAGCTCAGTTGCGCGGCCTCTCAGTTTGGAGACGAGCATCCATGCCTTCATTTGCTCGTCCCAGCCTCTCGCCGTCGCAATACCTTCCAGTTGGATGCGGTAAGCATCCCACGAGATAGTGCCGTCAAACGTGGGTAATTCCACTACGTCCAATGATGTACCCGCGCCGAGCACGTTATTGGCGGCTACGGAAGCAGGCCCAGCGACGGCAGGCCTGGAGGTAGCGGTGGCGGTGACGCCTAAAGATTCATGACCTGTGTTCAGCTCGGCTGGCATAAGGCGACGGAAGCCGCGCCAGAGAGCTTCCATCTCCACAGCCTGGGCATACGCCAGTAACCCTATCCAGGAGGCGCTCAATACCGCCATTCAGCTGCTGCGAAGGACCGAGCCCCTCCGAGCGTCTAGGTCTAGCTGCGCCAGCCGCTGCGTCGTCGGCGCCATCACCTGGTGGCAGAGTCCTGTCATCTGGCACGTCGGGTCCTTGACTTTGGGAGCGGGTGAGCGGCATGATCCATCTTTTGACACCAAAATGTTGTGGGACGCTGTGCTTGCCTAGAGATACACACAGAAGAACGGAGGACACCAGGCAAACACCACTTGACCCGGCGCTCTTCTTTTGTTCTCTAACCCTCGCGCTGGCGCCGCGCGCTCGTCTCGCGCTCGTCCCGCGCCTCTTCTTTTTCTGGAGCAGCGCTCCTCGGCGCGCGCCGTAACAATATTGTTACGATTAAATAAGAAGGGGTGTTTATTTACAGTGCTGATGTAGCGGAACAAGATGAAGCCTACTAGCGCCCAGAAAGCAACGCTTCTTCTTCCTCTTCTGCCACAGCATCACCATCCTTCATCGTCGTCATTAGCGTGACATTTTCCCCTTACTCAGACGAAGCCCTCTGGGCGTGTTCGTGAGTCGTGCGAGGCTGACACGGCTTCAAGCGGGCAACATAGCATAGTTCGGTTTTGGCAGACCGACGACCCGATGCTGTCAGGCGGGCTATTCCATAAGTTAAATCACTAATGCGTTTGACAACCACATATGGGCCGTCATAGTGGGCCAAGAGTTTTTGATGTAGGCCACGGCGCCGAATTGGACGCCATAGCCAGACTAAATCACCTACAGAAAACGTGACCCGCCGGTGACTGGCATCGTATCGTACTTTAGAATGCTCTTGTGAAGCACCAGACCGTAATCGGGCGATTTTCCGAGCTTCTTCGGCGAGACAGAGGGTCTCAGCCAGGCAGTGGTCTTCACGGCTTGTGAAGGGCAGGATAGTATCCAGAGAGTAGCGTGGCGGTCTGGGATAGAGCAGAAAAAATGTACTCTACCCAGTCGTCTCATGCGTGGCGGTATTAAACGCATATGTGATGAAGGGCAGTATGGCTAGCATGTTGATAAGCGTTCTTTTGACGCGTTCAGTCAAGCCATTTGTCTGGGGATGGTATGGCGTCGAGTGTCGGAAAGTTACGGCGCATAAACGCATGAGTTCTTCAACAACATCAGCAGTGAATTGTCGGCCCCGATCAGGGATGACAATTCGTGGCGGCCCGTGTCGTACGATGACTGAGTGCAGCAAGAAAAGCGACACCTGATGCGCCGTAGCAGATGGAAGAGCGGCGGTTTCACAGTAGCGTGTGAGATAGTCCACGCAGATTACAATCCAGCGATTTCCCTCCACGGATTTCGGAAACGGACCTACGAGGTCAATTCCTACTTGATCAAACGGAGCTGTCGGGGTCTTCACAGGGTGCAGCAAGCCAGACGGAGTTGCAGTTCGACGTTTGTGGTGCTGACATTGCTTGCAACTGGCAACGTATTGTTCCATCGTCGAGCGCATTCTGGGCCAGTAAAATCTTTCTTGAGCACGGTGGAGTGTTCGAACCGATCCCAAATGCTCAGAAGTTGGATCATGCATAACACGCAATACGTCTGTGCACAACGTCTTGGGAACTACGAGTAGGTATCGCTGGTCGACAGGCGAATAACTCTTTTCATAGGAGGCCATCATGCACACAAAAACGGCTTGTAGGTACGTTGGCTTGGGCAAAGAGAGGCTGCAGACTGCTATCATTTTGCTGTTCCGTTTTGAAAACATTCGTGTCGGGGAACGCTGGCTCGAGGGTCGATATATAATTGTCGAAATCGTCGCTTTCAGGTCCAGTCGTGGCCATTGGCATCCTAGAAAGACAATCTGCGTCTGCATGACGCCTCCCGCTTTTGTACACCACGGCAAAGTCATTCCTGTAACCGGAGGGCCCAGCGTGCGAGGCGACCATATGGGTCTCGAAGGTTCCGCAGCCAACAGAGTGAATGATGGTCAGTTACGATAGCAAACGAACGTCCGTACAAATATGAACGGAAACGCTGCACAGCGAAAACTACAGTCAGACATTCCTGTTCGGTGACTGTGTAGTTTTGCTCCGGCTTGCTCAGGGTACGACTTGCGTACGCGATAACATGCTCTCGTTATCGTGCCGTTGCCGTTGGACAAGGACTGCCCCGAGACCGATTCCACTAGCGTCCGTCTGAACTTCTGTCACTGCAGCATGATCGAAGTGACATAGGATGGGTTCCGATATTAAAAGAAACTTCAGTTGATGGAATGACGCGTCGCAGTCTGATGTCCAGTCAAAAGTGAAGTTTTGTTGAGAAGGCACGTCAATGGGTAAGCAACGTCAGCAAAGCGATGTATAAAGCGTCTAAAATAGGAACACAACCCTAGAAAACTGCGCAACTCCTTCACTGTCTGCGGGGGGTTAAAAGACTCAACAGCGGCAGTTTTCTGGGGATCCGGCATTATACCATCACCATTGACAAGGTGTCCTAGCACCAGCGCTTGGCGCTCTCCAAAGCGGCACTTTTTAGAGTTCAGAATTAGGGCGGCGTTGTGCAGACAATTCAAGACACGTACTAGACGATCATTGTGTTCTTGGAAGGATTTCCCAAATATGACGACATTGTCCAGATAGCAAAGACAAATGTCCCATTTTAAGCCGCGGAAAACTGTGTCCATAAAGCGTTCAAATGTGGCTGGCGCATTACACAGCCCGAATGGCATAACATTAAACTCATAAAGGCCATCTGGCGTTACAAAGGCTGTTTTTTTCTTATCCGCAGGGTCCATTGGAATTTGCCAGTAGCCAGATCTGAGATCAAGACAAGAAAAATAGGACGCACAAGAGAGGCAGTCGAGGGCATCGTCTATGCGAGGAAGAGGATAGACATCCTTTTTCGTAACAGAATTTAGACGCCGATAATCGACGCAGAATTGTCACGAACCGTCTTTCTTACGTACAAGAATAACAGGGGCAGCCCAGGGGCTAGATGGCTCTTGTATCACCTTCTTCCGTAGCATGTCCTCCACTTGCTCATGAATGACTTTGCGCAAGGATGGGGACACGCGATATGGCTTTTGACGAATGGGACGAGTCGAACCAGTGTCGATGCTATGATGGGTCCGATGTGCAGGGCGAGAGGTTGGTCCATCTGTTTGAGAAAAGTCAAACATAGGCGAAAAAGGTAGAAGAATATCCACAAGAGTACGGCGTTGAGGTGAGCTGAGATCGGCGCTTATCATGCGGAAGATCGAAGTTTTATCAGCAGGCAGAGGTACGGTGGCACTCGTAGCATCTGTGACCAAAGAAACGACGTGGGGCGCATCGGGTCCACAGGAGGCAAGCTTCAATCCCGTTGGTAAAACTGCGGGCTCGGACGATGGATTGATGGTCCGTAACGAGGCACTACCGTGATGCACGGAGATCATACAGTGAGGGATAATTACATTTTTCTTCAGGCATGCTGAGTGAACTGGGTGCACCACGGCCTGGAATGAAACCTTCTCAAGAAGTGGAACGGATACGGGGAGGAACATGGCAGACAAGGGTGGAACTACGGTGTCTTCCGTAATACTAAAAACTGTTTCTTCATCACGGCCACTTTCAAAAAGTGTCGGCAGATGCGAGCCATCAAAATGAACCTCTTGACTTCGGCAGTCCATGGTAGCGCCACAAAACTTCAAGAAGTCCATTCCTAAAATGATGTCATGCGCAGAGTGGGGTAAGGCTACGAATTCGGCTTGAAGACTTGCACCACCCACAGACACTTGCGCACTACACACACCCAGTGGTCGCAACGCCTCTCCCCTCACACCACAAAACGTTGAAGCACGGTCATATTCAAACATCACTTTGCGTCCTAACAAGCGCCTAAACTGATTACTCATCACAGACACAGTCGCACCCGTATCTACCAAAGCTAATGTACACACACCATCAATGAACACACGAATTTTGTTTTTGAGCATTGCAGTTGGAGGGATGTTGGCACACAGCACATTTCCAGCGGCCTCACCCCCATCGGTCGCGCTGGTTAGTTTTCCTGCTGAGGCGACACGGAGCGCCACCGCGCTGATGGAGAACGACGCGCACGGAAGGCGGGTGGAGGAGTAACACTTCTATCAGATGCAGGGGAGTGGTCGCGGAGATTCTCGTTATGGATGTTGCGGTAATACCTACGCTGAGTATTTGATTGTTGAAAAACGGGACTGCATTGCCGATTGTTGGGTACTGTTGGAAGCGCCGGACGGTTATAGTGAGGTGGGAACCTACTGCGGCAGTATCTGGCGATGTGACCTTCGACGCCGCAGCGGTAGCATATCGGTGGGGAAGGTATAAAATGCTGTTGTGGATACGAGCCAGGCACAGCAGGGCGCATCGTAGGTCTGGCTGAATGCTCACACTGCACAGGAATCCTTGTATATCGAATAGAATATCTAGGTGCACTTGAGGTGACATCATACCTTGGGGCTTCAAGCATCGACGCAGTCGGGTTGGCAAAATGCATTGGCGGGTAGTCAATAGAAGCTGCAATTTCAGGAGCTTGAGAGAAATGCTGCACTTGAATCCCTTGTGGTGGTGAAGCCGGCCGTCCAGAGGCCCTCTGGACAGAAACCTCAGCAGATTCATGCAGGGCAAGCGTGTTCACCCGTAGAAGTTCTTCGCGCACGATTTGCCGGATAGTTGACGGAAGATCTAGTTGGGCATGGTCATCAAGACTGGCCTCGGTAGGCACGTTGGCCAGCCGCCCAAATTTTGGCGCAATACGACGTGTTTTAAAAGCTTGAAACGCGCGGATGTGTCTAATGACATCGGAGACAGTGTCAAGGCTGTCTTTGGCGATTAAGAAGTTGTACACGTCCGCCGCGATACCCTTCAAAATGTGACCGACTCTGTCTTCCTCGGGCATGTTGGAATTGACACATTTGCATAACTTGAGGATCTCTTCTGTGTAAGTCGTACAAGTTTCATCGGGCAATTGAGCTCTTTGTGCAAGGGTCTGCTCAGCCCGCTTTTTGCTGGGAACAGAGTCGCCAAAACGCAGTTTTAACTCGGTGGCGAACCGTTCCCAAGTCGTTAAGTTATCCTCGTTATTCTCAAACCAGATCATAGCCGTGTGAGTGAGAAAGAAAACGACGTTTGTTAGCATGGTAAGAGGGTCCCACCGGTTGTACCGACTAACTCGTTGATAATGAAGTAGCCACTTCTCAACGTCCTCACCTTCTTCTCCGGCAAAAGGTCGCGGTTCCCGGTAAGGCTGGGACGGAATTGGGTTAGAGTGGGCAGGCATGCCGCCAGCCTGGCTTGCAGCGTCGCGGCTTGCATGGTTTGTGTCGGTGTGGTCCATAATGGTCGTGAGCGGTGGCAGTCCAGCGATGCGGCGACTACGTCGAAGCTCCAGTTGGTCTTGCAGCGCTGTAGGTAGGGATCGAGGGGATCGTACGGAGCACCTTCCATCAGGTTGTTACGATGAAATAAGAAGGGGTGTTTATTTACAGTGCTGATGTAGCGGAACAAGATGAAGACTACTAGCGCCCAGAAACCAACGCTTCTTCTTCCTCTTCTGCCACACCATCACCATCCTTCATCGTCGTCATTAGCGTGACAATATATAGTGGCTGCACAGCAACCATAGTTCTGCGTAAAGAAAGTAACAAAATTCCTATAAAGAAAGGCAAGGAGACAAAATCTCTCCAATACTATTCACAGCTTGCTTAGAGGAAGTATTCAGAGACTTGGAATGGGAGCAGTTAGGGATAAGGGTAGATGGAGAATACCTCAGTAATCTGCGATTTGCTGATGACATTGCCTTGCTAAGCAACTCGGGGGACGAACTGCAAATAATGATTGATTACCTAGACAGGAAAAGTAGAAAGGTAGGCTTGAAAATCAATATGCAGAAGACTAAGGTAATGTTCAACAGCCTCGGGAAGGAACAGCAGTTTGCATTAGGTAGCGAAATGCTGGAAGTAGTGGACGAATATGTCTACTTAGGACAGGTAGTAACCGCAGATCCGGACCATGAAAAGGAAATAACAAGAAGAATAAGATTGGGATGAAGCGCATTTGGCAAGCACTCGCAGATTATGACTAGCAGCTTACCGGTATCGCTCAAGAGGAAAGTATACAACAGTTGCATCTTGCCTGTACTCACCTATGGGGCTGAAACGTGGAGGCTAACCAAGAGAGTTCTACTTAAGTTGAGGACAACCCAGAGGGCTATGGAACGAAAAATGGTAGGGGTAACATTAAGAGATAGAAAGCGTGCAGAGTGGGTCAGAGAAATAACTCAAGTTACAGACATTCTAGTGGAAATTAAGAAGAAGAAATGGACATGGGCAGGACATGTAGTGCGAAGAGAGGATAACCGATGGTCGCTTAGGGTAACAAACTGGATTCCAAGGGAAGGAAAGCGTAGCAGGGGGCGGCAGAAAGTTAGGAGTGCGGATGAGGTTAAGAAGTTTGCAGGGGTCGAGTGGATGCAGCTAGCACAGAACCGGGTTAATTGAAGAAATATGGGAGAGGCCTTCGCCCTGCAGTGGGTATAATCAGGCTGATGATGACAGAACTCCTCGGCTACCTTGATTATCTTGTCCATTTTAGTAATGGCATTGTATGCCTCGTCCCTCAGTGCATTCATCTGATTTTTGCCTAAGCCAAATTTCCTCTTTACCACTTTCAGGCTACAGCCGTTCTTTACAGCATGCTCAATTTTCCCCATGTTATACTTCCTTATGTCGGCCACCTTGCGCCTATTAATTAGCTTTGATATCTCTGCCAGCTCTATCTGGTCTGTTGGGTTGGAGGCTTTCATACTTTGGCGTTTCCTAATCAAATCTTTCGTCTCCTTAGACAGTTTACCGGTATCCTCTCTACAGTTGTACGCCTACTTCTACTGTGCACTCAGAAACAATATCTCTGAAATCATTGTCCATTGCTTTTAGGCTACGGTCAGCTTCCTCGTTTAGCACTGAGTATCTGTTCTGCAGCGAAAGCCTGGATTCTCCTAGTTTTCCCCTTGGCCGTAATTCGTTGATGGACTTCTTCCTGACTAGTCTGTTCCATTCCCTCTTCAAATCCAGATAAAATTGAGACCTTACCATCCTGTGGTCACTGCATCACACTTGTCTGCTTATCTCTGCATCCTGCACAATTCTCGGGTTAGAACACAGTATGAAGTCAATTTCATTTTCAGTCTTCCCGTTAGGGCTTTTCCATGTCCACTTCCGGTTATTTTGTTCAACAAACTTACACCTCCCTACTGCTTTTCCTTAACCCAAGGCCATACGCACCCACTGCCTGGTTCGTACAACTGAACACTTCGTCTAAGTGGCGTTCGTTCAAGTGGTATTCTACTGTATTTATGTGACTAAACGAGAATATTTACTTTGCTCAAAGCAGCATATACACAAATATTTACTTTCTTGCTAGCCACCAAGATATGCAATTTTATTCACAACCTAAATAAACGCATCGTTAACCCTAGAGCTAAATAGTTACTAGCAATAACAAAATTAATATTTTGATGTTTATCTTTTTGGAGAACATTTTTTTATTTGTTTTGTGTGTTTTTGAGTTCTGCAAACATGAGTGGGCTTGTTGCAGAAGGGGTGGGCTGCAATACGAAGGGAAGTGTCAGTGTGGCTGCTCTTTTATTGGTATCAAATAAGAATGTATTCTAACATGTAAAACGAATGCCTTTACAGCCTGCTAAAAATGTCCTTTTTTAGATTGCATGTTTGGGTTCTGCCTGGATAAATATGGCAGAGAAAGATCTTTCTGTCATGGGGTGTGAACTGTATTTTGTGCAGAAAGCCAGAGGCTGTCGAACATGTGTTTATAGATTGTTGTGATTGAGTTTTTTGGGGGAAATATCCTACAGTGAACTTTGCTCAAAGATGTCCCTTTAAACCCCCATGGAATTTGGTTCTCTGGTGTTGAAAATTACAACAGTGTTCTGTAAGATACGATAATGCTATTAAGCTTGCATAGTGCATGGAAGCGCCGAATGGCTGTTCGCCTGAACTTATCAATGTATTTTAAAAAGTGATCAGTTGAATGTTTGATAATTAGGGGTATTGTATGTAAACTAGCTCTAGGCCAGCCTGTAGTGTTTGTGAAAAGGCAACAGTGACAAGAAGGTTGTTTTGCTAGAGCTTTTAAGGCTCTTAAATCTGTGCAGCTCTCCTTTAGTACATGCATTTTATCCTGTACATGGCGTACCCACGACAATCGCCCCATCTGTTTTACTTATTCTCGCGTTGGCCACATTTCCCGTCACTGCCGTAGCCGCTGGTACACGCCATCTCGCCAGTACACCTACGTCGACCGCCGGGGAGACTATGCCCCTCGCTATTCCTCACCTCGCCCCGGCCAGACCCGTGCTGACCCCGGTTCCACTGTCCGTGCTGCCAATCGTTCACCATCCCCGCAAACATGACGTTCGCGTTCTCCTCTTCCTCGCCGCAGTTTGTCACCGTCCCATTCTGGCCACTTACCGGAAAACTAGCCAATGCAGCTCCCGGAGGTGACGCTGCATTTATGACCCGGGCCGAAAACCTCTGCTGACCCCTGCCCTACAAAATAACCGTATCGTTGTCATTGTGGATGGAGTTCCCGTTTCTGCTCTAATTGATTCAGGCGCCCAACTGTCCGTTCTCAGCTCCTCATTTCGCCGTCGCCTCAAGAAAGTCCTTACGCCTGCCGTCTCGTCCACAGTTCGCGTCGCCAATGGCAGCCCTGCTGCCGTGGTTGGCATGTGTACGGCGCGAGTTACAATTGCTGACCGTCATGCCCCAGTGTTGTTCACCGTCCTACATGAGTGCCCCCACGACGTTATCCTTGGCATTGACTTTTTAACAGCCCACTCTGCCCTTATTGACTGTTCTACCGGCCTACTTCGCTGGGACCTTCCGTTCTGCTCTGAAGACCCCTCCTGCTCACCTCGCCTTCGATCAGCACAGCTCAGCCGCCTTCCTCCTGAAACTGCCGTTTACATCCCTATGTCGCCATTCCCACCCGTCCCGGACGGTGACTATCTCGCGCGTCCTATCACTGATGTCATGCTGCCGCGGCACGTCTCCTTCCTCATCTTATTGTGCACATCTCTCAGAACAGGCACCACTCTCCCTGTCCTAACTTGAGCTTGTCAAATCAAGTTCTGCCCAAGGGAATTTCACTCGCTGCGCTGTCCCCGATGACCGACTGTGCCATATCAGCCCTGACTACGGATCATTCAAGTGCCGTCCCTGCAACCACTCCCTCATCCTCCACATCGCGCCCTGATCCTCTTACCAGCATGATTGCAGCTGATCTCCAACCTGATTTCGCCACTGAGTTACACAAGCTTTTGCTCACTTACAGTGACCTTTTTGACTTCGGAACCCGTCCATTGGGTCAAACTACAGTTGTCAGCCACCGCATTGACACCGGAGACGCCAGTCCTATTCACAGACGGCCCTATCGTGTTTCGCTTGCCGAGCGACGCGTCCTTCAAACGGAGGTCCAGAAGATGTTAGCGAATGACGTAATCCAGCCTTCTAGTAGCCCCTGGGCATCCCCTGTCGTGTTGGTCAAAAAGAAGGATAACAGTTGGAGATTCTGCGTTGACTACCGCCATTTGAACAAGATAACCAAAAAAGATGTGTATCCTCTTCCGCGTATTGACGACGTGCTTCATAGTTTGCACGGAGCCAGATACTTTTCGTCCATCGACTTTCGTTCCGGTTACTGGCAGATCTCCGTCGACGAGAGAGACCGTGAAAAGACAGCATTCGTCACCCCTGCCTCTATCAATTTAAAGTCATGCCTTTTGACCTTTGCAATGCCCCAGCAACCTTCGAACGCATGATGGACTCTTTGCTCAGAAGCTTCAAGTGGACCACCTGCTTGTGTTATCTTGACGACGTAATTGTTTTCTCCTCTACGTTTGACAGCCATCTCCTTTCTACAATCCTTTCGCTTTTTCACCGCGCCGGACTTCAACTAAACTCCTAGAAGTGCAGCTTCGGTCACCGAGAAATCAAAGTCACTTGGTTAATGCTTCCGGCGTTCAGCCTGACAAGATTCGTGCCGTCAGAGATTTTCCCACTCCGCGATCATCCAGCGATGTTCGAAGTTTTATTGGTCTATGTTCATATTTCCGAAGATTCGTCCCGAACTTCGCAGCCCTTGCTCGTCCTCTCACCGGCCTCCTCAAGAAAGACGTTTCATTCTGTTGGGGGCCTGAACAAGCTGCAGCTTTCTCAGAACTTATTGCTGCTCTCACAACTCCACCCGTCTTGGCCGATTTCAACCCCTCCGCCAATACTGAACTCCGCACCGGCGCAAGTGGCCATGGCATAGGAGCTATACTTGCTCAACAACAATACGGCCGTAAAAGGGTGATTGCGTATGCCAGCCGCCTCCTCTCAACGCCCGAACAAAATTATTCTATCACAGAGCGAGAGTGCCTGGCGCTTGTCTGGGGTATTACGAAATTCCGCCCTTATTTGTTTGGTCGCCCTTTTACTGTTGTAACAGACCATCATGCCTTGTGTTGGCTTTCCTCTCTCAAAGACCCTACTGGTCGTTTGGGGCGGTGGGCGCTACAATTACAAGAATATACCTTTTCCGTCGTCTACAAGTCCGGCCGGCTTCACCAAGATGCAGACTGCTTGTCCCGCCATCCCGTCGACTCCCCAAGTCCTACAGACTCTGACGATGACGCATGTGTCTTGTCTGTCTCGGCCTTTTCTAACATTTCAGACCAACAGCACTTAGACCCTTCGCTGCATTTCATTATCCTCCGTCTTACCTCCGACCACCCTGATCCATCTCTCGTCTTATTTGTGCTCCACGAGAACACCCTATACCGACGTAATATGCGACCAGATGGCACAGACCTTTTGCTCGTCGTTCCCCAACACCTGCGTTTCATCATCCTTGAACAGTTTCATGATGCTCCCACGGCTGGCCACCTGGGTGTATCTCGCACATATGACAGCCTGCGCCGACGTTTCTACTGGCCGGGACTCTACCGCTCTGTCCAGAAGTACGTTGCCGCATGTGAACTGTGTCAACGTCGGAAGAAGCCCACAATTTTGCCTTCAGGTCATTTGCAGCCAATCCCCATACCGACTGACCCGTTTTCCCGTGTAGGCGTTGACTTTCTTGGCCCATTCCCAGTTTCCGCCTCCGGGAAGAAATGGATCGCCATCGCCACCGATTACGCTACTCAGTACGCTATTACCCGAGCCATTCCGGCCAGCTGCACCACGGACGTTGCTGACTTACTTCTAGAAAACGTAATCCTTCATCATGGTGCCCGTCGTGAACTACTAACTGACCGCGGCCGTTGCTTCCTGTCGCGAGTGGTTGACGACATTCTCCGTTCGTGCTCCGTCCGCCACAAATTCACCACCGCCTATTACCCCCAGACCAACGGCGTCACGGAACGTCTAAACCGTACCTTCACAGACATGCTGGTTATCTATGTGTCTGCCGACCACCGCAATTGGGACTTTCATCTCCCTTTTGTGACGTTCGCCTACAATTCCTCTGTCCATTCTACCGCTGGATACTCCCCATTTTATTTATTATTTGGCCGACACCCGTTACTGCCCTTCGACACCTCCCTACCCGCGGCAGACGCCACCAGTACTTACGCCAGTGATGCCGTTGCCCGCGCTCAAGATGCCCGCCGGATAGCTCGTGCCAGGCTCTCTGCATCCCAAGATTCTCAAAAGTTCCGGTACGACAGCCGCCACCGTGATATCCACTACACTACTGGATCTCTCGTCTTGCTGTGGCTCTCGTGCCGTCGAGTAGGCTTGTGTGAAAACCTTTTACCCTGTTACATAGGCCCTTACCGTGTTTTGCGCCCCGTGACCGACGTGACATACGAAGTTGAATCTGTGCTACCGAAGTCCTCGTCCACAGCACCAACCTCTGAAATAGCGCATGTGTCCCGTCTTAAGCCCTATTATGCACGTTCTATTTCGCCAACGTAGACCGCACCGGGACTATGCTTTTCCCGAGGGGGGGGGGGGGGGTAGTGTTACTTAGCGGTATTAGCTAGTCGTACTGAGGATGAAGAAGTGCGACAGACTCCGAGAAGACGACGACGCTGACGGTTGTGAAATCGGTGCTCTGATCAACGTTAAATGTGCGGACAGCTTTCGGACTGTAGACCTTCCACGTAACAATATGATGGCTTGAAACGAAAGCATCTAGAAAATCGAGCACGCTTGTAGCTCGAATAACACGATCTGCCGGGTCCATTAGTATCAGATCGCGTGGTCGAGCATACGTGGGCCAAACGAAAGGCTCAGAGAATATAGCTGCAACTGTCGCCAGATTAATGCAACGGGAAATATGGCGCCACACTGCACTACATTCAAACATTTTACACATTATTGCCATGAGTCTGCCGTTCTGCTAAAACCGAGGTACCAGGGAGCTGTGGGAGGCTTACTGCCTCGAACCTAGAAAGGAAGGGCACGTGTAAGCAAACAAGCAGTGAAGACATCCAAACAAGGGCAATGATTCTTGGAAAGAAGTAAAAAACGGTCTGTCGGCTAAAACGTGACGCGAAATTCCAGTAGATATGATAGGATCCTTGCTGACTGTTTTTTGGGAGGTTTTGTATATTGCAATAAAAATTAAGATGATAGTTTACGCACCTGTGTCTAGTGTAGGCTCCTGTACGCGGTGTCCACGTGTTTCAAAAGCGCAACGATGTTTGACCACGTGAATTACCCAAATTGAAACCCTTTTGATGAAAAGGGTTCGCTGAGGGTGCTAGCTTCCTGGTCAGAGTGCAGTATGTCCAAAGATGGATGGATGGACGGAATATAGGAGCGTCCCGTTTGAAACGGGGTGGTAGCAGTAGCTATCATGCTCATTTTTCTCCCTATATCTTAATTATTGTTTTAGATTGGTTAACTATACCATCGTTCTATTTATTGAATTTTTGTTTCTACATTACTAACATTATGTCACTTCTCTGCTTTTAAGTCACCAATCTTCCCGTAGTTTTCTGCTAGCTTCCACCGCAGGCTTATTCACCCGGCCACTGGTATCTCTAAATACCAGAGCATCGGGAAGAGTGACTGCGCCTGCATCGACTTCCAAAAGTGGCCAGCAGTTCTGCCCTCTTGCGGTCGAACAGGGCAGTCGACCTACTAATTGAGTGTTTTTTATCTTTCAATACCCCCCTCAGCAGCCAACATCAAATGCAGAACAGAAAAGAAGTCGGCAAAAGCATGCACTGGGACATATTCCGCCGGCCGAGAGGACCTTCCCGCTCGCGTCTGTCGCCCTCCTCGCGGCGGCATAACGCTCGCCCATCGGCGATTTGTTGGCGTGCCCTGTTTACCCCGCCCAGTGGGCCGAGCCGAGGCGCTTATAAAAGCTGGCTGGCCCGGAAACGAGCTTGTACGTACAAAGCCAGCCCCACGAGCAGCCATGAACACCCTTGTGAGTCCACTGCGCTTCGCGCCAGAACGGCCGACGTTCATGTTAGCTCGTAACTGCGGCTTTCGAGCAGCTTTAGATGGACAAGCGCAACTGTCTGGGCGACAAGCTCGGACTTGATGTGTTGCGGTGCACAACACTCAATTAGCTGTTAACTGCCTTTATGATATCAAGAAAATTATTGCTCTTGCAAAGATGTTTTTCACCTGTTAGGAGGGGTGCGAGGCCACGAAATAGCTTCGTACATGATGTAGTCCGCACAAAGGAACATGGCTCTTCTGTAAATCAAATGAGACTACGTTATACTAGAGTGCTGATGCTTCACAGCGCATAAATATTCGATACAACAAAATAGATTCTGTTACGCGCCTCTGGGGACAGGAAATGATTGGTGGCACTTTTGTGAATCCTATTGCTTCTTTGCAGACTCTCGTCGCTTTCTTCGGCCTCGTTGCCATCGCTTTCGGTGGCTACGCCGCCGCCCCCGTGGCCGTTGGATACGATCTCGGCTACGGCCACGGCTACGGTGGCTACGGACATGGGTACGGTGGATACGGCAGCTATGGCTATGGACACGGACCCTTCGCCATCACCACCGTCACCAAGACTGCCCACGTGGCCCCAGCTCGCGGTGAGTCGACACGTGACAGATGGACTCACTAGTGAAGAGAATTAGTATAATAAGTTCGTTCAAATGGAACTTATGCTGTTTTTCTCTCTTCAATTAGAGGCCCCATTGTCAAGGTAATTTATTAGGGCCAAAAACGAGCAGATCCCCACCTGAAAATAAGCAAGATAATACAATGGAGCGCATTTACAGACAAAGAGGATGAATAGCAGCATCTCTCGACAGAAAAGTGTGAGATAACATTACGTCACCGGCGCTAACTTTTATGTCCGAAAAACGGGGACTAACGAATAAGGCTCCGTGTAAATTTGAGAGAATTCAGAGAACAAAAAATATATTGTGCACCGTTACCAGACAGGTGGCGTGCAGAGTCTGTATACGAAAGCCAGCAGGACTAAGATGTGTGCTGCTTCACGACGATCGTAGTTGGTAACATTCAGCTAATGTAGGTTTTTTTTTGTGTGTGTTCGAGAGGCTATCATTTTATTGTGAACATGCGACGCTCCCATTTTCCAGATTTGCGCAGAAAAAGTGCAAAACATTGCTTGACAAGTGAATATCGCTTTATTGCCACAGCTTCCGTAAACGACAGTCTGTCTTATAATAGCATCACAGACAGTCTGAAAGTAGCACTTCCTGAACTTTTGATTGGTAGGTTCTGTTTCTTCACTGCTAGAAAAAAAGCGCAGCCCTGTTAAGTTACCATAGGGGGAGAGTCCAGACGTAATTCTCATGGCTGTTGCTTAAAAGTACGCTAATATGGGCCCGCGATACTCCTAGAAAGCGTATTCCTATTTAATCGCATGCTATCTTGAGCGAAATCACATGTCTGCGCATGTAACTGAAAACATGTCGTGATTTGCAGCTGTGGCTGTTGGCTATGGTCACGGCTTCGGCTACGGACACGGCTATGGTCTCGGGTACGGACACGGTGGTTACGCCCTCGGCGGTGTTGTCAAGGCCGTTGGTGTCGGTTACGGCCATGGATTTGGCTATGGCCATGGTTATGGCTATCACGGCTGAATGCGGAGAAGGTAATATGGGAATATGTGAGACTGGTGCACGTTTGGTTTCACTTCCTTTTCACGGCGTGATCACTCATCGGAACAATAAAATTGCCAGAGGAGCGGCAGATGCCGGGACAGTCGTGGCCAAGGGTTTTAAAATATGTTCCGATTGTCGCTGTGTTTTCAAAGGTGCTTGCGAAGCCCTCAACTTGTGGCTTTTGGTTTGCCTGATGATGAATTTCAAATAAAAGCCAACTCGCAAAAATCACTCTAATTCCTCGAAATAAAGTGTTCTCTTTTCTACGATCCTGACTCGTTGGTTCGGTCGCGACGATGAGAGCGCATGTTCCAGACATGTCTGTCCCGCCTTCAAGTTGAAGAAACTGCGGGTGCTTGAAATTGGTCCGGAAAGAGCCCGTTTTTAATTTTTCCCTTCCCACTTCTTTCAAATCCTGACCATGGATCCCCATTTTCGATGAGGGCGAAAAGCGAAGCATGCTTGTAGTTTGCGATGTCAGTGCACGTTATCGAAATTCTCGGACTGACTCGCTTTGGGGTGTGAAACACTATCAAAAAAGCCAACTTTACCTCATAAAACTGGGGATTTGCATATCTATAGAACTGAGGCATCTGACACACCCTTCTATACCACAGACAATGTTATTATTCTCTGTTTTTCGAATGTTTTTCGCGATTCCAATCTCTTGCCTAGGCCAGTGACGAAAAACGTGGGAGGACGCCAAAGTTATAATGTTACAGGGCTGCTTCCCACTAGCTTAATGCCACGCACGCACAATAAGCGACTTACGCATTTCTTTTTTGTTTTGGTGGAGAAGGAAAGATAATAATACCGCGACTCTAATCAACTAGTCCGTATTGTAATGTACGCATATTGTAAACGCCTACAAGGCCTCATTGCGTGAATTACTTTCGTTCGTGGCACTCAGAATCAGCTAAACTGGAAAGGGAAACCTTCAGAAGGGTCATGCCCGGTGTTAGGTAACCTGTTTTTATCTCAACTTGACAAGACGGTTGTCAGTCGTCTTGACGGTATGTGTTGAATATCTTTAGATTTGTTGATGGTTTCTTGTTAGCAGTGACTCTGGCTCATTACAGTCAAAGGCTGTAAACATTTCAACCATCATGAAGTAATCCACTCGCTTTAACCACTGAATTGCCAGTGAATGACTCTATCAGGCTTTTAGACCTTAACATCACCTTCCATCCTAATTGGATTTGCTAAGCCTCGTAGTAACAAACCTGCATTGCCGCATCATTCTGCAAATTCAAATTTCGTAGAAAGAGCCGTCGTCAACATGTGTTTTGAGAACTCCCTCAGAAAATCGCGTACGTACACGTTTCAAGGAAATATCCACAAGGCTAGGTACGATGTCTGTCGCCGAGAAGCTTCTTGGAAAACCAAATGGAGATCAACAGCCTCCGTTGCTCGATGGAAGAAAGCGTTGCATTGTAACGCCATACATGCACAAGATTTCCCATAATCTAAAAAGAATTGGACGCCGGGCAAATACGACCGTCGCATTTTCGGCTCCGAAGAAACTCGCCTCATTGTGCAAGATTTAAAAAAACAACAGGAATGAAGCACGTGCTTCCCAACTCATCATCATATGTGATTTCCATTGAAGATGTCCTGTATAAGATACCTTTATCATGTTGGGGCCACTACATCGGAAAGACAGGGAGATGCTTAAATAAGCGAGGAACGTGACGGTAAGAACGAGAAAGGGAGTTCATTTCTTGGCTACATTCTTTCATGCAAATCGAGAACGTGCAAGCCATTTTTTGAGCAAACAGCTGTGTTAGCAAAATGCAGTAACAGGGCCACGCGAGTAATAATTGAAGCAGAAAGGGTAAATGCTTTCGGAGAGACATTTGTTAGCACTCCCTCCATTTTTTTTGTGATAAAGAACTCTTGTTTCTTAGGCAAAGATACTATTAGCACAAGTTATATCTTGTCTTTGGCGTAAAAATGGACTACATGTGTGAAATAAAGTTTATTGGAAGTTAGCGGGCTCGTGTCCTGTCCTTCTCTGCGCTACAATCTCGCTAGTTCACGCACCAACCAACCCAAAAAGCCACGCTTTCGTTGTATTTCAAGCCTTCTTGAACTGACTTCTTCTGTGCGATAAATGGGACTCAATCATTGTCGAGCTACGGCAGCAAAATTTCTCAGGCTTCTTATTTTCCACAAGACTCCTATCACTCGAGACAATTTCAGTTTCTGATAGTTTGTAGGTGTATTCCGCAGGAGGTGCTCATGGAAGAACACACCTAAATATTTAATGGAATCTGTGTGCTCTATGACGTCATTTTGAAAATACAAGGAAGATTCCGAAGTAATTCTGGTGTTACGTACTGTAAAATTGATGTATTTTGTTTTACTTGCGTTAAGCTCTGATTTGCATTAACCCTTCACAGAGTCCACGTAGCCAACAGTTTGAGTTTATTTCTTTTTTTGAGAGGGTAGGGCCAGAAAAAAAAAAAAAACATTTGTGTCAACTGCATAAAGGAGTAATTCTTCTGTGAATGGAAGGCTGGCTATTGCGCTTATGTAAATCAGAAAAAGTAGAGGCACTAGAATCGAACCCTGGTACACACCTGTTGAAATAGTCTCTTATGTAAAAGTGGTTGTACCATATCTCACAAATTGTTTACGATTTGTTCAGTAACTCTTAATAAGTTGAAGTGCTCGTCGTCGTATACCATACATCGGTAGTTTCTTGAGTAAAATGTGATGTTTAACAGAGTCAAAAGCTTTGCGTATATTAACAAAGATTCCCATTGTGAATAATTTGCGTTCAATGATATTGCTACGAAGATGACGAAGCGGGCAGTGGCGCGGGGCGGAGCGCTCGCGCCAGGCCCGCTGGCCATTAAAGCATATTTCATCGTCATGTCATCACGTCGTTCTGTTTTTGTTGTGTCGCCGTGTTCCATTGCTTGTCATGCCACCACGTAACATTTGGTTGGAGGTGCGGTTCATCCCCATCCTCGCCTTGTACCGTCGAAGCAGCCGTAAGCCGGGTCCATCGGCCGAGAGCCCGTGGAGATCGCCGCCCAGCTCTGCTCCAGCCCTTTTTGCTCAGACCCGACCAGCCGCTGACCCCAGCCTCGTCCCCTGCCCTGACCACAGCACACGACGACCAGGAAGAGCCCAAAGCCGACGCTACCGACCTTACCGACCCCACGACAAAGCGAAGAAAGCACCCCCGCCCAAGCCGTTCGGCGTGTCCATGAGCCTTGGCCTTCGGTAAGCGGTGAAGATTGGACCTGATGCTCTGGGGCAAGCATTCATCCCATCTTCTCATTCATTGTAATGTCCAGCGTTTCATGTCCTAATGCTGTGTCTGTGTTCATCGTCACTTCATGCAATGGATTTCTAGCAATCGATCGGGACAATCGCTCGGTGGCCCCGGGTAGTGCTACGAAGATGACGAAGCGGGCAGTGGCGCGGGGCATATTTCATCGTCATGTCATCACGTCGTCTGTTTCTGTTGTGTCGCCGTGTTTCATCGCTTGTCATGCCACCACGTTACAATATATATGAGCCTTTCTTCATTATAGCTCTGTTGACTTATTTTTCTGAAATCCGTGCTAGTACATGAGAAAATAATTTTAATTTATGCAGAAAATAACTATCGAAAAAGCTCAAAGCAGAGATTTGGTCGATAATTGCTAAAATTATTTTTGGCGCCACCTTTATGCATAACAGTTACTCTGACCATCTGGGAATAATCCTTCTTGAAGCACACAGTTACAAACATGAAAGCAACTTCTGTAATTGGTGTAACCTTGATTTCATCCAAGCCTGCTGCACTGCTGTTACTAAGAGTTAATAACATTTATGATCTTCGCTTCATCGGTAGGCCTTAAGAAAACGCTGTCTGTCACTGGTGTCTCGACATACTCTATAGCATCACGTGCTGGTATTGTGGGTTTCTTTGTTCTACCCGAGGAGAGAAAGGGTTCATTTAGCCTTCCAGGCAGTTCAGTTGTTTAAATGGTTATTCCGTCAATGGTCAGTTTTTCTAGAAGGATATCAGTACTGCAGGTACCACATAGCTCTTTGTAAAGTTTCGAAAATTTTTGTTGATCCGTTATATTGTCAAACTAAAGTTAATTAATTACAATTAATTAATTTATACATATACCTCACTGGTTCCAAACACTGAACATCGTGTGAGGGGGAGAGGTTGCAGTATATAAAAAAACAACGGTAAATAGTTCAAAATACAAAAGTATACGACCGCAACTGCAAATAATTATTAGAGCATGCATGGGAGTAATGAACCGAGGATTATAATATTATACAATAGTTAGCGGCATCGGGCGAAATCAACTTGCACGCAGTGAATGCAAGTGGTGCGAGTCGTTGATGACTGTAGATTAGTTTGCGCTGTAAGCAGATAAGCGCGATATCCCGCTTGAGGTAACAGGACGGGAGCACAAGATTGTTGTGTCGTCCTCTAATCTTGTGCTCCCGTCCAGTGTTCCGCGCTGTTGCCTCAAGATGCATAACCAACATGCCCAAGCTGCTATCCCTGCGTGAGTGATAAGGACGACTTGATGTTAGTCACGCTGGAATAGGAAGTAAAGCGTGCTGCATGGTTTTGTCTAGGGATTTGATTAGATACACTTAATGCGGTAAACCAGATGGTAGGTGCATATTTTAGTTGAGGGCAAACGAAAGGTGAAAATACGGGATTGTGAGTAGAAATGGGTGCGCTATGTAGATTTCGCTTTAGATAACCGAGCGCACGCGATGATTTGGAGGTTATATTTTCAATATGTGTCGCCTGTGAAATATTTGCGATAAGATGAATGCCGAGATATTTATAAGAACATGTGCGGGTTTGTGAAATCCTGTTGAGTGAATATTCGTAGGTTAAGAGCGAATGCTTCCGACTGACTATCATCATTTTGCATTATTTCGTGTTAAGTGTCATTTGCCATGATCTGCACCAGCTAGTTACGTACTCCAGGTCCTGCTGTAGGATGACATGGTCAGTGAGAGAACGCATTTTATGATAAATTATGCAGTCATCTGCGAACAGTCGAACTCTGGATCTTATGCAAGATGAGAGGTCATTAGTGTATATTAAAAATAAAAAAGGCCGAGGACGCTACCTTGAGGAACGCCAGATGTGACGTCACTAAGGGGTGATGAAAAGTTATTTAAAACTTTGAGCTACTTGCGAAATGACATAAAGTTTCGAATCAAAGAGAGAGTTAGGTTGTCTAATTTAAGCAATGGCAATTTAGCTATGAGGCGACAGTGGGCGACGCGGTCAAATGCACGAGCGAAATCAATGAATATGCAGTCAGTCTGGAAATGTTCGTCCATAAGAGGTCAGTAGTAAATTCGATTAATTGTGTGCCACAGGAGAGCCCTTTCTGAAACCATGTTGATGTGGGAAGAAAAAACCGTTTTGCTCCAGGTGGAAGGCAACGTTAAATGCAATCATGTGTTCTAGTAATTTGCATGAAACACTTCTTGGCGATATTGGGCGGTAGTTACTGAGAGAGTGTTTGTCACCAGATTTACACACAGGGATTACTTGACCGTCTCCGCATGAACAAGCTTCATGTGTGAGCCCTGCTACTGGAGGAGACCAACATGTTGCCAGCCATTCCTGGTTTCAGCGGATACGTGTCTCCTTCCATGAGCGACCGACGTGTGCACACGGATACTGCTCCGGGAAAGGTGGCTGTGTATGTTGACACACGGTTTCCTCAGGTCCGTCTTGCTCTGAAAAACTGGTGTAATGAACATCAGGACCTGGCTCTCCCTCCTGCATAAACATGGGATAGTTACTGAGACAACAATACCAGGGAGGTCTGGTTTTAGTTGGTGGGGACTCACTCTCAGCCGGACTTCAATTTAAGTCCTCGCGGCAGGCGAGTGCGGGACGCATTACGGATGCGTTGTTTATTCTCCTGGCAGAGGACGAGGCATCTACAGTGTCTTAGAATTTTGGTATTTATTCCGTGTAATCCTGAAGAGGTAGACATTTTGAGACTTTTCACTAGAGATGCACTGCCTTCTATACTGATGTCGATTGCACTTATGAAAGGGAAATTCATTTCTTGTAGGCTATAGTTAGGTTGGAATAGTCGTCGTTAGTGAAAACAGGTGTGAAAAAATTGTTAAAAACTGTTGCACAGCTCTCCTGAGTAATGGGACATCCGGTTGGATCCAATAAAGAAATATTGTCAGACGTGCGTGACGGGGGGGAGGGGGGAAGATGGATGGTTTTCCAAAATTTGACTGGGTTATTTCTGATCAGCGATTGAAGATCATATGACAAGAATTTGTGCTTGGCCTTTCGGACGGCATGGCAGTATGACGCTTCACATAACTTATACTGTGTTTTCGAATACTGCGTGCAACGTCGCTTCGCTTATCTAAAAAGGCGTTTCTTCCTGTATATTAATCTACGAAGTGATTTGTTATACCAATGTTTAGATACGTTAACACGGAGCGTTATCAGCGGAATGTAATTGCGCACGAGCTTTGTTATTTTTTTCCTTGTACAAGACCAGCTTTTGTTAACAGAACGGGAAAGAAAATTGCGGAGAAACTGTTGAGAGAGAAACACTACATACCGCGATTTATAGCGTTGAAGTCAGCCTTGTTATAATTTAGGATTTGTTTAGGTTGAGCGCGACGTGAAAAAAAAAAGGGAGCATTAAGTAATAACTGTAGACGTTTATGATCACTGAATTCATCAAAAGTTGTATGTCCGGAAAGAAGTTAAGGTCTAAAATATTAGCTTCTCCTGTAGGATGGTCTACCAACTGGACAAAAGAAAATTCTAGTGTATGTTGTACAAATTCAATGGAAGCAGAGGAATTACAAGGTAAGTTACACCAATCAATGTCAGGGTAATTAGAATCTCCGAGCAAAAAGATGTCAGAATTAGGAAACTTATTTCTAGTGGCAATGATATTGTCACGACTCAAGCCACAGGGAGCCGCGAAGGTACATGGTACCGTGAAGGTAAGCCCCGGGAGTCAGGTCTGCTCGTAGCTCCGATGACAGTGTCCAGCACCAGCGCGCCTCCCGAGCCAACAACCGCTTCGTCGTTGTCGGCACCAAGCAAAGCGGCCGCGCAGCGCTAGGCACGTGGAATTATTCCCCCCCGCGAAAGGGAAACATCGTCCCGAGGTGAGAAGAGAAAAAAAATTAGGGGTGAGATGAACTGTACAATAAATCAAGGTCTCACTTGCAGCGTCAAGGTTACAAAACGCGACGTTGACACGGCGCTCAGTCACGGGAAAAGTACGGCTTTAAGCGCACCAGTGCACAATTTCAGGTCGCTGACGCTAAACACTCACGGTCACACTTCCATCTAGAACAACTTCGTAGTTAACACTGTTTAAGCCGCGCAGGACTTTATAGGGTCCGAAATACCGGTGTAGCAGTTTTTCACACAAGCCTTTGTGGCGCACGGGGGTCCACACCCACACTTGGTCTCCTGGTTCGAAGGTGACTTCCCTGTGCCGAGGGTTGTAGTATCGAGCGTCGGTGGCATGATGTGCAAGTGGGCCATCTGGCGGGCTTGCTCGGCCTGTTCCGCGAAATGGGCGGCATCGGGTTCGACCGCTTCATCCCCGCACGGGAGCATCGCGTCCGCACATCGTGCGTGCGTCCCTGCCATATACGAGACGGAATGGTGTAAACTGCGTGGTTTTCTGCAGCGCCGTATTATAGGCGAAGGTGACATACGGCAGGATCTCGTCCCACATTTTATGTTCAACGTCAATGTACATTGAAATCATGTCCGCCAACCTTTTGTTTGAAAGGTTATGTATACTTGCGCAAAAAACGGGACAAAAAAAGGCACATAAACGACATGTACGGAGCGCAACTTCCAACTGGTTTTAATTTTGAAAAAGCCGATAGATTTAAACCGGCACTGAGCAAACACAAGAAAAATAAAAATAAAAATAGACGCACTGCCCACGTAGCATCCCGCCGCCAAGTGTACCGCCAGATAGCAAACGTGTAAAACCTAATATCCTTCGATATACAGTGATCAAATACAAGACAAGGCCACGACACGGATAAAAGGGAAGATGAAGCATGAAGTGAACGATGAACATATAACATTTCTTAGCAAAAGCAGTGTCAAGGAAAAAAAAACAAGTAAGAAGAAAACAGAAATGAAAATCTCGGACAAAGTGTAAAAAATTGCTCATCGTAGCAAAAGCAGTGTCAAAAAGTAAGAAATAACTAGATGCAGAAAGGCCAGAACAAGGCAAAACACGGTGAGGAAAAAGCTTATCTAACTAAACAGCAAACGAAGGCTAGGTCAACCCACCAAAACTAAGATGAGGCAAACAGTTCGGGATAAGATAGGTTGCACAAATGAGATAAGCTTTCAAAATTCCTCCGGAATCAGCACAGACAACTTCATCACTCTTCTGGAATTCTACCTGCAGTCTACAGTGATATCGTTCGATGGCAAATATTATGTGCAGAAAGATAGAATTTGCATTGGCTCTGCAGTTGCACCGGTACTATGTGACATATACCTGTCTTCCATGGACAACCGGATCAAGAAAAACCTAACAAGTACGGCAGTACTCAAAATTCTGAGGTACGTTGATGACTACCTAGTTATGATAGATGCTCCGTCAGGATGCAATCTTGATGATTTAGTGTCTGAGATCGTCAATTTGTTTACCATTGAATCCAAAGGCCTGAAGTTTACCTGGGAACTCCCTCAAGACAATTGCCTCCCGTTCTTGGACATACACGTCATCTTTGGTGATTGTAAATGCCTTCTGTGCTACAAATACAACCCACGCACAAAGAAAAGTCTCCTTCCGTATGAGAGTGCCCACTCTAAATTGCTAAAACGTGGCATAGTTACAGCTCTTCTTCGAGCAGCGCTCTTCAAAAGTTGTCCGCACCTCATGAAGGACAGATTCGGAAACCAGGTCGCCCGTCTCGAGGAAGCAGGGTACCCCCCAGATGTCATCAGGAGTGTCACTGTGAGTCTTCTACAGAAGTTAAAAGCAGGCGACAAGAAGCCTTCGAGACCCACAGTTCCCAGACAACGCATGAAGGTTATTCCGTATCTCCACAAAATTTCACACAACTTAAAGAAGATAGGCCAGAGGCATGATGTAAAGGTTCTTTTCTCAGCTCCCAGTCGTCTATCTAGTATTTGCACTGTCCTGTCCAGGAAGCAGGAGTCATGTGAGAAAAAGCATGGAAAAAGATATGTCAGTTGCGCCACCAACGTAGTGTACAGCATTCCTCTAACTTGCGGTTGTGTATACATTGGACAAACAGGAAAATGTGTCAACGACAGACTGCGGGAACATGAAAGGACAGTGCAAAACAGTGAAAGACGCTGCCTGCCAGAACATGTCACGACTCATAAATGCAAGCCTTCGTTCAGCAGTACCTCGATCTTGGCACATGCTAAAACTAAACTTAGTAGTGAAATAATAGAAGCCTTTCATAACTGGTGACAAATGCATTAGCACTGCTTCTGTCGTACTGCTGGACAAAGAGATTACATTCTTAGATGGACACGTGTGAATTCTTTTTCTTGTTTGCCTCACCTTAGTTTTGGTGGGTTGACCTAGCCTTCGTTTGCTGTTTAGTTAGATAAGCTTTTTCCCCACCGTGTTTTGCCTTGTTCTGGCCTTTCTGCATCTAGTTATTTCTTACTTTTTGACACTGCTTTTGCTACGATGAGCAATTTTTTACACTTTGTCCGAGATTTTAATTTTTGTTTTCTTTTTACTTGTTTTTTATTTCTTTGACACTGCTTTTGCTAAGAAATGTTATATGTTCATCGTTCCCTTCATGCTTCATCTTCCCTTTTATCCGTGTCGTGGCCTTGTCTTGTATTTGATCACTGTATATCGAAGGATATTAGGTTTTATACGTTTGCTATCTGGCGGAACACTTGGCGGCGGGATGCTACGTGGGCAGTGCGTCTATTTTTATTTTTATTTTTCTTGTGTTTGCTCAGTGCCGGTTTAAATCTATCGGCTTTTTCAAAATTAAAACCAGTTGGAAGTTGCGCTCCGCACATGTCGTTTATGTGCCTTTTTTTGTCCCGTTTTTTGCGCAAGTATACATAATTCACCTGATCTGTCTCCTCAGGAACCTTTATGAAGGGCAAGAGGCCACAGTCAGAACTGGGCATGGTCTTACTGATTGGTTTCCGATTGAGAAAGGGGTGAGGCAAGGCTGCATACTGTCGCCCTGCCTATTTAACCTATATGCAGAGTGCATCATGAGGAAGGCCGGTCTGGACGAGTCTTCAGCTGGAGTGAAGATTGCTGGAAAACGTATCAACAACCTTAGATATGCGGATGATACCACTTTAATGGCAGAAAGTGAAGTGGAACTCAAGAGACTTCTGATGCGCGTACAAGAAGAGAGTGAGAAGTTTGGGCTTAAACTGAACATATGGTCAACCAGTTATCCAACCTGACATCTGGGATCCTACAGCGCTTGGACTAGCACACAAAAATGGCGAAATCCGGTCGTCCTGGTGTACTACAGTGGAACTGTAGAGGCATTTCCACGAAGGTTGCCGAGCTCAGGACCCGACTGCGATTTGACAAGCTTCGGGTGTGGGCTATGTTACTTCAGGAAACGAACGCCTTGCCATCTATTCCTGGCTTCAGCGGCTACGTGTCCCCTTCAATGACCGACCATCGCGTGCAGACTGCTTCTCCCCCGGGAAAGGCGGCGATATATGTCGAAACGAGTATACCTCATGTACGCCTTTCTCTCGAAAACTGGTGCACATCATACCAAGAGGTAGTAGCAGTTGCTGCGAAATTTCTGAAAGGAACAGTTGTTCTTGTTTCTTATTACGTTCGACCAGCTGGAGGTGCCTCTTCCCGTATTAATCTTGGCTGGTTATTAAGTGTTCGTCAGCAATACCCCGGGTGTCCAATTTTAGTCGGAGGCGACTTTAACGCCCCTCACCCAGATTGGGGGTATCCGACTGCAAGCCCTCGTGGTAGGCGTGTGCGGGACGCCTTCACTGATGCCCTGTTTGTTCTGCTTAATCACCCTGGGACAGCAACACGGCCTGTGCGTCACATACATAGTGCTGCCTATGCTCCAGACTTGACGTGGTGGTTGGGCGCAGGAACTCCCTCATGGCACATGGAGCCGGACTGCTGGGGAAGTGATCACCACCCTATCCTCATCGGTCTCCATCCCTCCCGCCTCCGCCCTTTACGCCGCAAATGTTCTGTGATAAACTGGGACAGCTTTCGCTCATGTCTCGACAGTATGTCTTCAGATTCGCCGTCACTCCTTGTTGACCGTATACAAAGAGCACTAAACAGCGCTACGACTACTACCTGGATTGATGTAGGTCGACCGGCACCAGATCTCGGCCTGCTTAACCTGTGGGCAGCCCGCCGTCAAGCTGAGCTGGCTGCTACACGAGACCCTACTTCGGGGCAGGCACGTACACGACTGAATTATCTCACCGCGAAGGCTCGGAGATATGAACGCGATCTATCGCGACGTCAGTGGCATGCATGGTGTGAACAATTTTCTGATAAATCATCGAATGCCTCACTATGGCGAACGTTTCGTGCAATGGAACATGGTCGTCGTTCTACTGACGCAGCAGCAACAGCATGCTTTGCGGCTAATCTGTCGCCGGGTGATTTCGCCAAAGAAGCTGCTCGAAAATTTTTCCCAAAATACGATATACTGCCTCCTTCAGCTGTAAACCTTAATTTGGCAGGTATCCCTGCAGACGCATGGAAATTACCATCTGCTGCCGACGCAGATGGAATTGCGAGCCCCTTTTCGATGTGCGAGCTGCTGGCTGCAATTGACGATGCGAAACGGAAAACAGCGCCCGGCCTGGACAAAATTCAGTATGAGGTTTACAAGAACCTCAGTACTGCTGCACTTCCTCAACTACTAGACACCATAAACAAAGTGTAGCTTGATGGTGTCGTACCCGAGAGCTGGAAAACCGCTGTCGTGATCCCTATTCCCAAACCTGGGAAGCCTCCAACGGACCTCGCCAACTTGCGACCAATCTCCGTAACATCAACGCTTTGCAAGCTCGCAGAGAAAATGCTAGCCACACGACTTTCTTGGTGGCTTGAACAGCACGGTTTTTATCACCCTGCTCAAATTGGATTTCGTCCATACATAGGTACAGAGGACGGGTTGGCTGTCTTGGCCTCAGCAGTTCTGTCATCTACCCGCAGCCGCGATGTCCGTACCATATTAGCAATGGATGTTGAAAAGGCATATGACAACATCAGTCATGCTGCAATCCTGAATGCCATTGACATGCTCCATCTCCCTCCGAGAGTACGCACTTTTGTCGCATCATTTTTGGATGGACGAAAATTTGCAATACGCCTCAGCAGTGATACTGTTGGTTCATTCGTTTCACTACGTGGCGTGCCCCAGGGATCAGTATTGTCTCCGACGTTATTCAATATTACTTTCATCCCATTGGCGTGGCGCTTACATGATATCCCTGAAATCAAGTTTTTGCAGTACGCAGATGATATCACGGTATGGAGCACTCACCATGATCTTCTCACTCAAGAGGCCGCCCTTCAGTCAGCATTAGACGTAACCTCTGATTACGCCTCCTCCATTGGCCTTAAACTTTCTGTGTGTAAAACTTCATACACGTCAGTCGTCAACCGCTGGGGACGCCGTAAACTTGCCTCAAATCCAATTCGTCTCTCTCTATCAGGCACCCCAATACAAGAAAGTTCGAGCCTGAAAATTCTGGGCTTAACAATTCACCAATCAGGATCAGCGACTGCTTGGCTCTCTCAGGCAAAAAAGCAAGCACTTCAAACTATAAGTTTAATAAGAAGAATTGCACCTAAAACGGGTGGCGCTGGCTCGTCTGTTGCACGCCAGTTAGTGAGGGCGGTTCTGCAGCCCCGTATTGTTTATCAGGCCCAGTTCCAGCATCTTACAAGGGCACAATGGGATCGCCTTGAAGCCTTAAATCGAGAAGCTATGAGGACCATAACATGCCTTCCACGAATCACACCGGTCGTAGCGTTACAGGAGAATGCGCAGCTCAACACCATCGATGAACTGGTGCAGCAGCGCCGAGATGCTCGCAGACTCAAGGCCACTTTGTCACATTCCACGCAAGCACTGAGGGCGTATGCAACGTCACACATTATTCTTCAGCCACCTGCGCCAGTTCTCCCTCCCTGGAAATTTATACAGTTAGGAGACAACAAGCCAACTGACATCCGCAGACCGACGTCTGCCAACTCTGTATCGTTGCTACGCCAGAGATTTGAAGAGCAAGATACTAACCTGCCTCAGGATTCCGTAGTAGTGTACGTAGATGGAAGCCTGCAAGGCTGTGAAGCCAAAACGGCAATCCACTGTCCACGGAGGCCTAGCCTGAATCAGACAACTACGTTTCAGCTTTCGGAACCACTTACATCTTTCTGCGTTGAGCTTGTGGCAGTTCAAGAGGCACTCTGCTCCGTGACTTCTGTAACCATGCTCCCTACAGCCCACATTGTAATCCGCACTGACGCACTTCAAGCAGTACGTCTGCTCCGACGTGTCAGCCGCTGCCCTAAAATTTGCCAGGACATCCACCAGCTTGCGGCGCGCATCCCACAGTCAATACGCATTGAGTGGGTCCCACGGGATCTGCTGCCTTCCCAAAGTCAAGCTGATTTTGCAACCCGCCTCGTGAACCAAGACGCATCAATCCCACAGCTTCTCGAAGTCGACGACGCTACCCTCCTTTTGTCAAGAAAGGAGCACCTCCGGCGCCGCACACGTGCACTTATCCCTCCGTGTGCGATATCCCTTCCCCGCGGTCTCACCCGTGCAGAGGAGGTTGCGCTTAGGAGGATCCGGGTCGGTGTTGCCCTTACACCAGCAGTAACTAGGACGTGGTCATACTTCCAACACTTATATCCTCGCCCAGGATGCCCGATCTGTAACAACGAAGATGTCGAGGCCGACATCCACCACTTGCTGTGGGACTGCCCAGCACTCAAGCCAACACGATTCCGGCACCTGAGAATAGCTGGCCTTTCAGCAACCAATCCTGCCTCATACGTCACTTGGACGCAGGGACCTCATCATCGCTCACTTCTGGACTTCATAAAATCAGCCAACCTTTTTCCATTCATTTAATCATTTATTCATCCTTCATCTCATAACCTACTGATGCCCTGAGGCAATAAATATCGACTTAAAAAAAAAAAAAAAGACGAAGATCATGGCGTCTTGCCCTATCAAGTCCTCGAGCATCAATGGACAAGAAGTGGAAGCTGTGACAGATTTTCTGTTCTTGGGCGCCAAGATTACCTCGGAAGGAGACTGCAGCCATGAAATTAGGAGACGCCTGCTTCTGGGAAAGAGAGCAATGGTTAGCCTTGACCGCCTAGTAAAGAGCAGAGACATTAGTCTGCCAACCAAGATCCGTATAACCCGTGCTATGGTCTTTCCAGTTGTGATGTATGGATGCGAGAGTTGGACTGTGAAAAAGGCTGACCGCCAAAGAATTGACGCGTTTGAATTGTGGTGCTGGCGAAGACTCTTAAGAGTTGCTTGGACTGCCAGAAGATCAAATCAGTCGATATTGTCAACCATAAACCCTGACTGCTCATTGGAGGGTCAAATTCTAAAGTTAAAGCTCAGCTACTTTGGTCATCTGATGAGAAGAGAGGAGTCGCTGGAGAAAGATTTGATGTTGGGAAAGGTTGAGGGTCGCCGGAGAAGGGGTAGGCAGCGAACGCGATGGTTAGATGGCATTCTCGAGGCATTGCAGATGAAGCTATGTGATGTTAAGAAGATAGTGAGAGACCGGAAAGCGTGGCGTGACATGGTCCATAGGGTCACGAAGAGTCGGACACGACTGAACGCCTGAACGGAACTGGACATAACCTTTCAAAGATGAACCAACTCGCCCAAACAAGAGTATTACTTGAACGTTTTGTTGAGTCGTTCCGCTAGGCCATTCGTTTGTGGGTGATAGGCTGTTGTCGTGTGATGATCGGTATGGCTGAGAATTAAGGTGTCCCTCAGTAGCCGAGCTGTGAATGCCTTTCCACGGTCAGTAATAATGGTCGATGGTGCACCGTGTCTAAACACAATTTCATTCATAAAGAAGTGAGCAACTTCCCCGGCAGTATCCTGGGCAAGGGCATTTGTTTCAACGTGGCGTGTTAAGTAGTCTGTGGCGACTACGATCCACTTATTTCCTTTCGAGGATAAAGGAAATGAGCCTAAAAGATCCATGCCCACTCGCTCGAATGGTGTGAGGGGTTGTTCAATGGATTGCAACATGCCGGATGGCTTGAGCGCGGGTTTTTTTCGCCGCTGGTATTGTCGACAAGTCTGGATGTAACGTTTAACGCTCGGAGTAAGATGTGGCCAGTAATAGTTCTGCCGGACTCGGTTTAGAGTGCGTGTAAAGCCAAGATGATCGGAAGTTGGTTCGTCGTGGCAGGCCAGGAGGATTTCGTGCCTTTGATCAGTCTGTACGACTAGCAAGTATGTTTTTGCACTCGATGTAGAATTCTTTTTATAAAGCACCCCGTTTCGGAGGCAATACGACGACAGCCCCTGAGCAAGATAACGGGATATTGTAGGGTGCCCACCTTCTAGATGGTCGATAATCAGTTGCAGCTCGGCGTCGGCACACTGTTTGGAAACGAGGTCGGACGTACTGACTGTTCCGAGGAAGCTATCGTCGTCGGTTGCGTCTGACGGTGGAGGATCGATGGGAGCGCGGGACATGCTATCAGCATCGGTGTGCTTTCTGCTTGACTTACAAATAACGTCGAAATCGAACTCCCGCAGGCGCAATGCCCAACGTGCTAAGCGGCCACAAGGATCCTTTAAGTTTTTCAGCCAACACAACGAGTGATGGTCAGTGATCACTCGAAACGGCCGGCCATAAAGGTACGGGCGGAACTTGGCAGCGGCCCATACAACCGCCAAGCATTCTTTTTCAGTGGTGGAATAGTTACACTCAGCACTGGAAAGCGCACGGCTGGCGTAGGCAATTACTTTCTCAACCCCGTCTTGGTGCTTTAAAATTGGGCACAAACTTAGGGGGACTGTCCGGAGGTCTGTAGCAGACGCCCAAGATAGAGTTACCCAAGTGGGATGTTATTGCTACCCATACGACTTCTACCGCGCTGGGGATATCGATAAGAAAAGACTGAATGTTATCTTTAACTGCGATTACTACTCCATCATCCTTTTTGTTCCTTCTATCTTTACGGTAAATTTGAAATTTATTGCTATCCGGCAGAACTTCTTTGCTAGCAACGTTAGGGCGCAACCAAATCTCTGTTAAAAGCAGTACGTCACAGTTGCTATTATCGAGATACGAACATAGTTCAGTGCGTTTAGGGAAAAGACTACGTATGTTAGTGAATGACAAATGAAGCACCGAACATAGAATGATATCGCTAGTTGGCTGGACTGGGGTATTGATAACTCGATTCTTTGTACGTCGTGGCTATCTTGAAACTTGGGTTACTTGGTGAGCGTCAAAGTCTTAAATTTAAACTAAATCACCCATGCGATGTTTAGCAACACTTCACTTGTAGGCGTTTTTATTTTAGACTTGGCAAAATCTAGCAGTTTTTCCTGGCTAGCCGTGTATGAAACGAAGAATCCTCACGTACAGCATAATCGGTATCCTTAAACTTGTTCCCATTTTTCAGAATGAATTGCTTATAGTTAAAGAATATATATTTAAGGATGATTGGCCGGCATTTGGCAGCGTGAAACTGCCGTATAGACGTTGCGTTGACTCGAGATTTATCCCAAATTTATCGGAGCAAAGCTCAATTACTTTGCAGTTGACTCAGACGACTCGTCCGGCACGCCAAAGAAAAGCAGATTCGATCGCCTGTTTCCGGAGTCATACTCTGACGTAGTTTCCTTCGTCTTCGTTTCAGCGAGCATTTATTGCTTTTCTTAAGTTGAGTCTTTTGCGTAATTTGTATACTTCTGAAATTTTGCAGTGCCTTTGGTTTTCCAAAACTGCTCGAACAACTTGTGACGTTTTTGAATATTATAGTAAAGTAAGCAAGGCTTCCGCGCCTTTTTATGTTTTTTTCCAACACGACGCGGGAATGCGCGGTCATTGAGATCGATAACTATAGTCTTTAAAATTGAGGGAAGGAAGATGCTGCACCGTTATCACCAGTTACCTGTGATCAATCAATATGCTCTACCTGTGAGTTAAATGCGTCTATAGCAGTGTTATTAATTTTCCTCCTTTAGAACCCTAGTAGCGATGCATAACGTGAAGCGTGACAATCCAAAATCCAAAATATATGCATATGATCACTTACGTCAATGGTTAGAATACCAGAATGAAACTTTTGTTTGTGTTAGCAAAACAAACATCAATTTGTATTTCAGTATATGGAATGATTGTTGTGGAAGAGCAAATAAGGCTGTCAAGTCCATATGACTATATAGTTGAAAGGAATTCACACTGTGCATGACCAGTACGTAATAAATCGATAATAATATCTCCATTTAATAAAACCTCTCATCCCAAGTCAGCCACAGATGTATGCATATGCAATTTGCCTTAAATATGTTGTATGTTTCCAGTCGGAGGCCTATAAAAACAATATTATCCACATCGTGTCATATTTACTCATAATATGTCATGGTCGAAGCAGATCGATTACATCACTGCTAAAGCTCTTAAGAAGGTTGGTTACCTGAGGCGCACAGCAAGAGCAGCTCGTAAAGAGGGTAAATGCTGATGTAGAAAACTTAATTGCGGCCACCTCTTGAATATGAGTCAAATGTCTGGAACCCATATAAAAACCATGTAATTGATGAAATCGAATGTGCACAACGGAAAGCTGTAAGATTTACTTGCCGTCGCTACAACTTCCATTTTTCACCCTCATCTGCAATGTCTTCTCTAAAACTAAGTTCTGCTCTCATCCCGCCGTAAAACTGAGTCCTTCAAACTTCTTCATTCTATAGTGCATTCTTCCAATTGCATTTCAGAGCATATCCTGTTTTCGAGACTCCACTCGAAACTTCTGACCACGGGTTCAACACCACGTCAATGGTGACGCCACTCCTAAAACTAGTTGCTGCCGTGGAGGATGAGGCACGTTGAGCCTGCCGCCCGTGAAGACGTCCGGCAAAAGGTGATCGGGGTTCAAGCTACCCGGCCGTCAACCGGCGAACATCTCCCAAGAAGAAATATCAGCTCTAAGATAACTTCGTGGGGACAAAAGCATCGTCATTTTGCCGGCAAATGAAATTTAACGGTAGCCCTCGACCAGCAGGATTACGAGTAAAAAGTCAGGTTACTCCTCGACAGCCTAGCTTACGAAAAATTAAGTAAAATTAAGTAATTAAGTAACTTGAGGCCAGAATGAACAAGCTTTTGGCTTCAACATTCAAAGGCTACTCTAAGTCTAAACACGTGTACTTACTCCTGATATGCTGGAACGGCTGGGCACCCATCTTTTACGGACTCCCCGCTTCGAGCCCTCTCGAACTATCTCCATCGAATCCTTTACCCACGTACGGAACTCCCGCCACCTCGTCGAACTTCTTTCCAACGTACAAGCGGAAGCAGATGGTTTCTTTCGACGTGGTCTTTGCCAGCGTTCCTGTGCCGACTCCGCAGCTAAACAAGCCCTCGAAGCGGACGCTGACCTCGGTGCCGGGACAAGCTTGAACTCGGAAGAACTTTGCCCGCTCTTGGAGTTTTGCCTGAACAGCACGGCTTTTTCCTTCAAAGCAGAATTTTACAAACAAACAAGCGGCTGTGGGCGCCGCGATCTCAATCACTGCTGCCACCTTAACGATGGAGGCCATAGAAAAGAAAGCTCTCCAATCTTTCTAAGAAAAGCCAAAGGTTTTCATTCGTGAAGTAAGACTAACCGGCCAAGAAGACGCACACAGGAAAAATCGACACAGAAAGAAAGAGGCTGGACTACCAACTGAACTTATTAGCAAGAACGGGGCTCAAATATATAGAGGCGCTCAGTCACATGACCTTTCCACAATCGCCATCACATCCTTCCGTCGTGGTACCACAATTCACTTTCATCGTAACTCTTTTATCGTACCTACGCTTACTCAGTAATAACAACGTACATATAAAACTATAAAACAACACTATCTATGCAAAGCTGCGTCAGAAGGAACTAAAGTCATACACAATACAAACATTCACGTGATTACAAACAGGTGATTACAAAACAGATTGAATGAACCTGATTTCCTTACTTCGCAAGGCAACAGAACAATCACTACAGCATGCGTCTCCTTTCTGTGTTATCATAAATGCTTCAAGAACTTAACGCGCTATTTTGTCGCGACTTCTGCCGAGAATCTTAATGCCGTCAAGCACCGGCTCACATCTGCACTCTTTACAGTGAAGGGGCAAATTAGACCCGGTTTCATTCCTTAGGGAATTTGAGTGCTCCAGTGCTCTGTCTTTAATACAACGACCCGTCTGGCCTATGTAGGCCTTGCCGCAGGTCAGTGGTACTTCATACACCACACCGACCGCACATTCCACAAAGGGTTGGCCATGCCTCTTTTCGCACTGGGGCTTCTTTTTCCGCCCGATGCGTGCACACAAACCGCTCAGCTTTCTCGGGGCTGAGAATACGACAGGCACATCATACCTGGCTGCAACCTTTTTCAGGCTGTGGGCGACACGGTGCGTATAAGGGACCACCTGTGGTCTCCCTTTTCGAGGCTTAGCGGTGGAGCTTTTCTTGCCTTTCATTTTTTGTAACAGGTTCTCTGCTACAGCAGACACGACAGAGCACGGGAAGCCTGCCTTTTGAAGTCTGTTAATCTGATTATTAAAACTTACTTCCATCATGCGAGCGCAGGACTTGATCAGCGCCGATTCCAAGCAAAGAGAAGCGATCGCCCTTTTTACTGTCTTAGGATGTGATGAAGCGTAAGGCAGCAAATCTTTCTTGGCTCTGGGGAAATACATCCAACAGGCACGTCCTTTTGAAAAACTGATGTTAATATCTAAAAATTGCAGGCAATTGTTCTCCGGTATCTCATGGGTGAAAGTAAGGCCTTTTCCTAGTTGTCCAAAGAGGCTTAAGATTCCTTCTACCCTACTGGCATGCGTCATTTTACGGTTAGTCTTTAAAATCACCAGAAAGTCGTCAACATACCTAAAAATTCGCAGGACAGAGCCGTTGTCAATAGAATGTGCTAAGGCACGGTCAATAGAAGGCAAAAATATATTACATAGCACTGGGGCGACACAGGAACCTATGCAAATTCCCCTTTTTTGAATAAAAATCTTTGTTCCAAGAGACACAAAAGTGGAGCCAAGGTAGAACTCTAAAAGTGACAGGAAACTTTACACACTAATACCTGATGAATTCTGAAAGGCTGTAACCCCATTAAAATCAATACACTCACGTACGGCCTCAAACAGTTCTGCATGCGGGACGGAATAAAATAAATCTTGAACATCAATGGAGAACATGAACCCGATGTCCTTCTGCTCTTTTAAATAGGCAGTCACATCTGTCGCATTCTTGGTAGCGAAGGGATCATTAGTAATATGTTTGTTTAAGTTTACAAGAAGAAATCGGCTAATTTGCTGTTGCCATGAGCCGCGCTCGCTGACAATACATCTGAAAGGCAATAAGGCCTCCAAAGAACTTTGTTCAGGTGAGCAGACAAGCCTGCAGAGTCAAGACAAAAGCGGTAGACATGTGCAAGGACTTACAGCTCACCAGGTTGGCGAATGGTATTAGCAAATGTAAAAAGGGTCACCTGGAGATATTTTTTTCCGTTAAGACGCACAAACCCGAAATGGCTTTCAGATGTATTGTCAGCGAGCGCGGCTCATGGCAACAGCAAATTAGCCGATTTCTTCTTGTAAACTTAAACAAACTTATTACTAATGATCCCTTCGCTACCAAGAATGCGACAGATGTGACTGCCTACTTAAAAGAGCAGAAGGACATCGGGTTCTCCCATTGATGTTCAAGATTTATTTTATTCCGTCCCGCATGCAGAACTGTTTGAGGCCGTACGTGAGTGTATTGATTTTAATGGGGTTACAGCCTTTCAGAATTCATCAGGTATTAGTGTGTAAAGTTTCCTGTCACTTTTAGAGTTCTACCTTGGCTCCACTTTTGTGTCTCTTGGAACAAAGATTTTTATTCAAAAAAGGGGAATTTGCATAGGTTCCTGTGTCGCCCCAGTGCTATGTAATATATTTTTGTCTTCTATTGACCGTGCCTTAGCACATTCTATTGACAACGGCTCTGTCCTGCGAATTTTTAGGTATGTTGACGACTTTCTGGTGATTTTAAAGACTAACCGTAAATTGACGCATGCCAGTAGGGTAGAAAGAATCTTAAGCCTCTTTGGACAACTAGGAAAAGGCCTTACTTTCACCCATGAGATACCGGAGAACAATTGCCTGCAATTTTTAGATATTAACATCAGTTTTTCAAAAGGACGTGCCTGTTGGATGTATTTCCCCAGAGCCAAGAAAGATTTGCTGCCTTACGCTTCATCGCATTCTAACACGGTAAAAAGGGCGATCGCTTCTCTTTGCTTGGAATCGGCGCTGATCAAGTCCTGCGCTCACATGATGGAAGTAAGTTTTATTAATCAGATTAACAGACTTCAAAAGGCAGGCTTCCCGTGCTCTGTTGTGTCTGCTGTAGCAGAGAACCTGTTACAAAAAATGAAAGGCAAGAAAAGCTCCACCGCTAAGCCTCGAAAAGGGAGACCACAGGTGGTCCCTTGTACGCACCGTGTCGCCCACAGCCTGAAAAAGGTTGCAGCCAGGTATGATGTGCCTGTCGTATTCTCAGCCCCGAGAAAGCTGTGCGGTTTGTGTGCACGCATCGGGCGGAAAAAGAAGCCCCAGTGCGAAAAGAGGCATGGCCAACCCTTTGTGGAATGTGCGGTCGGTGTGGTGTATGAAGTACCACTGACCTGCGGCAAGGTCTACATAGGCCAGACGGGTCGTTGTATTAACGACAGAGCACTGGAGCACTCGAATTCCCTAAGTAATGGAACCGGGTCTAATTTGCCCCTTCACTGTAAAGAGTGCAGATGTGAGCCGGTGCTTGACGGCATTAAGATTCTCGGCAGAAGTCGCGACAAAATAGCGCGTGAAGTTTTTGGAGCATTTATGATAACACAGAAAGGAGATGCATGCTGTAGTGATTGTTCTGTTGCCTTGCGAAGTAAGGAAATCAGGTTCATTCAATCTGTTTTGTAATCACCTGTTTGTAATCACGTGAATGTTTGTATTGTGTATGACTTAAGTTCCTTCTGACGCAGGTTTGCATAGATAGTGTTGTTTTATAGTTTTATATGTACGTTGTGATTACTGGGTAAGCGTAGGTACGATAAAGGAGTTACGATGAAAGTGAATTGTGGTTCCACGACGGAAGGATGTGATGGCGATTGTGGAAAGGTCATGTGACTGAGCGCCTCTGTATATTTGAGCCCCGTTCTTGCTATTAACCCAGGCAGCACAATAGCCCGGGCCAATATTGTCAGTGAGTTGGCAGAGATCAGCCCTATGTAGGCCCAGCGCTGCCATCTTATGGCTGGTATTGGTTGTGCCATTCTATAACACGTCCAACACTGGCCCTGAGGATTCCATTGGTAACCAATATTGTTCGTACCTATTTATACTGATAACAACATTGGCCCGTCATATCCAATGCCCTGACAATATCGGTGGTACCATTATACGGGGATGGCAATGATGGGCCTGGATATCCGGCGTATCACCGGTGTTGGCGCTGCCTTGAGATAAGGATGGCTATAACGGACAGCATTAGCCATCAGTCCACTGATGTTGGCCAATATTCGACATATGCTGGACAATAATGTGAGCTCTGTTACAATGGCCCGCCAATGTCAGATATACACTGGCATACCTTACACATCAACAGTATTGGCATTGCCCTTTCATAAGGATGGGTATATTGAACAGCGTTAGCCATTACTCCACTGACGTTGGCTAATATATGGCATATGCTGGACAATACTGTCAGTTCTGTTACCATGTCCCGCCAAATACATTAGCACACACTTCAGTCAACATTGTCTTGTCTATTTCACCTACTGGTCAATATTAGATGCAAATTAGCATGTGGTGAAAATATTCCGTGGGAAACCGATTAGCGTGCTTTTGCGGTTGGCAGGCTCGTTTAATACTTGAAGTCGTTAACTGTGCTGTTATAATCGATGTTTTCAAGTTATCTTTGCAATTTTAAATACTTCGGAAATCTTGTGTCTAAATAGTCTTGTGAAGTTCCGGGGTGCTGGTTTCAGTCGCGTTTGCTTTAATCCCACCTAGCTGTTGTTGATGTTGCTTGGGATTACACCATGTTCTTTTACACTAGAACTTTATTGACTTAAGCTGGCACTGTAATCAATCCACATGTATACAGTGACGAATTTGGATGAGACCGGCAAGCGGTCAACGGCGTCAAATATCAATAAGTTCACCACCGTTTGCTGGTCCGTCAGGGCGGCGGCGGCGATAAATAGCTCCACGCCGACCGGTAGATTAGAAAGAATCAAAACGACCTGGCATATATCGTGCGTAGGCAATGGTTGCTATTTTTTGTATTCTCTTCGGCAATGGTCTAGGTTCTTTCATAGCTGCTCCCGTGGCGATTCCTGCTGCTCTGGGTGAAGAGAATTCCGAAAGTTGTAGCAAATTTCTTTGCCCCCGAGTGTATTAAGTTTAACAACAGTGGCGTCAAACAGACGATTACCGCAGGACACGCATGCAGTGCGATGCAAAAAATGAGCGATAAGCATCGGCATATTAAGGCTCGTACGTGACTCAGATCGACTATGGCAAGCGCGCTTCCATTAAAATAAACTTTAAAAGTACACTAGGCCGTCAAGCTATACGAATACGAAGCAACGCAGCACATATTTTCGCTTAAACGATTTAACAATGGTGATCTAAATTAAAGCTGGATTATTGAGCGGTAAATTAAACGTCGGTCCGCACATGTATGGACGTTCCCACATATGGCAAATCGTATCGACGCTTCCTGCTTTGTTGTCGCTCTAAGAAGGGAAGTATTAGAAAAAAAATGGAGAGAAAACACTGCACGTACAATCTCAGTATGAATAATATTAAGGTTATGCTGAAACAAATAACTGGGTTACAGTTTCGCTTTTCTTCATCGCACTCGTTCGCACATTTGTTTTTTCTCAAGCGTCCGCCCTTGTTGACCACACACCGCGCACTTCTGTTCCAGTCCACTGATTGCACTCACTCGCGCCGAAATATGAACGCTCTGTTCGCTGCTTGCTAGGTGCATTGAAAACATCACAAACATAGGAAGAAAAACATGGAGGCACGGCGCCAGCAACAGCGGCCCCGACTTGCCCGAGTGGATGCGCTCTGCAGGTGGGGTTGTCGGGTTACACGCTGCGCGATGCAATCCAAGACGCCGGCCCTGACGCTCCACGTGTGGTTCAAGGTGCACACGGCCGCCGCCCGGGCGGGAATTTACGACGCAATGCGTCAGCCGCTATACTTTAAGGCTCTATTTTTTTCATATACCTATTTGACATACGTAGAGCTAGCGTAACTTACGTCTTAGGCTTTGCGAGAGTAGACCATTCCATACGCGTATAATCAAAAATACGACTGCAATGACCATGGCGCATTAATCACTGATGGAATATCGCACACATACAGTACTAGTAAATGCTCTATGATTATCTTGAAACACTCATTCGGCAAACGAGTACGCCAGTTATTTGCTAAACAAGCCGCGAATATTCAAATCACTGCAGTGGCAAAAATGATCGCATAGCCAGCTAGAGTCGCCCGCGGCACGGCGACGGGCCGGGTTCCACATTTCACAAGAACTTGAAACGCGAAATATATCCGCGTGGGGCTTTGTCACACTGAATTTCATAGGAAATCAAAATAGCTTCGTGTAGCAGCCAGTATACAAGAACGGCAGCTCAGCAGAACAACATTTGATTGGACGCCATGCAAGTGCATTGATAGCATAATTTTTGAATTTCTGGATTATTTTTTTTTTGCACAAGAGCGAAAAAAAGAAGTCTGTAACGTTTCTCCGCTTTTATTCACACCCCCAATTTCGCGATTCCGTCGAAGTTCACTGCATTACAATGCTTGCGCTACAAATGGCAAGAAGGAATAACTGTAGAGTTCAAAAACTAAATAAAGCAGTCGTTGTTTTACAATTAAGCTTAATTCGGCATCAAATACACTATAGCGCAGCAAAAGACGAGGACACAAGAGCGAGAGACGAACACCACGAGCGCTGGTGTTCGTCTCTCGCTCTTGTGTCCTCGTCTTTTGCTGCGCTATAGTGTATTGGAATCATGTACCAACAAGCCCAAAAAACCACGCCACTGATCGGTATCAAAGCTTATTATTCTCTAACTACCTTCGTGGTGGAACAGTTACAGGCGTGCGCGGGGAAGGGAGTTTTTTTTTTTTTTTTACAAATATTGTGTATGGAGAGAAGATTACCCACATGTAAACTGACTTGTTCGCATTAGAACGAAAAAAAAAATGTGAAAGAAAAGACTGGAAACACATATAAAATACGAAAGGGTACAATGGGTATATTAACAACTGGATTACAATGATACATTTTGTTTCGCACGCGCTCGTTCGCACAGCTTTTCACCGAATGCCCTCCGTGCTGACGCACCGTTCAATCCCGTCCTCGCGCACTTCGCACTCCTATCGTTCCCCGGATCGCACTCTCTCACCGCATGCGATGCGAGCAAGGTCCGAGGTTGCATGCGCGCCTCGAAATCCACGCAGGTGCGCCAAAGCGGTGGACGGGTCGACGCACCACTCAGGGTCCAAGGGGCGGACGGCCGCCGCCCAGGGGAAGGAATTGCGCAGTAATAAAAACACGAACGCTAACAGACTGGAGACTTCTTTCAAATATTTCCGGGCTCTCATAACAGGTTGCAGAGAGAAATGTGCTTTTACCGCATTTTCTTGGCCAATAAAATATACGCAAGAAACTAAACTGTGAGAAAGAAACAAGCGCCTAATGAATCGGGCCAACAAACGACTAATATATGAGATAGAATGATGCTGACGGTGCGGATATATGAGAAAACATGTAAGCATCGTATGCAACTAGCTTATAAAGAGGTGGAAAGTCGTGATACTGAGATGCTTAGCTCAATAATTTTCAACAAACTTGCTTCAAATCCTCATTTCAGGGTGATTGAAATATTCCACTCGATTGAGCACTATTGTATGAAAGAATTTTCGTTGGTATCCTAAAAGTGAGCAAACTATTCGTAGTAGAACACAGCATTCACAAAATACAACTTGAACAGGTTTGGGTGTTGAAACAAAACAGCTAGGCGCCTCTACAGGGCGACGACGCGCTTCGCTGCAGGCACAGAGCCCTACATAGATGAGCAGCCGCAGAGCGCATCTATGCTGCTGCTGCTGAAAAGGCGATTACTAAAAAGCTCGAAGGATGACGCGACAATCGATTAGCCGGCATGACGGCGACAGTTGTATTTTGTATCAAAGAGGGCGAAATAAAGTTTTTCCTCCTCCTCCTCCTCCTCCTCCTCCTCCTCCTCCTCGTCCATCCAACGGCCACTCGTTCGCTCGGCTCGACGTTCGGTGGCACCCCGCACGGAAAATGCTTCTTTCTTCAAGAAATATTCCATGTAAGTTTTCAAATTTTTTCATTCAGATTTCATAAAGCGTTTGTGTATATTGGAGCAAAATATTAGCCTCTTAGATTGAGCATTTTTTAAATTACAAGCGTTGTCTTACATTTCATTGTTGCTACAGGCTGCGTAAGCCATGTGCTAGGGAGATTTGTCTTCTTTTAGCATATTTCTTACGTTGTTAACTTTTCAAAAGTGGTTCTCAAGTGTGCGCGACTTGATGCCGATCATTTTGCAGCTTATTTCAAGTTAAACCGTTACTGTTTTGCAGACTACTGATTTTCTAAAGTAAACAACTGCGGGGCATCGTAGCCCTAAAAGCCAACTTCGGATATTCACGGCGTTACAGTGGCTGGAACGGCATATAGCCGTTGCATGGCTCGGCCCCTCGGGTGACCTCGGGCGGAGTCCGGGCAAAAGCATATTTTCTCGTGTCTGGTGCCATAAAACGCTAACCGCATGAGTCGCGCGGCAGTACGATGCGCAGTGCGCTGAGGACCGCTAAAGCATTGCCGCTCGGCGCTGTCGCCCAGGTTCTGGGTTTTTACAAAATCGCTCATGATGCTGGAACCAGCTCGCGAGGCAGCCAATCGCAAAAGGCTTCGGGGTACTCACCTTAGTTGTTTCTTTTTTGCATGCAAAGTTTGTTTCCCTAGTCCGGTATGAGCGAAAATCCTGCAGACGCTCATTTCGTCTGATCCGTGCATATATGAGCGCATCAAGACGGTTTAGTAAAAGCTTGGTAGGGTAGTATTGCAAAACAAAAAATGCTAGTGTGGCTAGATATTGCTAATTTTCGAAAGTTGCAGAAAAACGCCACTGCTTTAAATCATGTCTTCATCGCAGTATAGTAGCACGCCGCTGCGCTGGGACCATTTTTTTTTGGGGGGGGGGGGGGGGCTCTACGTTTTTCAAGAAATTTCATCAGTGTTGCTGTTTAGTGCAAGAAACTTGATATAGCGTAACTGTACTCATTTACCAAACGAGGCGGCGGCGCTAACAAAGCAAGGCTGCAAACGCGTCTCTGTCGCTGAGGTCCTTCGCTCTGTGCGATGTGCGCCAGCGGCAGCGACAGGCGTTGGCGTCGTCGTCGCGCGATGCATCGCCAGGGATTGTCGCCTATTTTTTCTTTCTGTATCGTTGCTTCAGTTGCAATAGATCAGTTGCAAAACCTACACGTCAGCTTCCCGGTGCGGCAGACATTCCTGCACAATGGCGGCATAGACTTTGGGGTACAGTGCTAGCACATCGCCTGACGGGTAGGTTAATTCCCGCACCTCTTGCCCATTCGTCACAGTATTATTCGCGTGCGCATTGTCGCCCCACTATTACCCTCTCCGGTTAGTGTCCCTTTTCTAAATTTCTTTCTTCACCCCTAGGGTGACAGTGCGCCCCCCTTTATTCCAGTGCCCAAAAACCTTTCTCTGACAATGGCCTGTGCGTGGGGAACTGCATCCCAAGCAGCGTGGACTGTGGTAGATGCATGTACTGCACCTAACTGTTATCCCTGAATCAGGTTCTGTCGCCACTGTGCACGAATTCCTGCCTCACAAAGAAGCCCACTTGTAGGTTTTGCAACTGGTCTGTTATAGCATCTCCAGCAGGGCCGGAGCCTAAGTGTGGGCGCTGGGTGGGCTCAGGCAATTTCAGTTCCAGGCCAGGCTCGGGTTTGTAGCATGAGGCCCGGGTCGGGCTCAAAATTTATGCCCGTGCACACCTCTAGTCGCGTCGGTTGTGTAGCACACGTTTGGCGCCCGTACCTGCTTTTAATTTTGTTCTTCGCACCATGACACTTTGCTCCAGCATCAAGACTGCATGAAACATCAGTATGCATTTTCCGGTCGTTATGCTAACTGATCGCCCCACCGCCCTGGCACAGCTATACCATGTGTAACATAGAGTTGCAATTAGTCCATTTTTTTGAGACAGCTTTCAATTGAAATTATAGATTAACTAAACAGAGAAGAGCCGTGGTATGCTTTTATCATGATTTAGAGGCATCGATTTAATGGAGATTTTCTTTCCTTGCATTTAGGGCTCTTTGCTCTATAACGCCCGCAGTCCAGCTGCTCCACTTGTATCATCGCACTGCTTTTGCACAAGCAATCATCTGCCATCAAGGGGGTGCTGCCTGAATGTGAGGCAGACAACATCGTCAACATTTTGGTGCTGCAAACCTGTCAACAACTGTGGGAGCCTTGCCATGAAACATGCTGTGTGTAAGGAAACATTGCCTCGGTAGGTATGACACATTGGCTTTGTTTTGCATTATATAAATGCTTTAAATGCTCTGCTGGCGTTTTGCTATATGATTGCATGCTATATGACTTTTTCTGGCTTTTTAGCTCAAGACTTACTTGTTCAGAAGTCTTGCCCACCAGTATGCAGAAAATAATATACTTCATGTCCCTGGCAGTGCCTTAATAGCTGGTGCTATATTTCATTGCTTTATTTCAACAGTATGTGACTATTTCAAGTTGAGGCATGATTGAGTGAACCTGTGGTGTAATAGCACAATAATAGACATAGCTTGTGAACTTACGAAGTAGTTGTCATTTGCGTAACACGGGATTGCAGGTGCTTTGTGTGGTGGAATATTTAGCATACTTGATTATGCTTGCATTACAAGAATTCGCAGGAAGCCTGTATTGAGGTTGCAGAGAAGAAAGCCATTCAGTATTGCTCAGGCCTTCCACTCTCCCTTCATTACTGCTGCCTGCACTGTATGTATTTGTTCATACAGACATGCAGTTACTGACTGCTTGTACATTTCTGGTTGCCTACACTGGCTTCAGCCATGTAGATGTAATATTACTTTGATCTAAACCAGACTATTTACTTTGCTCAAAGTGACAATTTTAAATAATTTTCTCCCCAAGCCATTGAGATTCGCCATTAGCTAACTCGCTTTATTCGTAGCTGCAATGAATTTATTCTGTAACCCTAGAGCAAGACATTTGCAGAAAGATCATACTCGTTCAAATTTTGTAAATTTTAGAGAACATTGTTTTTGCATATGCTTCTGTGTTCTGAAAACAGAGCAGACTTGCCTACAGTGCAGGAGGGGTGGGCTGAAAGACAAAAGGAAATTAGTGCAGCTGCTCATTCAGGCGTGCATTCCTTGTGCATTTATTGCTCTTATATGTGCACCTTTGTATGCATGCTTGCCAGGGCTTTCCCCATAATGGGTGGCAGTGATCTTGCCGCCTACCTCTCAGGGGGACTGCCCTTTTCTAACTACCTGCTCACAACCAACTCACCTCCTGGGCTTCAAATTTGTCATACTCAAGGACGATTTTCTGTGTTTGATGTTACCAGTGTCGCCATTTAAGATACGCAGTGTGCATCATTGGTCCATTATTTATTATAAACTGAAGGCGCCAAAACAATGCACGCACACAAGAAAAGAACGGGACAGAGTTCCACTCACAACTGATTTATTGTGCAGAACAAAGTACATATATATCTCACTACCGGCACATGCGCAAGGAACACATTCAGCTACATCGCATTCAGCATCTTGTAGTTTAAGATAAGCTTTGTTCAAGAAATGATTTCTCAGAGAAAGATGCTATGGTATGAGACATGGGCTTCTTGAACATATCCTAAACTACATGACGCTGAATGGGTTCCTTGCGCATATGCCGGCAGTGAGATATATATGTACTTTATTCTGCATAATAAATCAGTTGTGAATGGCGCTCTGTCCCGTTCTTCTTTCCTTGTTTGGGTGCATGTTGTTCCGGTGTCTTTAATTTATAATGAGCACTGTATGAAAACTATTCCTTGGTACATTACAAGTAAGGCAATTGTTTATAGTAGAATGCAGCAAGCAATAAAGCTGTGAAAACTAAAAAGCTGGAACTTGAAATGGTACGGTTATCTTGAGAATATTATATGCGTGCGCAGCCTAGAGAATATCTGCGATGTACACATCTCTCTCAGTTAGCTGATTGAAGATAGCTTGATTGATTCTGTCAGGGCAATTATTTCTTCATTCCGGCCGCAGTAATGTATGCGTGCCTGTAACTGGTGTACTCCAGAAAAATATTCTTTAATGTGTTCTTTAATATTCAGTTTTGCATGCTTAGTAATCCATATTGTCTATTGCAGGAATGTTTAAGAATATTTTAAAAATTGAAAGTTGTGGAGCCAGAACCGTCATATTTTCTGGAACTGTAATTCTATATGAACACTAAGCATCCACCTGAAGTTATCGGTTTGCCGGAAGCAGGTTTTTTCTTCCAAATATCTTTCTTTTGTATCTGGAATGGATATTATTTTGCATATATGTTTATTATCCCTACGTTATAAGATGCTGCATGCCCTTGCAGGCCCAGCAACTTGTAGCAAAGTGCTCTAAAAGAAGAATGTGTGGCAATAGGCCTTCAATATATACAGTAGAACCCCTTTATAGTAAAGCCACTGAGGCCAGCGAAAATATTTACTATATTGTGGTCTTTACTGTATCAGTGGTCTGTGATGACATGGTCCTGAAAGTGCTGTCTAGTAGTTAAATAGGCACTTACTGAACACGTCTTGTTGCTTAATGAAAAAAAAAACCTAAATACCTTCCATCTCGCTTTTATCATCTCTTTGTGTGATTTTTTCATTATAAAATTTCTCTACATCTTGTGGAAGTACCTCTGAAGCATGAAGACGTGATTACGAATGCAACCAAGTTCGATTTCATCTAAAAACTAAAGCCTTGCATGAACATGGTGTCTCTTTTTGCTATTTCTGTCTTTTAAAAGGCAATAAGTGATAAATTCGCATGGCACTCAAGTGCTGTAAGACCTTACTCGCTGCACCTCCACTTTCTGCCACCACTGCCTCATGATTTGTACTGCAGTGAATGTTGACCCATTTCTTTCCCTTCCCTATTTCGTGCTGCACGTTTACTCCTTTACTTTCTGAATGGAACACGCCGCCTCCTTGCTATGTTTGTAGACAGCTTTACTTTTTTCTTCGCGCTGCGCGGTTTCCCTCACAGCTCCAAGGCTTCTGTAAAGTAGGCGTCTTCTGACTGCTGCTACGGCTAGTAGTAAAGCCACCTAAATGAACACTCGGGGTTATTGTTCTGTTTTCAAATACAAAAAGTCTTGGCCTCGCGACGCTAGGTAGTGCGCGGGAGTCGTCGTCATGGCCAGAAGCACTTTAACCGTTTTTTACCAAAAACATCTTCACTATAAAGGGGGAAAATGTACAGTTGAATATGGAAGATGAACTGGGACTTCAGTTTCACTTTACTATATCAGGCTTTACTATAGCGGGGTTCTGTATTTTGTACTCAATCGTATAGAGCACCCAGACTTCAAATATGTGTTTGAATAAGTGTTGAGAAGGTGAGTTTAAATCTTATGGTGATATATGCTTGTCTTCTGTGCAGATGTCATTTGTAACACCCACGGGCCAATCTCCTCAACAAACTGTTCCTGAATGTTTGTTTCCTGCGGGGGGCCCAGCTTACTACCTGGGCCATGCGCTTCCCCCGCACCCTCAACCTCATCACTTGATCCATTGACCCTTCACTGCCAACTATCATGCTCAACACAGTCCACTGCCATTTTCCATCCATGGTGGACACTGCCCTGGAATGCACCCATGCTCAGCCTCCTGTTCCTGCAACACCTCTTGCACTACAAGGCTATAGTGCATCAACCCTGCTCAACATGTCCAGCCCCTTCCATCATGAGCAATGCACACTGCACCCCATCACCTCTACCTGCACCACCTGGTCATGTGCTGCTTAGTGCCCTGTTTCCAATTATACCTACTAGCCTCTCCCATATTAGCCCTGTACCAAATGCCTCCTGCCCTGCATTTTGGCCCTCTGATGTCCTTGTGGCATGTACATGTATATGAGCTCTCAATAAAATGTTTTCGGAAAATATTTTGCTTGCCTCATTTAATTGCATGGTTTTTATGGCTTCTTAGGGAGATGACATGCAAGGTGGTATTGGGAAATGACTGCATAAGAAAGCCACAATTGTCAGAGTGACAGTTAAGCAAATGGCAGCAGTAAGGGCAAAGGTGAAATAACTGAATGGCTAAAGGTGGCTTAACAGTGGCAGTGCCAGTGCCACGTGTGCCGATGAATACTTGTTGCATGCCAATAATTACCAATATGTGATACTAGCGGCACGGCCGGTTTATTGCCAATGCAAAATGGGCCAATGAATACTAGTGGCATGCCAATACATGACACAAGGGGCACGGCCAGCTGATAGCCTATGTTGGCAGTGCCAAGACAGGTGCAATGTTGGCATATAAGCCGGACCAATATATAAAAATGTAGTAATTTTTCAGAAAACCAGTGTTACGTCAATGTTGGTATCAATTTTTGTCGACGTTGGGCCGGGGTTGGTGCGATGTTGGTGTGCTGCCTGGGAAATCAGTTGGTAGTCCAGCCTCTTTATTTCTGTGTCGATTTTTCCTGTGTGCGTCTTCTTGGCCGGTTAGTCTTACTTCATGCAATGCACCAACTAGCCCAACAACGTGTTTTACTGAATTAGTTTTCATTCGGTACGTCGACGACTGATTTTGCATCATAAAAAAGAATTACAAGTTGAAAACTTCCTTGCGCACCTGAACGCGGTTGAGCTCTCCATCCAGTTCACTTTGGAACGGGAAAAAGAAAATCAGTTACCAATTCCTTGACGTCCTGATTTCAAGTAAGGGCGAGAGCTAAAATTCAGATTGTACAGGAAACCCATTCATACCGGCCGCTACTTAAATTTCAATTCAAACCACCCCGCTCAGCACAAGGCCTCCGTCGTCTCTTCTGAGGAGAGCTGAGTACATTTGCTCCTCCGAGGCGGAGAGAAAAGCGGCCACCGTTTTCTCCGATCTGAAGAAAAATGGCTACACACGCGCCTTTATTCAACGTGCTTCCCGCCGTCAGGCTCGCAGGACAAGAGGGTCGGTCAGCACGGAAACGACGAAGCGCCCTCGCATTGTGCTCCCATACGTGGCGGGTACCAATGTGGCACGCATCCTGCGCAAACACGTCTGGGTGTCTCACAAACCTGCCTCAATAGTCGGCCGTTGTCTACCAAAGACCGCATCCACAGAGAAACACAACCGGGCGTTGTTTATAAAATCCCGTGCTCCCAGTGCCCGGCCTTGTACATGGGTGAAACAAAAATCTCCGTCAGCGACTATTACAGCACAAAAATGATGTCCGGCAAATGAACTCGGAAAGCAACCCCCTCGTCCACAAAATCGCCTTTAAAGGCCCCAATGTATGGAGCGTTTTTTCCGCCTCAAGCCGCCGTTTTACGCCCGGCGTCGGAAAAATCGCGCGCCGCGGCCGATCTGGCCCTGCCAGATATTTGACGCGCGGGCGGCGCGGCATTCTCTCGAACCGGAAGCTACTGCCGACGCGAGCCAATCATCATCATCATCAGCCTGACTATACCCACTGCAGGGCGAAGGCCTCTCCCATATCTCTCCACTTAACCCGGTTCTGTGCTAGCTGCATCCACTTGACCCCTGCGAACTTCTTAATCTCATCCACCCACCTAACTTTCTGCCGCCCCCTGCTACGGTTTCCTTCCCTTGGAATCCAGTTTGTTACCCTCAGCGACCATCGGTTATCCTCTCTTCGCACTACATGTCCTGCCTATGTCCATTTCTTTTTCTTAATTTCTACTAGAATGTCGGTAACTTGAGTTATTTCTCTGACCCACTCTGCACGCTTTCTATCTCTTAATGTTACCCCTACCATTTTTCGTTCCATAGCCCTCTGGGTTGTCCTCAACTTAAGTAGAACTCTCTTGGTTAGCCTCCACGCTTCAGCCCCATAGGTGAGCACAGGCAAGATGCAACTGCTGTGTACTTTCCTCTTGAGCGATACCGGTAAGCTGCTAGTCATAATCTGCGAGTGCTTGCCAAATGCGCACCATCCCAATCTTACTCTTCGTGTTATTTCCTTTTCATGGTCCGGATCTGCGGTTACTACCTGTCCTAAGTAGACATATTCGTCCACTACTTCCAGTATTTCGCTACCTAATGCAAACTGCTGTTCCTTCCCGAGGCTGTTGAACATTACCTTAGTCTTCTGCATATTGATTTTCAAGCCTACGTTTCTATTTTTCCTATCTAGGTCATCAATCATTATTTGCAGTTGATTCCCCGAGTTACTTAGCAAGGCAATGTCATCAGAAAATCGCAGATTACTGAGGTATTCTCCATCTACCCTTATCCCTAACTGCTCCCATTCCAAGTCTCTGAATACTTCCTCTAAGCAAGCTGTGAAGAGTACTGGGGAGATTGTGTCTCCTTGCCTAACACCTTTCTTTATGGAAATTTTGTTACTTTCTTTATGCAGAACTATGGTTGCTGTGCAGCCACTATATATATCTTCCAGCACTTTCACGTACGGCTCGTCTACCCCCTGATTTCGCAATGCCTGCATCACCGCCGAGGTTTCAACTGAGTCAAATGCTTTTTCGTAATCAATGAAGGCTATGTATAGCCAATAGGAGCGCGGAAAGCTGGAATTTCTGGTTTGAGCGGCCGCTGTCAACATGGCCGCCATGGCTGACGAGGTGTGCGGGGGCTAGTTTGCCGCAGAAATGTAATTATCGTAAAAATAAACGCTTAATCAAGCACGGAATGTCGCTTTTTTGTGAGTATACGACCTACTCTCAGATCGTAAGGTATTTGTTTTCTGCCTGAAGCAAAATTTGTAATAAAAAAGAAAAAAAAACATGCCGCTGGTATCCGAGCTGGAATTCCGAGGTATCTTCGTTCATTCGAGCAAGCCAAATCCTTGCGCGACCTGCTTTGTACTTTTAGCGTCGGAATGCGCCCTCTGGCGATTTTAACGCAAGGGACAGCGTCGCTCTGCGGTTATTTCTGCTCGCTGATGTATTTGCTTTCGCATCGAGGGGTCAGCGGCGGCGCTCGCGCCGCTTCGTCGTTCCAGGCATCTGGAGCTCGGCGTCGCGTCGGCAGTTTTCGACGTGCGAAAATCGTGAAAAAAAAAAAAAAAACGCTGCATGTATTCCGGGCTTAAGGAGGCGTCCTTGACGCGGAAACCAACCCTTTCAAAAGACGTCGCGTTAAGTGGTGGTTCATCCGGCTGACAGCAGTGAATAGGAAACCCTCCGCGTATACGATTGGATTCCGCCACGTGTAGGAAACGGGGAAGCAAAGGCTGCTACTGCGGGCCTCGAACTTTAGTCGCTCCTGAGGAAGGGACCGAGTTGGTCTCCAAACGTCGGGTTCTAATAAATATTTTTGGTTGGTGATAGTGTTTCTCAAACTTTTGTTTATATCTTGTTTTCAGAACTACCTGCGTCTAGGAGCCATCATGATTCTAATACACAACATTGTTTTCACCTTACCAACGCTTTCAAATACAGTTTCTTTTCTCATTTAGGAACTCCTTACTTGAAAACTTCCGTTGAATTTCTGAATGTGCATCGGTAATTCAGTCGTAGCATCAGAAAGTATTTTGTGTTAATATTTGCGTTGGTAGATTTCTTTGATGTATTGAATTGTATAAAATATTTTATACCCACTCCTGATATTGTACTGAATTGGCTGCAGTATTTTTAAATGAATGAATAAAATCGTTATACCTGACTGTGACCATTTCACAGTCACACGGGACCATTTAGTGCTTGATAAAAACTAAATGGTAAGAGTTGTTTCACATAAACAGACTCGCCACCATCGCGTCAATTATGCCGATACATTCCCAGGTGACAATACTGTTACGGACGAGGAAGGAGAGCTGGCGTGGCGCTGGCAGGAGCGCTAGGCCAGCCAACATTTTTTCATTAAACGTCATCCCATGGTCATCGAACATCATTTCTCTGTTCTCTCCTGTCGTCATCGGCTTGCCGCTCCGTAACATTATCTTGAAAAAGCATATGCATCAGTCAGTGCATAGTCCCATGTCTCTGTGAAGCACAGTGCATCAAATGCCAATAACAATGAATCTAGATACAAATCAAGTTGTTCACTCTTACTGCACAAAGTGAACGCATTAAGTTGCAAAACTGACATTGAGCTATTAGTCAGTTTAGGGCTATGAATATGGTGGTTAAAACTTCGGATCGAGTTCATTCTTCCATTCATGCTACTCATCTTATAAACAATACCTAGTATAGACCTGTATGCATTTGGCATTGCCAAAGAAAGGCAATGCCAAAGATTGTTCTAACTACCGCACGATAGCGCTTATTGCGCATGCTAGCAAGGTGATGTTGAAAATCATCCAAGGGAGGCTGCAGCAGTATGTGGATCGGGAGCTTCCGGACGTGCAAGCTGGGTTTCGCAAGGGCAGAGGAACTCATACTTAACAAGCCGAAGGACGAGACACAGGAAAGAAGAGGACAGGACAAGGCTGGACTAGGAACCGATATACCGCACGCATTAATAAATGCCAGTTCATCATTATCTACAGTGATGCAGTCTTGTACACACCTTAGAAGTCCGTCCTGCGGCAAAGAATAATATAAGTCCTCCACATCAATGCTCATTGCAGAGCACCTACCCGGATTTCTGTCCATTAAAAATTCTAGCACCTTAGAAGAACTCGGAATCAAAAATGGGTCCTTAACTTTGAACACCTTTAGATGCTTCTTCAAAAATCCCGAAATCTCGTACTGCCATGTTCGACGTTCCGAAACAATGCTCCTGAAAGGAATGTCCGTCTTGTGCGCCTTCGCCGAGAAGAAAACATCCAAGTTGGCGTCTGTAGCTGCCTTCACCCTCGAACTTAAAGCCTTCAGGTTGTGATCGTCTAACCAAGCGATAGCTTGCTTCCTGTAAGATGATGGCTTCGCTTTCACTTTCTTAAAATTCTTGGCAATCGAGGACGAGGCTTTTTCAGAGAAACAGCTGTCAGGTACAACGACAAAGAAGCCTTCCTTATCAGATACCATCAGACGCAATCGGTTGTCAACCAGGTAGTCACATACTGGTTTCAGACTGGACCGTGGCTTCTGCTTACAATTCCGTGCCGCTATTACGTCCGTGGCTTCACTCAAAAACCGACTCTTCTCATCTTCCGAAACATGACGAGCAATATTTCGAGACACCGCCAGAAGATCAGCTGGACTTACATCGGGTTGCAGGCAAAACTTTGGCCCGCGCTCCAAGATCCGCCTGTGCCTTACATCCAACTCTTTGTCTCCCAGGATTAGCAGTTTACCCTGTACACTTGCGCGCCCCTTCCGAGAAGGCAACGTGAGGCGAACAGTCTTCCACATGAACTCCGTTAGTCCGTCAAGAGTCTTGCTCCAGTCAGCTAGCTGACCTCCGCAACGAGTATCTCCGCTGCCAACACAGTGGACACGTAGTGTTTCTCTGTAGAGACGGGCTTGTCTCCACCATTCCGAGGCCAAGATGCGACATATCCTGCTTGAATGGCCCGGAGAAGGCTGCAACCAACCACACAAGGACTGCACATCAGGAGGGCATCTTCGGTGCTTGGCATACCATGTGACGTTCTTTCTACATCTCAAAAGTAATGCCGCGACGCGCCTATATATTGTAAGTGTTCCATTCAATAAAGAATCAGTTGTCTGTTAGCGCTTATCCGTGTCACTTCCCTGTGTTCTGTTATTGTTGGCGCTTCTTTATTTTATAACATGTATCAATAGCACCACAAAAAGTTCTACTGGAATACTGTTTTGGACAGTGGGCCCTTCATTATGTGTTTCCTCTGCTACGGCACACCTTGCCATCATTGTCTCCAACATTACATGATGCCGCGCAAGACATATCTCGTTCAGGAAGGGCCTGATCCCGGGTGAAATCATCGCTCTGTTCGGCGCCCTTCGGCCCTCCTACGGCCTCGTTAAGCGGGTGTGTAGAATTTTACGGGAGGAACTGTGGAGGCAAGTGCGGCTCTTCTACGACTATTTACGGATTGCATGTGACAAGCAAGACCCTGAATGGATTGCCGAGAAGATGTTCCGGGCTCAAGCCATGGAAGTGTCACATGTTGATTAATACAAAATCACCCCTGAAGAAGCACAGTGGCGGCTCAGTTTTAGGGCAAGCACAGAGGAGGGTGAAAGAGCCCAAGTTCAGCATCGAACCTGTGATTGCGGCTCATGAGTTTCTGCCACTGAATAGGCGTGTCGCGAGGAAGGCGTAGCCTGAAGAACGTGAGCGGCGTTTACTGGATGGTGTCGACGCCTTGGAAAGGACAGTTTCGAGAAGAACCGCTTCGAGAAAGAACCGCTCCGAGGTCAGCGCCGTTGTCGCCTTTTTGAAGGACAGAGATCTGTGGTCAATGCAAGCAGATAAGGAAGGCGGTTTGTAGTGGTTCCAGTGGACATCTACAAAGAAAAGACTAGCTGTGCCGTGAGAAAGAATTTCGCAACAACGAGCCTCAAGGCAGATAAAGTGAAGGCTCGGGTGGTCTCCCTCTGCAGGAACTGGAAAAGATTGCAAATGCTATCAGTCAGTGCAAAGAAAAGACTCTCAACATGTTCTTTACAGCGAAGATTCACAAGGTAGATATTCCTTTTCGTTGCATTGTAAGTGATGCTTGGCAGCGCCACTTCTTGCTGAAACATTTCAATTGGCTCGTAGTAGAGGATCCTCAAAGAACTCAATGGACGTTTTCTGCAGTCTTGTGCAACTATTGGTTCTCGGTGAAACATCTATTCCACACAAAGAGCTTTTCTTATCTGTTCAGCATTGCACTGAAAAGCAGGGTGTTGTTTCATTTCGGAATGCAGTTGACGATTTCCTGAATTTACTTGAATGCTATCTTAATGCCACGTTAGTTCAGTTTGCAGACATCCAGAAGAATGGAGTTTGTATCGTTTCGTGCGTGGCTCCACTGTTGAGCAACATCTCAGCAATTGATGAATCTCTGGACAGGAACTTTGAAAAAGATAAAGTTACGAAGATGTTCCGGTATGTAGATGATTACTTGGTGATCTTGACCAAACAGTTATTAAAAGGAATTGCAGCGCTAAAGGACGACACAGAGAAAAAGAAGCACAGGACGAAGAAAACGTCCAAAGAGAAGGAAGCATTTGCTAGGTGCAACAAGAAGTACAGAAAGCCTTATGTTGCATCCCTCTCACTTGCGGCAAGGTATACACCGGCCAAACAGGCCGGTGTATTCATGATAGGCTACGGGAGCACAAGAACTCGTTAAGGACTGGCACCGGCTCCAACCTTCCCTTACATTGCAGAAAATGCAGTGATGGCACGTGTCGAGCCCTTTTGTATGACACGACTGTATTAAAGGGATGCAAGGACGCAATCGCCCGACATCTCATTGAATCATATCACATGGAAAGAACTGGGTCTTACTGCGTCAGTTCTGTCACATTGATGCTGCACAGTAATAAATACCCCTTTTTAGATAGATGTGGAATATTATAGCTCGTCTAAAGATAACCTCCTGTGTGTTTGCATAAATTAAAGTGTCACGCCGTCCTGGGCTTCTTTTTCTCTTCGTCGTCCTTTAGCGCTGCGGCTTCTTTTCATAACCATGAACCAACAAGCCAAATTAGGAGCTTTGTTAACCAAACAGGACCCATTGTCCGACACACTGTGAATGAAGTTCTAGAAATATTTAGGGAACGTAGCCATGGATTAGAGCATACCTGTGAACTACCGAACAGCAGTAAGTTACAGTTTCTTGTCGTTGGGACGGGAAGCATGTGCTGGATTTAACACCCCCAAAAAGAGCTTCTGTCAACGACTCGGCACACTCAAAAATAGTAAAACGAGCCATAGCCACAGCAGCACTAGAAGCATGGGTTAAGAAGTCATGTGAACAATGCATCCAATGCAGCTTTCAAAACCAGATTGCACGGTTACAGAAGCAAAGCTTTTCTCAGACTCTGCTATCAGCGGTAACCGAGACCTTGCTTCAAAAAATAAGAGGTAAAAAGACTAGCAAAGCTCAGGAGGAACTCAGGAGGGTAAAACCTATAGTCATTCCATACTTCTACCGTGTTGCGAATAACCTGAAGAAAGTCGGAAGTTTAAAGTTCCGGTGGGTTTTTCCGCTTCTTGCAAGCTAGCTTCATTGTGCCCTCAGATTAATAATAAGAAACAAGGAAAATGACTTGCGGAAATAATCATGCCCAAAAGTTTGTTAGGTGCGAGGAGGGGATGGTGTACCAGATCCCGTTGACGTGCGGAAAGGTATATTACTGCGAAACCTTCAAAACTGCTTTTCTTGTTTTTAAGCAGCCGCCGGCATGTGGCCTTATCTCTCTGATTTTGCCAAGGGTATCAATTCTGTATTCTTTGTTTGTTAATGCGCAATGTCGCGCAACACTTCTTTATCAGTTCCTTCGTCGCGCAAGATGCGCCGAGATCTGTCTCGAAGATTCCGGCCATTCGCGTATATATCTGCAATGTGTGAGGTTATGCTAGTGACAGTTTGTGACGGTATCTAGATGGTTCTGAGCCGTCTTTAAATGGAGCGTAGATATGTGCGACAGGAATTCTTATTTCGACGATCGACGAGCGTGTGTGTTGCTATCGCCGCCGCCAAGTTGCTTACTTCTACTGCGGGCGCAAATCAGCCCAATAAAGAGTTGATTTCAGTACCATCACGCCTGTGTCTTCTTTTGGTTTGTACGGCTTTGTGACCACTACGTGACATCTGGTGGAGGGGCTGAATCCCGACACCGTGTCGTACCCCGAAGATGGCACCCGTTGAGCTGAAAGCACACTTGGCTTTCGTCCACCCCGTGAGCCCCCTGTTTCCAATGACCCACGGACGTAATGCCGAAAGTTGGGCGAGCTGGTTAACATTCATGATGGAAAATAGCACGAAAGTACACGAAGGACGGAAGGAAGTAAGACACGGACAAGCGCTTGTCCGTGTCTTACTTCCTTCCGTCCTTCGTCTACTTTCGCGCTATTTTCCATCATGACCCACGGACGTTGATGCAGAATACTGGTTTGACCTGTTCGAACTCGTGGAGACGTTCAACCCCTGGAACGACGAAGCAAAGGCAAGGCAAGTCTATTTTGCTCTTGAAGGATCTGCCCATATTTGGCTCGAAAATCACAAGGCAGCTTTGAAGGATTGGGAGATTTTCAAAAACGAGTGTTTGACAGCCTTTGCAATTGTCGTTTGGAAGGAAAGAGCCAAGGCCATCGTTCAATCAAGACTTCAACTCCCAAATGAGCCTGTCTCGGTTTATGTTGAGGAGATGAAGCGCCAGTTTCGCCGTGCCGACCCTAAAATGGCCGAAGGTGAGAGAGTGAAATTTTTAATGTAAGGTGGTTAGAGTCGCGTTTTGCAGGACTTATCCGGAATACGCCGAAAACTGTGGACGAATTTAGAAGTGAAGCATCGACCATCGAGAAGATGATGGACACAAGAATGCGCCACTACGATCGAACACTCCAGCAGGTCTACGCAAGCCCCTACAGCATCTCATCTTCGAGCGGAAAAAGCCTTCGAGACCTCATCCGGGATCGTGCGAGAGGAGCTCCGCCGACTGCTGCCATCATCCCAACAACCCCAGGTGGCGACGCTCGACAACGTCGTCCATGAAGAAGTCAAGCAGGCACTCCCTCAAGTGATTGCTCCGACTGCTCCCGCGCAAGAAGCAGCGCGGGAACTAAACATCACGACATCAAAATGGCCTTTGGTGGTTTTATGCCATCAGTCGGTCATGGTGCAAGGGTGTGCAGGATACTGAGATCAGAGTGGCGACGCCAAGCGCGTCTTTACAGAGATCTTCTCTACACGCGCCTTCAGGATCCGACAAAGCCATCCGGTGAAAATCAATCGCTACGCTCCTTCTTCACCATAGTGGACCGCTTCACTGAAAGTGTGTGGCAGCAACAGCTGAGGAAGCTTCGTGCCGGCCATCCCAAAAGGCCCCCTGTCACAAGGTGCGAAGTAAAGACCATAGGACAAGCTCGTTTACCAGAGAACATGGATAGCATCCTCAGCCTGGGACCCAAGTTCGCCATCGAGCCAAAGTTGAGTGCCCCTGAGCAACTGTCCTTTGTTCGACATGTTTCGCGATATGCTGAAACCAGTGAAGCTGAAAGGTGCATTTCAGAAGGGGATGATGTGCGGAATCGCGGTAGAAGAGTAAGGCCATGCTTTTCGCTGGGTCGTTTGGCTGCGGATCTGAGACAAAATGATCTTTCCCTTCTTCCCTCAGACAAAGAAGGCGGGTTCGTGGTGATAACAAGGGATAACCTTGGAAAGAAGGCCCTTGACGCGTTTTCATCCGTCCTACATGGGAATCAATTGGTATCAGCGAAAAAATTACAGTCGGCTGGCAAAGTTCTTTGTAACAAACTCAACCTGGATAGATTGGCTAAAACCATAGAAAACAGCAACGCCACGTTTTTGCAAGTTATGTTCACCGCTAAAACCCACAAAGTGGAGTGTCCCCTTAAGGGTGATAGTATCGGAAAATGGCACGTGGCAGAAAGCAGTCGCACTCTTCCTGCAAGGAAAACTAAATCTTTTAAATATTGACGACCCCTTTCAGATTCAAAGTTCCGAAAAAGTTGTAGATTTCTTACAGAAGAACCATAACAAAGGTCTTTTGGCCTGCTCTTCTGACATAAAGGATTTATATTACTCCTTGTCACAAGATAAACTCCTCAGTTGTGTGGAAGAGTGTATTGATTGCTTTCGACTAGTGGCTTTTCAAAATTCAGCAGGTGTATCCGTGGAAAGTTTTCTCGAATTGCTTTCGTTTTATCTAAAGTCAACCTACATAGAATGGAATAACCAGGTCATCATACAAAAACAAGGGGTCTGTATAGGCTCATGTATTGCTCCCGTTCTTAGTGATGTTGTTTTAGCCCATTGTGACAGAATAGTGTCTGACCGACTCGGTATTTTGAAAATGTGTCTGTTTTTAGATATGGTGATGATTTTTTAATTGTTTTACAAGACTGCGAGGATTTTTCGACTACTGTAAGCCAGCTTTTAGCCCTTTTTCGCGAGTGTTCTAATCCTTTGGAAATGACGCATGAAATTCCAAAGGATGGTGTCCTACAGTTTTTAGATCTGGAGCTAACCCTCACTGAGAAACGCGTTTGTTGGGAGTATCATCCAAGGGCCAACAAACCCCTACTACCGTTTCACTCATCACATTCTAAACTTGTCAAAAAAGCAATAGCCAAGCAGTGCTTAAATAATTCCCTGAAAAAATCCTGTTGCCATTCAATATCCTTTCAAAGGCAAGTAACGCGTCTTGTGTCAGCGGGATACCCTACCAGCCTCATTTTATCTGTTTCTGAAGGGATGCTAGGAAAAACAAAGAAAAAACAAAGACTGAGCGAATGAAATGGAAAAAAAAACAGTGGTAAGTCCCTATTTGCATAACACCTCGCATCGCCTAAAAAAGATAGCGAAACGCAGCAACGTCAGAGTGGTGCTATCGGCTCCCCAGAAGATAGGAAGACTTGTGAAAATGACCAACCCTTTTTCAAGGCCAAAACAGCAGCGGACAATTAGACATTGAGACCCCTTTGTAGCTTGTTCTTCCGGGTTGGTGTATGAGATTCCCTTGTCATGTGGCTCGAGGTACATCGGCCAAACTGGCCGATTTGTCAATGAGAGATTATTGGAGCACAGGAGGAATGTGGGCAACTACAGGGATGGTAATCTCTCTGTGCATTGTCACGATTGTGCTGAAAAGAATAAAAAAGCGTGCGAACCATTTTTTAACGCGTGCAAGATAGTAGCCATACATGTGTGTAAAGATGTCAGGGAAGTAATCGAGGCCGATCTGATTACACACCATCTGTTTCTTTGACGGCCAAATAGTTAAATTTTTTGTCCGGGGCCACGTGATGTCGGCGTTTATGTCGGGTGACGTCATGATGCAGGTTGTATTTAATGTGCAATTGTGTCAATAAATCATCAGTTGAAAGTTAGCACTCGTGTTGTCTACATCTCTCTCGTCCTTGTTCATATGCGCTAGAACGTGTCTGCAATGCACCAACTCGCCCAACAATCTGTGCTCTTGGTATGACGATTGCTTTCCCTGACAACCTAGAGGACACCCGAGAAGTCTTCGCCCTCCCCAGCCAACTTGAAAACGATGCGCCCAACCGAGCCAAGAAGCACAATTTCGACATCAACCCAGCGCTCCCTCGAGACGACAAGACCGGATTTGAATTCTGCTTGAAAGCTACATCGAGTGCTTTTCTTCAGCGTCGATGGTGCAACAAAATCCGTTGGCAAAGCATCGCATCAACACGGACGAACACGCTCGAGCGTTACGTCAAAGCCCCTATCGTGTATCGCCCGAGAACGCCAGGCCACACGCGATAAAGTTCAGGAAATGCTTCGTGATGACGTAATCCAGCCATCGAAGAGCCCCTTGGCGGCACCAGTTGTTTTGGTGAAGCAGAAAGACGGGACACTTCCTTTCTGCGTCGATTACCGCCGCCTAAGCAGCATAACGAAGAAAGATATGTGCCCTCTCCCTGGCATCAATGACACACTGGACTGGCTCTGCAATGCAAGGTAATTCTCATCGGTGGACCTGAAGACTGGCTACTGGCAAAATGAAGTCGACGAGAGAGATCGCGAGAAGACCAGATTCATCACACATGAAGGCCTATTTGAGTTCAAGGTTGTAAGGTATCGTCAAGACGCACGCGGGGACTTTCATTGTCCCGACGAAAGAAGCCGACAAGAAGCGGCTGAGGGGTATGCCGGCGCCTAGCGCCCAGACAGAGGGGCATTGTTTGGTTATTCCTCCTCGAGGCCCTGAATAGGAAGTGGGTGCCCCTCTGTGTCGCGTTCGATGAAAGGTGCCGCGAAGCGACGGCACCGGCCCTTAATAACTCCCGTGTCGGGAACTGGTATCGGTCAGCGAAGAAGACAGACGTCGTCGGCGGATGGTCATACGGGTTAGGACCGAATGTGCCTGGGAGAGAACATCTTCGCGAGTTCCCACGGGGTCAGTCCCCGCTAACCTTGCAAAAAGAAAAGAATCGCTATGGGTCGCCTGGCTGTATTGTTTCAGTGCGGGAGCAGCGCTGCGGACAGCGGTGACCGGGCAAGGGGGAGGGGGAATTTTCTTGGTCCAATCACGCCGCTTATGGCCAGCGCTGGATAGCTCAGGCCAAGGGGTGTAAACCCGAGGTGTGAGCGGAAGTTGCCGAAGGTTCGTTGGTTTTTCTTGCTTGGGTCGTATTTTGGGTCGGTGCCCTGCATCATCGGCTCTGCCGAATTTAGGAGTCTCTGCCGGGAAGACCGGTCAACCAGTTCCATTTGTTTGCTATGACATTTGTAGTCGTGTAAAAATGTACATATCCCAGGTAGCACAGAATGTGGGGCCCCAGTAGGTCCGATGTAGGCAAGTGGGGCTGGAGCAACCACCGTAAAACCTGCATCGATCCCCGATGGGGCAAATGTGGGCAAGCCCCATTTGGGCTTGCCCCTGTTCCTTCTGCATGGGTCCCATAGCGGCATTGCTCGGGCTAATGCAGAGCACATTCCTGCATCCAGACCGCAAGGGTCCTTTGTCGGATATTTAAGGGCAATCCAACCTAAATGTGGGCTCTTTATGGGAAAGCCCTCATAAATCCGAAATGAGGCCGCCTCCATAAAATCTTTGTGGGACCGACATCGGCCGTAGTGGGGCAAAAAAATGGACATGCCCACATGCTGCCCCAATCGGCCCCTTGTAGGTTACTTGAGGGCAGGTGAATAATGAATAAGAGCTCAATTTGGGCAAGCCCTCGTAAAGCCAAAATGAGGCAGCCTTAGCTAAACCGCTTTAGGTCCTACATAGGCTGTAATGGGGCTGGAGGGCAGGCGTGCCCGCATGGTACCAAAATTGGTTCCTTGTGGGAAATTGGAAGGCACGTGCAACAGCAAGTGGGCTTTAGGTTCAAAAACAACACCTAGCCCAACTGGGCCTGCCCACACAAAATCGCTGTAGGTCCCACATCGGCCGCAATGGGGCTAGAAGGCGTTTGTGCAAATGTGTAATGATTCTTTCCAACCTTTATTTATATTAGATGCTGCCCTATATTACTATTATAGATGATTTGTATAACAGTTCATTTATTCTATTTATTTCAGTTACCCACTTGGCCCGCTTGGCATTATAAAGGGGAGTGTGACTTTGCAAAAAAAAATGGAGGAGATGAAAGAACATGGGTACATGGCATTGTAGGTTATGAAGGCAAATGATGTTTACAATGCAGAATTCACACAATAAAATAATAACAGCAAACAAAACAAATTATACAGGTTGCAAATTATTGAATGCATAAATGCAGGATAGGGTGAAAAAAAAACAAGGACGCACACGAGATCGCATACAAACAGCAACACTCGATAAAAAAAGAAGCAGATAAGAAGTCACGTACAACGCGCATGATTGTTGGAAGGCCAAACTGCACAAATTAACCTCTAAAACTATGGAACTAAAATAAATATTACTCTCAATCATTGCTGCACAGTGCACACAGCTTTCTTTTAAATTCATCGGCATTGTCAGCAAGCACCAGCGTTTCAGGCAGGCAGTTCCACTCCGTTGCTGTTTTGGGTAAAAATGAATATTGATAAGATGCAGTTCGAAAATGAGGTATTCCTACTTTACAAGAGTTTTCGCTGCGTGAGGAGATGTATGCCGAGATCAAGAAAGCATTACAAACTATGAAAAGAGGGAAATCAGCTGGAGAAGATCAGATAACTACAGATTTGTTGAAGGACGGGGGGAAAATCGTGCTAGAAAAACTGGCCACTGTGTACACGCAGTGCCTGGTGTCATCGACGGTACCGAAACTGTGGAAGAATGCAAACATTATCCTCATTCATAAGAAAGGGGACGCTAAGAACCCTAAAAAATACCGAATAATCAGCTTACTGTCTGTTACGTATAAGGTATTTACTAAGGTTATCGCTAATAGAATCAGGACAACCTTAGACTACAATCAAGCAAAGGATCAAGCAGGGTTTCGGAAACGGTACTCTACTATCGATCATATCCATACCATCAATCAGGTGATAGAAAAATGCTCGGAATGTAACCAGCCCTTATACATAGCATTCATTGATTACGAAAAAGCATTTGACTCAGCTGAAACCTCGGCGGTGATGCAGGCATTGCGAAATCAGGGGGTAGACGAGCCGTACGTGAAAGTGCTGGAAGATATATATAGTGGCTGCACAGCAACCATAGTTCTGCATAAAGAAAGTAACAAAATTCCCATAAAGAAAGGTGTTAGGCAAGGAGACACAATCTCCCCAGTACTCTTCACAGCTTGCTTAGAGGAAGTATTCAGACTTGGAATGGGAGCAGTTAGGGATAAGGGTAGATGGAGAATATCTCAGTAATCTGCGATTTGCTGATGACATTGCCTTCCTAAGCAACTCAGGGGATGAATTGCAAAGACGGATCGGTGACCTAGACAGGAAAAGTAGAAAGGTAGGCTTCAAAATCAATATGCAGGAGACTAAGGTAATGTTCAACAACCTAGGGAAGGAATAGCAGTTTATGTTCGGTAGCGAGACACTGGAAGTAGTAGGCGAATATGTCTACTTAGGACAGGTAGTAACCGCAGATACGGACCATGAAAAGGAAATAAGAAGAATAAGATTGGGATGGAGCGCATTTGGCAAGCACTCGCCGATTATGACTAGCAGCTTAGCGGTATCGCTCAAGAGGAAAGTATACAACAGTTGCATCTTACCTGTACTCACCTTAAGAGAACTTCTTGTTGGGCTAGTTGTTGTCTATTCATTATATGTTAAAGGCGCCAAAACAACACGCACACACACAAGAAAAGAAGAACGGGAGAAAGCGCCACTCACAACTGATTTATTGTGCAGGAAAAAGTACATATATACCACTGCCGGCCCATGCGCGAGGAACACATTCAGCATCATGTATATAAGATAAGCTATGTTCAGGAGACATCGCCCGATGTGTGTATGAAGTTCCCCTCTCTTGCGGTTGCTCCTATATCGGACAAACCTAGCGATGTGTTAATGAGCGAATCCGGGAACATGAACGTAAGGTAGAGCAAAATTTATTTATTTATTTATTTATTCCTCAAAGGTCTCTGATGAGGCATTACATGAGGGAGTGGGCGTTACAGGGCATATAAGTATAACAAAAATTTTAATGAGATGTTTTCGATGATGCGCTTGAAAATTTTGGGGTCGATGCTCAATATGAGATGTTTTCAATTAGCCGTTTGAATATTTTGGGGTCGATGACTGTAGCGACTTTGGTGGGCAGGCCATTCCAGTCCTGTGCGGTGCGCAAGAAAAAAGACTGCCGAAGAAAGAAGACTGCTGATGGCCGTAATATTCCGAACACACCGGATCCTGCCCTTTAGGCACTTGTGAACCATGTTTTTCTGATGTGTGGATTCTTGCAAGGAGTGGCAATACGATGGCCAGAGAGCTAATTGAAGCATTTTATATCGTAAAGAAAGGTAATTTGTGTGTCAGTGACACGTCGATCAATCTGTACAATGCAGAGAAAGCGTTTCTTGAACATAGCTTATCATATATGACATGATGCTGAATGTGTTCCTTGCGCATTTGCCGGCAGTGATTTATATTTACTTGTTCCTGCCCAATAAATCAAATGTGAGTGGCGCTCTGCCCTGCTCTTCTTTTCTTGTGTGTACGTGTTGTTTTGGTGCCTTTAACTTATCATGAGCTGTACTCACCTATGGCGCCGAAATGGGGAGGCTAACCAAGAGGGTTCTACTTAAGTTTAGGACAACGCAGAGGGCTATGGAACAAAAAATGGTAAGGGTATACGTTAAGAGATAGGAAGTGTGCAGAGTGGGTCAGAGAAATAGCCCAAGTTACTGACATTCTAGTGAAAATCAAGAAGAAGAAATGGGCATGGGCAGGACTTGTAGTGCGAAGAGAGCATGACCGATGGTCGCTTAGGGTAACAAACTGGATTCCAAGGGAAGGAAAGCGTAGCAGGGGGCGGCAGAAAGTTAGATGAGCAGATGAGGTTAAGAAGTTCGCAGAGGTCAAGTGCATGCAGCTAGCACAGAACTGGGCTAATTGGAGAGCTATGGGAGAGGCTTTCGCCCTGCTGTGGGTATAGTCAGGCTGATGATGATGATGCTGATGATGTTCAAGAAGGACTTTTTGTTGGGCTAGTTGGTGCAGCATTTTTTAACAAAAGGACAAAGCGCTAACGACACATGCACATTGTCCGTGTGTTCTTTCTTGTGAATGTGTCGTTAGCGCTTTGTCCTTTTGTTAAATAATGCTGATGATGAGTTGGACAGGATGTATCTACATATAGTATGGTGAGGCTACCCAAACAAAAAAACATAAAATAATGTGCCTCTGCCCGCGCCACTAGTATAACGGGCTTGGGATGTATCTACAGGTCAAGTAGAGGCAAAGGCAGCGGAGGAGACTGAAGGTGACGGCAAGCAAGCTCCAGTCATCGGAAACAAGGCCCACGGCGGCGGACCAGCGACGCAAGACAACCACTGCTTGGGGGAGCGGCGACTGAGCTACCGAAGGGCACAAGCAAGACGACAGCAGCGGGCTCAACTCCAAAGGCGGCAGAGAGACGTCCGGCATCAAAGGGCTTTCTTGTTTCGTGCCGGCCATTGCTGTCCAAATAGGGTTGCATGGATACACGCTTCGCCCATTTAAACCCTGATAGAATAACACAGATGATAACATTGCTCGGCGAAGACTTCAGTAATCACGGAGGCGCAGGAGATTGCAGGTATGAACCCAAAAATGCAGGCAGAACTGGTTTAGGAGAAATGTCGGCTAGCAAAATTGCAACTAGAGCTCTCGCAATTGAATCAGCGAGGAAGCGCTGGAGATGGCTCTGTTGGAGAGGCACAGTGAACTGCGACACTATTCAAAATTGCTCGCTGGGATACTCCCAAAGTTCCCGAGTGCCGCTGATGTGCCAGTCTGGTTCGAGGCGGCGGAGAAGGCACTTGAGGCATACGATGTACCGAAAGAACGGTAGGGCCAAATTGTTTTCGCGGGCAAGGTGCAGTTTCTGTCGACTCGGCTGGCGCCAACTCAGGGATTACGAGGCCGTAAAGAAAGCCGTGCTAGAGGAGCTGAAACTTTCAGCAGGATAGTATCGCAGCAGGTTTCCAGGCGCGAAGAACGAGCTATGTGCGCTTCTACGTAGACGTTTTTTATTTATTTATACAGATTATAGCAGGGTGGGGGAAAATGAAATAAAATTCATAACATTTGCAAGCACTTTTCAAATATTACTACACCATGTTACTAACTTTGAGCAGCCACTGGAACTGTTAGTGGCAGACCAGTTGAAAAATAACCTTTTAGAAGCAGCATTAAAGTACGTGACGCTGCAAGCGGGCACTGAGTGGCGAAAGGCTGCTGAACTGGTGACGCTCCAAACCTTCGAAGATGCCGAGGGAAAAAACCGCGCCGGTAGAAGTGTAGAACAGAAAAACACGGATACCCAAAGTACAGACGCAAAGAAGCAGGTTAGGGAACCTCCTAAACACGTTCAAGGTCGAGTGCAAAGGACACAGGGAAGACCATGGCCAAGCGGTTATTTCGTCTGCGGAGTAGTAGAACATCAAAAGGCGAGCTGTCCACATGCTAAGAAGGAGGGCGCACGAGACACATCGAACGAAAGGAGCAGGCTGTCCGCGCACGTGATGATACGGGAGGAGGCGGCAGCGCAACACCAGCGTGAGCCGCTGACGCTTACCTGTCAGGATGGGGAGATTCAGGCCATTCTAGACACAGGAGCGGACATCACAACAGTTCGAGAGAGAGTGTTGTGCCGCCTGAACTGGTGAAACCTCACGGGACGATTAGCTTGATCTCCGCGCTCGGAGAAAAAGTACAGGCAAGGTTGACGGTCCTGTTTTATAATAGATATAAATATAAAAATTAAATATAAATCACTGCCAGCAGATGCGCAAGGAACACATTCAGCATCATGTCATATAAGATAAGCTATGTTCAAGAAACGCTTTCTCTGCATTGTACAGATTGATCGACGTGTCACTGACACACAAATTACCTTTCTTTACGATATAAAATGCTTCAATTAGCTCTCTGGCCATCGTATTGCCACTCCTTGCAAGGATCCACACATCAGAAAAACACGTTAAAGAGAAACGCGGGCGCATTCGCCGACATCCACTGACAGACAGGCTGGTGTAACAGACTGATTGATTGCTGTCTGCGGAAGCGTGGGAGTCTCGAAAGCAGGAGATTCTAGGAGTCGTTACCGACAGGGCAACAGAGAGCGAGGGTTACACGCAGCCCGAGGTTTACCAGTACCAGCCCGAAACAGAGGTGGTAGACGCAAACACAGAAAGCACCGTTTTCCAGGTATCAGTGCAAGACGAACGACGCGCGAGCACAGAGTGTGGCTACATGGAAGTTACCCCGATAGGAGAGAAACACGCTTCGGAAATATTCCGGGAAAAGCAGCGAGCTGACGAGACATTACATTGAGCTTGGAGAAGGCAGGAAAGAGGGGCATGACAGACGGAATTTCGTACCACGAGGGTAAGACGGCCAGACAATGATGCAGCTGGTGTTGCCAATTTGCCGCCGCGGGGAAGTTCTGCAGTGGGCACATGAGTCAAATTGGGGAGGACATTTGGGTCTTAGAAAGATTAAATCCAGGATGAAAACCAGTTTGTATTGGCGTGCGTGGAAAACGAAGTCAAGCGGCACTGTGACAGCTGTCACAATTGTCAAACAAGGTCAGACTTGCGCCAAGCAGACAGCGTACCCATACTACCCTTGTAGAAGCCACGGTATCTATTTCAGCCGATAAATGTCGATATTATTGGGCCGCTGGAGCCGGCATCAAGTAGGGGCCACAAGTATGCGCTGTGCGTCATTGACTTGTGCACACGTTGGCCAGAGTTCGAGTGTTTACGTTCGATGAGCGCTAAAGCTACTTGCGACACCCTCCTAAAGGTGTTCAGTAGGACAGGTATCCCCGAGATGGTCTCGCCGGACTACGGAACAAACTTCACCTGAGAGCTAACCAGAGAGTTTTTAATAAAACTGGTGTGTTCCCCTAGATTTTCGACACCGGATCATCCGGAAAGTAACGGATCTGATGAACGCTGGAACAGGACGTTCAAAATCATGCTTTACCATGTCGTCCAGAAAGAAGGCAGAAACTGGGACAAGTTTGTGCCTTCCCTGTTGTGGGCATACCGCGAGGTACCGAATGACACAACCGTTTGAGATGCTGTTTTGGAAGCAGCCACGGCAGCACGGGCCCGCTAAGCATAATCAAGAAAGCTTTGATAGGACAAAATGAGTGTCCAGTAAACTTGAGGCCCCCGCCGGCTCAGTACATGATAGACCTGAAATGTTGTCTAGAAAAAGCGGCCGAAGCCGCAACGGCCGTGAGCTTAAGGAAGCAAAACGCGTACACTACGGAGTTTAACAAGCGAACGACCGCCAGAGAGTTCGTAAAAGGGGAGGCTTTTTTAATATTCGACCAGCAGCGCCAAGGCAAGATGTTCCCAAAGTAGAAAGGTTCGGGTACTGTAATTGAAAGGTACCGCGACCATTCCAGTTTCGTACAGATGCCAGAGGGTGGTAGAAGCTAGTGCATGCAAGCAAGATGCGTCCCTATATTAGCCGGGTTGTGAATGTATGCGTACTGTTCGAGGGGGACAGCGCGTTCGGTGACGTGGGGTACGCACCTCAACTATCTGCGATACGACCTGCAGATGCACGTCCGTCGCGAGACGCGATTGCCCATTCATCCGAACACGAGCGAGACCAGATTCTGGAAGTATTCGCGGAACTTTTTAACAATAGGCGGCCGTAGAACAGCACGAGATCGTGCTGCAGGAGGGATTTACGCCCAAGGGGCCCCACTCCTATCAGCTGAGGTATGGAAACAGGTAGACGAGCTTCTCGCGTTGGGCTTAATCTTCCCTAGCGAAAGCCCGCACGCCCACCCGCTAGTCTGCGTGCCTAAAAAAGGCGGCACTGTGAGAATGTGCGTAGATTTTCGCAGACTAAACGCCGGGACAGCAGCCGACGCGTACCCGATGGCATTACAGAAGGAGCTAATCATGAAGGTAGAACGAACAAGATACATAACGCTGCTGGACCTCGGGAGGGGGTATTGGCAGGTGCCACTCGCTCCTACAGCTTAGCTGCTCACAGCTTTCTCATGCCACCGCGGCCAGTTCGCATGGCGGGATATGCCTTTCGGACTTAAGAACGCGGCGCAGACGCTTCAAAGGGTCATGAATGGGTTGTTGCTGCCACATGCGGAGTATCGCTGCGCCCCTCGACGATATTGCCGCGTTCAGCGCGAAACTAGAGCAGCACGTGCGCCATCTAAGGGAGGTGTTTAGGTCGCTGAAAAAAGTGAAGCTAAAGGTTAAGCTAGAAGAGTGTCAAATAGCACGCGCGTCCATTCGCTACTTAGGATACATTGTTGCCTCGGGACAGCACGCGCCCGACAAAAGGGTTGAAGGCGCCAAACCCCAAGCGGGAGTTCCGCAGTGTCCTAGGACTATGCAGCTACTACCGCAGTTACGTACCCAACTACACTGAGGTGGCGAGGCCGCTCACAGAACTCACCGGGAAAAGGATTCCCAATAAAATACCATGGCCCAAAGGAGCCGAAAGCGCATTTTACCAGCTCAGGGCGGCGCTCTTCGAAGCTGTAGCCCTAGCCACTCCTTACCCCAACGGGCCATACTGATTACACACTGATGCCTCTGCTTTTGCCGCCGGAGCCTGCCTCTCACAAAAAGTGGAAGACGGTTCGGAACGCCTGTCACCCGTTAATAATTAGAGGGATTATTAACGATGCGCCCTTAACGGTGGGCACACCCACACACACCCTTAGAGTGAGTGGGGGTAGCTGTTCCGGTCGCAAAGGAGATGCACTCGACCTGCGTGGCAAGCTCAGCCGGAATTCAACTACCTTGTAGTGACAGAAGGGGGTGGCCGTTTGGTGCCCAGCTATCGCCGGTTCAAGCCAGAGTAAGGTTCGGAGTCAGAAGTAACAAACAAAAGACACTTTATGCACAGCAAGAGACGATACAAAGGAATACACAAGGACACTTGAAATGCACAGACGAGAGATTCACAGAAAAACAAACGCTAAGCATGCAACTACAGAGGTATTCAATAACACAGATGCTTTCCAACAGATCAAACACGAGAGAGTTACATAAACAAACACCAAATTGTTCACCGGGCACTGTTGCAGTCCGACGCCTCAAGAGTCACGATGTGGCCGCCATACGAGACGAGCGCCGCTCCCTTGCAAGTCCGTGGGCTTGCCAGCAGCGGGTGATCCCCGGGAGTCCAGTTGTCGCACTTGCGAGCACGCCGCAAACACTGACTGACTGACTGACTATACAAGTGGCGCGGTCTCTTTAAATAGGGCGCGCCGCGTCTGTCTGTTAACACGCGCCAAAGCTAGCGCACACGCACACTTAGCTTCGCTGGTTAGAGCGCTCTCTCTTCCTCCCGTCGAGCCGCGTGTCGTCATTGGCTAGGTCCCGTAGAATGTTTTCGATAGGTCTGGCAAATTCCAGACCGATGAACCACCGTCATCCCCGGGCCATGGGAAAGAGGGTGACGGCAACGCGTACAAAGCTACGCGCTCTCTCGCGCGGGGAAGGCTTTTCTCTCCATGCGGCGCCGCACGGGCCTCGCGCTGCGCCGGCTTGATAAAAATGTGCGCCGATTTCGTGACACTGCCCCTCCCTTAAAGAATATTGTCCCACAATATTCACAATACCCACGAAGATCGGGCGCACACGCATGCGCTCACAAATTATATGGGGAAAATGTCCACATTGCACAAATTTCACAAACTGCAATAACAAATTACAATGCACACATCAGAAGTCTCACAAATTTCTCGGACTCCGATGACAAATTTTTTTCACACATCACTACATGATGTTCACAAACATAGCAACACACTGTCGTCGGATACACATAGGAATCAACAACACAGAAACACGCAGTTATTCAAGTGTGAAGCGCACAAACCTAAGGCATGCTTTCGCCTATATATCCAAACTCGTGTTGCACTTCTTCCTTGGAACGTATCAGTTCCTCTCCATCTTTCATACATGCACGTCCTGCTCCCTTTTCTACTCTCTTCTGAGTTTCTCTTACGAGCGCGGTTCCCAATTCTCCTGCTGCTCACATCTAAGTGTGATTTCCGTCTGGAGATTTGACATTGATCTCTCATAACGCCTTGGGGTTGTCGATCTCGGTCAGCGCAGGTCGTTTTGCGTTTACGTTTCCAATCCTTCATGAACTTCTTCCTTATTTGTATTCGTGAGCTTTCTTGCTCGACTTCACGTGCCTTGGCAGGTTTGGATTCTTGTCTGTTCATTTTCGCCTTCTTTTTTCGCACTGCTGGCCGAGGCAGGTTTGCTCCGGAGGTTTGCGCAGTCATTATCTTCGCAGTTCCAGAATCGGCCGCTATGCAGCTTGAAAAGCCCACCGGTCGAAGCTCCCGCGATCACCTTCATATTGATTGCGACTGTACAAAGCTACGCGCTCTCTCGCGCGGGGAAGGCTTTCTCTCCATGCGGCCCCTCACGGGCCTCGCGCTGCGCCGGCTTGATAAAATGTGCGCCGATTTCGTGACAACGCCAGTTAACTTTTCTCGATATATATATATATATATATATATATATATATATATATATATATATGGTGTTCCAGATTGGTGTGGTGTTCCAGATTGTCCGTTGATCCGGGGACACGTTGCAGGAAACGGACGGGACAACTTTTCGAGTGCTACGGGCACTTTATCGAACGGGTCAAAAACACATTTCGCTTTTGCGAACACAGTTCGCGACTTCCTGCCACAAGTCGTAAGTCGGAAGTCAGTCTGTCTACCCGTCTGTGTCTTTTCTCCCCCAAACACCCGTATTAAGTATACATTTTCAACATCCTGGTTACCGACTTCGTGGCCAATCGGAGGAAAAGAGCTTCTTCGAGCCAATCAGAATGACAAAGCCACATTTTAAATAACCAATGCAACATCGGCACCTCCGAGATTGGTCCTTCGCGAGCCCCGCGTGCCTCCCACCAATCGGTCGCCCTTTCCCCCTGTGGAGACAACGCACGATACTCTCTCAAAATCAGGGGTGAGACAAAACAAATTAGCAAAGACACGTGAACGCCACTTTCACTTTCACCAGCAATGCATACACGTGCAAGGGCACACAGGACAGCAAGAAATACGAGGGTAGTGTCCGGACCCCGCTAGCCGTAAGAAGAGCGGGAAAAAGAAGAGAATTCATTGCTATCACGCTCATCAACACGGCCGCCGTGTGCTGCGGCGATGTTTCCGTCAACTTTAGAACCGACAGCACCGGATGTGCCCTCCTGTTCTCCCACGTCTTGGCCGGCTCGGCGAGAGCGCCGCGGGGATATTTATGTTCACGCGGGAGTCGACAGCTCGACGGCGCGGTGCGCGCCTTTCTGCTCGAATACTACGAAGGCATCGCATTAGAAACGGCACCCCCGGCTCGCGCCGCCAGCCAGAAACACGAGACCGTTTGTGTGTAAACGACGCGCTTCCCGAGCGACCGTCCGTTTTCGTGTTGTGTTTTGACCGCTTACGGTTGCGTCGGTGCCGTCCCATCGGTAATGCGCTGAGCAGGGAAGTCATAAACCTTCGCCCGTTATTGGTCTGAGCTGACAGGTTAAACGACGACGCGGTTCGCTCTCCGCAGTCTCCGCGTCGCCGGCACGCCTGACTTGTACGGATCTGTCTTTGAAACTGAAACAACGTATGCTACCCGTAAGACGACCCTGGGTTTCCCACGCGGCTGCAAAAGCAACCAGCACACTCTTCCGGTCGCACAGGCCAAAGGTCACTGCAGCGCGCACATTTGCAGGCCCCTTAAGTGGTACGAGCGGCAGATGCGGCGCAGGTTGTTTTCCCCGAGAGTCATAATTCTCGCGTCTGGCGCCGAGATGCCTATTCTGTCTCACGGTCCGACCAAAACATCTCAAGGTCTCAGCCCCGAACTCCCGGTCAAATAACCTTTCCTGGCGTATTTCAAGTTCAACGGGCGCCCGGACGCGTACTCATAAAAAACCCCTGACAACAAAGTTAACAATCAGAAAGAAAAGACAAACAGAAGAAGTGAGCCGGCTGTCTTGGAGTGCTCCCCTCCTCCACAACAGCCCAGCAACTTAACAACGCCCCATTAATTTTGAGAGGCACAAGTTTTCCCCAGCGTAGACGCGTTGGTCCACTATTGAATGGGAGGCATTTGCGGTGATTCGGGGGTTAAAAAAGTTTGATCACTGGCTCCTCGTCGCCCCGGTCACTGCCGTCTCCGACCACAATCCTCTAGCGTTTTTTACGCTCAGCACGCCCCACGGCGCGAAGCTGACACGGTGGGCACTTGCTCTTCAGCAATATAACGTCATGGTGAGGCACAGGAAGGGTAGCGCGCGTGCAAATTTTGATGCCATGTCACGAGTCAGCAACGATTGCTGGGATCTGGACAGCGATGCCCTGCCGGGGGCAGAGCGAGAGGCGGCTCCCCTCCCTACCTCCGCCTGACGGCCACGCAAGCGAACAGTGTGCGTGTGCGTGTGTGTGTGTGTGTTCGTGAGCTGAGCGTGCTTGTGCGTGAACTCAACACAATACGCAAACTCGGACTTCAATCAAGAAGCGACCTATGCATGCAAAAATGTGTATTTGAGTGTGTGCAATTTGTTTTTGTTTTGGATTGTTGGTGCGAATTTTTCGTGTGCTGTTACTATGTACCCCGCGAGCGAGGCGGCATCGTTACGTAGGCCGATCCCTTGATTGCTTTAATTTTAAAGGTGCCATTTGGGCCTCTTGTAAAATCTTGGGGAGGGCCTGTAAGGGATCGTCAAGACGCGTGCGGCGACGTCCATTGCCCGGACGACAGAAGCCGACAAGAAGCGGCTGAGGGGTAAGCTGGCGCCTACAGCCCAGACACAGGAGCATTGTTTGGTTATTCCCCTTCGAGCCCCTGAATGGGAAGTGGGTGAACCCCTGTGTCGCGTTCGAAGAAAGGTGCCGCGAAGCGACGGCACCGGTCCTTAATCACTCCCGTGTCGGGAACTGGTATCGGCCAGCGAAGAAGACAGACGTCGTCGGCGGATGGTCATACGGGTTAGGACCGAATGTGCCTGGGAGAGAACATCTTCGCGAGTTCCCACGGGGTCAGTTCCCGCTAACTTTACAAAAAGAAAAGAATCGTCATGGGTCGCCTGGGTGTATTGTTTCAGTGCAGGAGCAGCGCTGCGGACAGCGATGACCGGGCACGGGGGAGGGGGAATTTTTTTGGTCCAATCACGCCGCTTACGGCCAGCGCTGGTTAGCTCAGGCCAAGGGGTGTGAACCCGAGGTGTAAACGGAAGTTGCCGAAGGTTCGTTGGTTTTTCTTGCTTGGGTCGTGTCTCAGGTGAATGTCCTGCACCATCGGCTCTGCCGAATTTAGGAGTCTCTGCCGGGAAGACCGGTCAACCAGTTCCATTTGTTTGCTATGACGTTTGCAATCTTCTAAAAATTTACATCGTAAATAGCTGTACATAAAATTCATGATTAAGATGAACCGTTCAAGACCCTTCTGCCTCGCCCAAGACATTTATCCCTGACGGAGGCGCACCGCTGGTGCAACCGGCCCCTGGCTGGAAAACGAACCAGTTCCCGCCAACCCCTTGAGGGGCGGAACGGCGGTTAGCAGTTTACTAAGGTGATGCCATTTGACCTTTGCTCCGCACCAGTCACGTTTCAACGAGTAATCGACACAGTTCTGGCTGGCTTGAAGTGGCAAATTTGTTTGCTTTACTTGGACGACGTCGTTGTCTTCTCGTCAAACATTCAAGATCACCTAAAACGGCTGCCAACAGTGCTGGAAGCCATGAAGTCATCAGGAAAAACGTTAAAACCAGAGGCCACTTCGCCTACGAGGAACTGCGCTTCCTAGGTCACATCGTTAGCAAGGATGGTTTTCGGCCAGACCCGGAGAAAACAGCTGCAAATTGCACAATTTCCACCGTCTGCCGACAATAAAGCTGTCCACAGATTCCTTGGGTTGGGCGCTTATTATCGACGATTTGTCAGAAACTTTTCGCTCATCGCCGAACCGTTGACGCAACTTACAAAAGCTGACGTACCTTTTAAATGGGAAGCGCCTCAAGGAGAAGCCTTTGACGAATTTTAGCGCCGCCTGCAGTGCCCTCCTGTACTTGGCCACTTTGACGAAAGCGCCGAGACCGAAATTAACACCGACGCGAGCAGTGTGGGCCTAGGAGACGTTCTCGTCTAGAAGAGTGCCGGATTGGAGAAAGTAATCGCGTATGCTAGTAGGTCCCTCACAAAAGCTGAAGTCAATTCCTCGACAACCGAGAAGGAGTATATCGCGATCATCTGGGCCACTTCTAAGTTCCGTTCATACCTATACGGTCGATCATTCAAAGTGATAAGCTACCACCACGCGCATTGCTGGCTGGCTAATTTGAAGGACCCTTCCGGCCGCCTCGCCTGATGGAGCCTACGACTTCAAGAATTTGACATGACTGTAGTCTATAAGTCGGGCCGCAAGCATTCCGACGCAGACTGCTTATCCCGCGCTCCCGTCGAGACTCCTCCAAAAGACGATGACGACGATGCCTTTCTGGGGCAAGTAAGCGCCAGCAGTTTTGCACGACAGCAGCGATCAGATCCTCGGCTGAAAGACCTAGCCGATTACTTGGAAGGCAAGACCGCATCTCCTCCTGCTACGATTAGGCGTCAGTTGTTGTCGTTCGTCTTAAGCAATGACGTCATCATAAAGAACTTCACTCCCAACAAGAGAGCGCAGCTTCTTGTCGTGCCTAAAAGCCCCAGGAAGGAAATTCTCCGTGCGTTGCACGACGAGCCAACAGCAGGGCATCTCGGGTTTTCGTGCACGGTGCATCGAATCCAGGAGAGTTACTACTTGCCGCGAATGCCTGCCTACTTTGCCCATTACGTGAAAACGTGCCGTGAGTGCCAGCGCAGCAAGACGCCGCCGATCAGACCAGCTGGGCTACTAAACCCGATACCACCCCCGACCATGCTCTTTCATAAAATTGGGATTGATCTCCTCGGCCCCTTTCTATCTTCATCTGCGGATAACAAGTGGGTCATCGTGGCCACCGACTACCTTACCCGCTAGGCCGAAGCAAAAGCACTGCCCAATTTTACTGCGGCAGAAGTCGCTAAGTATTTTGTCGAACAATTTCTCTTGCGACACGGCGCCCAGAAGTCCTCATCAAGGACACGGGAACGGCATTTACGGCAGAGCTGACGCAAGCCATCATAGAATACAGTCATACAAGCCATCGAGACGAACTACTGCATATTATCCTCAGACAAAACTATTGCGGATATGATTGCAATGTGCGTCCACGCCGAGCACAAGACATGGGACGCCATTCTACCCTACGTCATCTTCGCTTATAATACCGCCGTCCAGGAGACAACCAGGTCGACCCCGTTCAGCCATGTGTACGGCAGCGAGCCCACGACGACGCTTGACTCAATGCTGCCACACGTAACCGATGAGGATAATCTGGACGTCGCCGCCTACCTTCAACGTGCAGAGGAAGCCCGAAGACTCGCCGAAGTGCGCATTAAAGATCAGCAGCGAACCGACGCCCGACGTTACAATTTACGACGATGCGATGCTGAGTACAAGCCGGGAGATCAAGTCTGGGTTTGGACGCTCATTCGCCGCCGGGGACTGAGCGGAAAGCTTTTATGCCGATGCTTCGGACCGTACAAGGTGCTTCGCCGACTAGGACGATCAAACTATGAAGTTATTCCCGACGGTACGACAGCATCACAACGCGCGCACCCAGAAATCGTTCATGCTCGTCTGAAGCATTATTACGCGCGTTAAAGAATCCGTGGTGTTTAAACTTTGTAATTTTTATGTTTAAGTTTCTTTGCTTATTTTGGAACATCAAGGCGATATTTTTTTTTGTAATGCCGCGAAAGCTTCAAAACCGTATTCGTTGTTTTTTAGCAGCCGCCGGCATGCGGCTTAATCACTCTGATTTTGGCGTGCGTATCAATTCTGTATTCTTTGTTTGTTAATGCTTAATGGTCGCGAGACGCACCTTTATCAGTTCCTTTGTCGCGCAATATGCGCCGAGGTCTGTCTCGAAGATTCCGGCCATTCGCGTATGTTTCTGCAATGGACCAGGTTGTTCTAGTGAGAGTTTGCGACGTTACCTAGATGGTTCTGAGCCACCTTTAAATTTAGCGTTGATGTGTGTGACAGCGATCCTAGTTCGACGATCGACGAGCACGTTTGTTGCTATCGCCGCCGCCGAGTTGCTTAGTTCTTTTGCGGGCGCGTCAGCCCAATAGAGTCAATTTCAGTACCATCACGCCTGTGTCTATTTTGGTGTGTACGGCCTTGTCACCACTATGTGACAATATATCGACCAAACGGGGAGGTGTGGGAACGAGCGTCTGAGGGAGCATGAGCGATCACTTGGGTCGGGCCGGATGTATCCTCTCAATTCAATGCAAAACTTGTAAATGCATGCCTCGCCTAGATGAAACTTTATTTTAGACAGAAGTCAAGATAGTTTGGAACGAGAATTGAGAGAAGCTTAATGCATCAAAAGAAAGGGTTTTGATGCGTTAGTGAACCTTCGAAAGTGTTGCATGACAGTGAACTGTCTTTTTAGGAAGCCACTACTAAAGAAATTTGTATATTTTTTTTATCTTCACCTTTTCATAGCTCACCTTTTATCTGCTATCCTATTAACATTTTTTCACCTTCCATGTGTTCTTTGTTGATTTTATCGCCGTTATTACCTGTGTTTTATCGCCTTCATGGCCATCTACGCAATGTGACGTTCTTTCTACATCTCAGAAGCAACGCCGCGCCGCATCTATAATTCTAAGAGTTCCATTCAATAAAGGATCAGTTGACAGCGCTTGTCCGTGTCACTTCCCTGGGTTCTGTAATTGTTGTCTCTTCTTTATTTTATAACATGTACCAATTAGCCAAACAAGAAGCTCTACTGGAGTATCTTCTTACTTTCTACCCAGAGAGGAGAGAAAACTTTATTTCAAAAAGATAAAGAAAAAAAAGGGGGAGGGGGCAGTGAGTGGAGTCTATTTCAAGCCCCCGTGGCCTGGGCTGCCGCTCTTGCCTGATTTACCAGCCTACGCTGAGTCTCTAGATCATAGCATAGCAGAGTGGCCTCCCACTGCGCCTCCGAAGGGTGCATGATTGTGTGTGCAGGTTTGGGGCCTATGCACCCCAATGTGACGTGGTAGGCGGTGGGCTGGTCGTTGCACCAAGGGCATATGTCTGTGTAGTGGTCTGGGATCATTATGTTGTATTGATGTAGGTTGGGGTAACTGTTCGTTTGGAGCTGTCTCCATTCCCGCGTTTCTTGTGCCTTTAGTCCCTTGTGTGGAGGGGGATAAATAATACGTTGTTCTCGTAGGTACTTAAGTCGCGCGCCGTGAGTCGCTGGGACAGGAATGCTGGTTGTGAGATCGGGATTGGCGGCAGCTCGGTTTCTGTGACCTCGAGCTAGCCTATCCGCGACCTCATTGCCTTCCAATCCAGAGTGCCCCGGAACCCAAGTGATCTGATGTTTGAGCAGTGAGTTTGTAGCCAATGAGTTAGTTGTGAAGCGAGCTAATTTTGTAGCAAGAAGGAGCCTGCAAGAAGGAGCCGACATGCCGCTTGTGAGTCGGTGATTATGTGAAGCTCTTGATTGGTCGCGTCTCCGTAGGTAATGGCAGCACGATCGCCGCCACTTCCGCTTCTGTGAAGAGCCGAAGAGCCCACCACCACGGCTGCTGCTGCGTTCGATGTATGCTCGTATAGAACGGCATCCACATAGACAGTTTTCGGACTGCGTTCCACTGCACGCTTAGGATAATTCACTCGGACGTGTCTTCTGCCTTCGTTGTGGACTGGAGACATGTTCTTTGGGAGCGGGACCACATATACTCTTGCCCGGTACGGAACAGGAATGTTAGTCGTTGACAGGATAGCTTGTACGTCCGAAGGATAACCAACGCGCTCGAGGATGAGCCGGCCTGTCTCAGTTGACAGAAGTCGTTCCCTTTGGGACAGCAGGACACCCTCTTGAGTCTCTTCAAATGTGTTGTGCAGTCCAAGAGCTTCCAATTTGACGTTGGAGGTGCATGGTGGGAGGCCTAACGCGTTCCTGTAAGCGGCACGTATCATTGCATTTACTTTGTTGAGATCTCTTCGGAGCAGGGTGAGGTAAGGTAGTCCATAGGAGAGGCGACTGATGACCATTGCCTGCACCAGACAGATTGTGTCTTCTTCCCGCATGCCTTTTCTGTTTCTGGCCACCCGGCGGATCATTTTAGAGATCTGCTGTGTTGTATTCTTGAGGAGGTGGAGCACGTGGTATACTTTTCTATAGCTTTGGAGCCAGAGGCCCAGGATTCGTATGAGTGGCACTTCCCGGATTGGGACCCCATGCAGGAGGATGCTAAGATTGCCTGGTGATATATAGTGGTACCCACGTATGCGGATGACTTCAGATTTATCTGGGGAGCATTGGAGCCCGCATCGAAAGGCCTCTGTTTCCACGCAGGTTGCTGCTGCTTGAAGTGTTTCTTCTTTCTGACCTAGAGAGCCGGTGGTTGTCCAGATAGTAATTTCATCAACATGCAGGGTGTATCCAATGTTCGAAGCCTGTTGCAGAGCTCTTGCGACTCTAACCATGGCGATGTTGAAGAGGAGCGGGGAGAAGACCGATCCCTGTGGCGTGCCCTTGTTTGGCATGTCTTGAAGATCCGATCTTATGTCACACATTCCTATCGTTGCCGTTCGGTTGGACAAAAATTTTTTGATGTATTGGAAGGTGCGTTCACTGCAGTTTAGGTTATTGAGCTCGGAGAGGATTGCCTCGTGAAACACGTTATCAAACGCGCCTTTTAGATCTAGCGCCATAGTGAGGTCTCGCCTCCTCGCGGAATGTTGGAAAGTACCTCCTCCTTGAGGAGAAGAAAAGCGTCTTGAGGGGACAGGCCCGATCTCAAGCCGATCATGGAGGGATGGAAGAGGCCGTTATCTTCTATGTAGTGTTGAAGTCGCGTCTGGATGACTCGCCCGTAGAGCTGCCTAGACACGAGGTGAGTGATATGGGTCGTAGCGTTTCGACCGCCGGCTTCTTGCCCGGTTTCGGAATTACGATTATCTCCGAGCGCTTCCACCCAGAGGGAATTTCATTCTTCTTCCACAAAGCGTCGTTCAGATACTTGGTGAGGTCGCTGATTTGTACCTTGCTGAAGTTGCGGATCATGGCGTTGCTCATCTTGTCCGTTCCCGCCGCCGTGTTGCGGGTACATGATCGAACTGCAGCATACACCTCGGATTCAGAAATGGGAGCATCGAATGCCGGATTTGCCTCGCCCTGGTAGGTCAAAGAGCAAGGTGGAGCTGGGCTGGTGCCGATGTATTTGTCCATAAGAGCCTGAAGCAGCGTGGCGTCGTCCCCTGGAAAAAAGTGAGCAATACGCTTCAGGGTCGATGTAGATGCGGATTTTGATTTAGAGGGGTCAATGAGGTTCCGCAGAATTGTTTAAGTACGGGACGTTCCCAGCGTTCCTCTCAATGACTCGCAAAACTGTTGCCTATTTTGTTGTGCTAGGTTGGTGGCGTATGTCTGGGCTTCCTCCGTGAGCTGCGCAATGCGCAGACGGAGAAGTCTATTTAGGCGCTGCTTTTTCCATCGCCTCACAAGGTGGCTGAGCTTCTGCCATAGCTTGAGAAGATGGTGGTCTACCTCTGGGGCTTCCAGTGTGCGTTGTATTATTTCGGTGGCTTTCTTGTGTGCTTGTCTGATTTCTTCGCTCCAGTCCTGTATGGACTGGATTGGACCTGACGGCACGTATGCGCTGCGGAATTTGGGCCAATCGGTGATGTGGGCAGCGCCCAGATCCCTCCGGATTTTGGTAGATGATATGGATGTGCTTAGTAAGCAGTGGTCGCTTCCCAGGGTTTCTTCTAGGTTCGTCCATGTAGCCTCAGCAACGTTCATGATCAGGGTGAGGTCCGGGCAGGAGTCACGGGTGACGCTGTTGCCTTCCCTTGTCAGATATAGAGAGTCGGTGAGGAGTTCCAAGCCGAGGGCCTCTATTGCTCGCGCAACTGTCACTCCTCTGGCTGAGTTTGACTGGTACCCCCAGTCCCGGTGGGGCGCGTTGAAGTCCCCGACCACGATAAGCTGATTTGCTTGCGCCATGTGGGTGGCTTCGGAAAGGAGGTTAGTAAAGTCGGCCTTTGCGGCTCGTGGTGGCTTGTACATGTTGATGACGAATGTACTTTTTCGGCCTCGTTTGTTAGGCACTATTTCTATCGCTAAGTGCTCAACGTCCGGTTCGGATAAGGAGTGCTCGATTACTGTAATGGCGTTTGCGACGAGGATTGCAACCGACGGCATGTGGGGTTGGCGGACCGTGTAGTAGCCGTCTAGCGTCGGTGACCTGTCGGCTCCTACCTCTTGCAAACAGATAATATCAGGTCTGATGAGGGGGGTGCAGAGATATTGTTTCAGCAAACCCTGTTTTCGTCTGAAACCCCTACAGTTTCATTGCCAGATTTCTATGTGCTGCATCTTTAATTTCACCGCCTGCATGGCCAACCTGTACATCGCAGATGTTATCATAGTCAGCCTGTAGGATTTTATGTAGATCTATCTCTTTTACCTTTATAAATCAAATTTATTTTACTCTGCTGCCAGCAGTCCAGAATTTGCTCATTCGTTATGACTGTTTTCAAGGCTTTTAACAACGTTTCCTTATTTCTTGGACAAAGTTCAATAATCAGCTTGATGAGAATTTCATCTATTATGTAGATGCGCTTTTAGGAATATTTTTTCCTTTTTCCAGTTTAGATTGGTCAGTTCTCAACTGCTTTGTATCCCGCAATATTTTGTTGCTCCCTGATTAGCGAAGATTGCCCTATCGTCACTCATAAATGAACCGGCTATAACTGATGCAATGTAGTTCACTGCGTTGTCTCCATTTAAACAATTCCTTTCGTCATCTTGATTCCTGCTTTCTTTGATTCTTTTCCCTATTAAAATTATATAGCTCCAGAATTTTCTTGGTCCGTTTCTAGTGGCATCGTACATTTCAGCCATCCAGCGATCGGTGGACTGCTTCATTTTGCTTTGGACGCGGGCCTGTGCATCAAGTTTCTTTTGTAGACATGATTTCAATTATTGGTCTATTTCCACCTGAATACCTGTGCTTTCTTTGCCTCTCGGTGTTCCCTTGAAGTTTCCTGTCATTGGTCAATGCCTTCACTGACTTCCTTATTCCACCAGGACCGTGGCTTCCCCTTTCTTTTCCAGCCGTTTACTACTTTAACCTCCTCATTTTTTGTCCCTATGAGTAGTTTAGCTGATTGTAATCCCAATCCTCCATGGGGCGTTTCTCTATTGCTCGCTTTGCCTGATGCTATTTCGCTATTTGATTGCCGTTTTATTTTGCGTTTACTTTTTGTCTAAGGTTCATTTCTCTTTTCATCAAGGTCCTCATATGCAGACTAATATGTTTATGATCACTTCCCAGACTGCACTGCTCTTCTTCGTCCATTTCCATCTTTGCGAGCTTGCTATAAGTTCCTTGCTACATTAGGCAATAGTAAATGGTCGTCTGCCTGTTCCAGAATTCCCACGTGATTTGTCCCTCATCCCCCATTTTGATTCTCTATTTACAATAACTAGGTTGTGTTGCTCACAGAAATCTAGCATTAGCTTCCCGTTACAATGCATCGAAATCGTTGATGAGGCCGTTCATGTCCGCCAGTAGAATTACATCGGCCCCTTCTGCAACTGACTTATATCGTCACGGAGACATTTAGCGACATGCTTGTTTTCGTGCCTGCATTGGTCCTCTGTCCCTATAAATAAACTACCTTGTTCCGGCAATTGTTCCGATACCCAGATATGTTATTTGCAAGATCATATTGCCACCTGTCGGTTTGAGGTAGCGCTTGAAAGACGGAGAAGTTGGAGACTCTCGCGCGCTTCGGCTAGCTAAGACTGTGGACTCTTGAGCCTGTGTCTTTGTGTTACCATTTCCCGTGAACCTCTGTCTTGACTGTGTGCATCTGCCCCTGTTGCCGATACCCATAAATCCCTGTCTTCGTGACAGTTTTGGTGGAGGTGCTGGGTATTTGTCCTCTCAATGTCGCACACCCCTCCGCGAACCGACGACACCGAGCTTTTACCTGTGGACACGCCAGTTCATCGCGTCAGCCGGAGGAACCTGGGCCTTCCCCCGAACACGGGCCCTTGGAGTCCACTTCAACAACGAGCCTCCGGCCAGCCACGCAAAGCACTACGTCGGTCATGCAAGGTACTCCTGTTTACCTTCAAAGCCCCCGAGTGCCGAAATCGTTCCATGGCACTGCGCAGGAAGACGTTGAGGATTGGCTAGCTCAGTTCGAACGAGTCGCATCCTTTAATCAGTGGGACGACAACTTAAAGCTACGGAACGCCATTTTCTGCCTGGAAGACCATGCTTTGACATGGTATGAGAACCGAGAAGGCACAATAACATCATGGCCTCAGTTCCGCCGTCTTATCATAGAGGCGTATGTCAGCCTGGATAGGCGTGAATGAGCAGAACGTGCTCTACAATCTCGGAAACAGATGCCAAACGAGTCCGTCATGACATATGTTGAGGACATGACGAAACTATTTCGACGTGCGGATCCCAACATGTCTGAAGACAGAAAGCTGCGCCACCTGATGCGTGGGGTTAAAGAACAGCTTTTTGCTGGTCTTGTACGTAGCCCACATACTACAGTTACCTCATTTTTAACAGAGGCGGTCACCATGGAAAAGATCCTATACACCAGCGCTCGATGGTCTACGACAGCCCAATCCTCACTACGACTGCTTCCGAGCCTCTTACAGCTGCTGTAAGCAATACTGATCACCTCCGAGATCTTATTCGTGCAATAGTACGCGAGGAACTGCAGAATGTTTGTGGCACATTCCAACCCAGGGGTGATTCTCTCGCACATATAATCCGCGAAAAGATTCAGCAAGTCACGCAGCCATCTCTGCATGTTGCTGAAGCTCAAAGTACCCCTGTTCCTGATTATTCTCGTCCGATTTACGCTGACATTCTCCGACGTCCGGTTCCCGTCCAAGCTCCGTTGTCTACGTTACCACCAACCCAGTGCATGCCCGTCCAGCAGCCAACGCAATACATTCCTGTACAGCAACCAACGCGGTACGTGCGGCCACCGCGGTCCATCATTCGACGAACGGACGTCTGGCGGACCCCTCGGAGCCGCCGCCTTTGCTATCACTGTGGGGAACCTGGTCACATTGTCCGGTGGTGCCCTTATCGAGAACTCGGACCGGAGGGTTTTTCACCAATTACGCACCTAGACGCCCGTTCGGTCAACTACCTCGTGACATTGGAGACAACCTCGCACAAGAGAGCCTCCGGATGGCGCACCGACAATCCAGTTCTCCATCCCCCCGTCGGCAATCCCCTTCAACAACTGGTGACTTCCCGCGAGCACCGCCTGGTCGCTCGCCAAGCCCCCACCGGGAAAACTGAGTAAAGCGACCTCCGGGGGCGGGGCCGCTAAATGTCAGCACTAAGAAGTCCCCCCAATGCGAACACATATAGATTTTGGAGCAGAAACGACAGCATTTGGTTAACGAGACCGGCTATTACTGGACATCCCTGTGTGCATCGATGGTCATAACGTCAGCGCTTTAGTGGATACCGGAGCAGACTTTTCTATTTTGAGTGGGAAACTGGCAGCGCATCTTAGGAAGGTTATGACACCATGGTGTAGCACGCAGATACGCACGGCTGGGGGGGCATGTAATTACACCTATTGGACAGTGCACGGCTAGAATCCAGATTCGTACGTCAACGTTCGTTGTCAGCTGCGTCGTTCTCCGGGAATGTTCTCGTGATTTGATTCTCGGTGTGGATTTCCTGCGGGAATATGGCGCCATTATCGATCTCCGACAGCGAACTGTCTCGTTCTCAACGGAGAAAGCGGCTGCCAGCCCCACCGATGGCCAACGTACGTGCGTCCTACGAGTTTCAGCCGAGTGTGTTTCAGTGCCTCCCCGCTCCAGCGTGTTTGTGAGTGTTGTGTGCGACGGGCTTCGTGGCGGGCCGATAATAGCTGAAGGCAACCGTTCGCTTTTGTTTTCTCATGGCATCTGTGCTGCTCGAAGCTTAATTATTCTCAGCAATGGTCACTCTGACCTTCTCGTCACGAACTTCACGAATGAATCTCGCCACCTCTATCGCTCTACTGCCATCGCTTTCGGCGAACTGTTAAACGAAGTTTCTGAATGTTTTGCGTCTGACATTATTGATACTCCTAGTGTTCTAGACCACATCGATGTTAGCAGTGACCTTTCTGTCTGTCAACAACGTGACCTGCGTGCCTTACTACTGGAGTACGCCCCGTGCTTTGCCTCATCATCGAAAGTCCGGCATACTTCTATCACCAAACATCGCATCTTAACGTCTGACGATGCCCGACCTATTCGACAGCAACCGTACCGTATTTCGGCCAAAGAACGTGAGGCAATTCGGACACAAGTCCAGGAAATGCTTAATGATGATGTTATTCAGCCGTCTAAAAGTCCGTGGTCGTCGCCAGTCGTGTTGGTTAAGAAAAAGGATGGCACGCTGCGTTTTTGCGTTGATTATAGGAAACTGAATGACATCACAAAAAAGATGTATATCCGTTTCCCCGTATCGATGATTCGCTCGATCGACTTCGCAACGCCAAGTTCTTTTCCTCCATTGATTTAAAAAGTGGTCATTGGCAGATAGAAGTGGATGAGCGTGATTGGGAAAAGACTTCCTTTGTGACACCCGATGGCGTATATGAATTTAAAGTATTGCCTTTCGATCTGTGTTCAGCGCCAGCAACCTTCCAGATAATGATTGACACCGTACTTGCTGGTCTTAAATGGCAAACCTGTTTGGTTCATTTGGACGACGTCATCGTGTTTTCAGAAACGTTTGACCAACATCTTAAGCGGCTGCGAACGGTATTGGACGCGCTTCGCTCGGCCGATTTGACACTCAAACCAGAAAAATGTCACTTTCGATATCAGCAGCTGAAATTTCTCTGTTATGTGGTTAGTGCTGACGGTGTCCGGCCTGATCCTGACAAAACAGCCGCTGTAGCCAATTTTCTCATCCCTACCACGAAGAAAGCAGTCCGACGTTTCTTGGGCCTGTGCGCGTACTATCGCCGTTTCATTACCGATTTTGCCAAGATTGCCGAACCTTTGACGCGCCTGACACGTGATGACGTCCCGTATGTCTGGTCTTCCGAGCAGCAGGAGGCATTCACCGAGCTGCGCCAACGGCTGCACAACCCTCCCGTTCTTGCACACTTCGATGAGGACGCTGCCACCGAAATTCACACCGACGCCAGCAACGGCGGTCTGGGTGCTGTTCTGGTCCAGCACCAGCAAGGCGAGGAAAAAGTAATCGCTTATGCCAGCCGCACCCTTTCTCAGGCAGAATCAAACTATTCAACTTCTGAAAAGGAGTGTCTCGCCGTCGTTTGGGCCACAATAAAATTCCTTCCTTACCTCTACGGCCGTAAATTCAAAGTTGTGACAGGCCATCATGATTTCTGTTGGCTGGCTAGCCTGTCTTCGAGATCCATCAGGACGTCTTGCACGGTGGAGTCTTCGTATGCAGGAATTTTATTACTCTATCGCTTATAAATCTGGACGTAAACATGAAGATTCTGACACACTGTCTCGATCACCCGTATAGTTGGCCCATGACAGTACGGATGAAGACGCCCATTTTCTTGGCATTATCAGTTCCTCTGATTTAAAGGCCCGGCAACGGGCTGATCCAGACCTCAAAACTGTGATCGATCATCTGGAGGGTTTCGATTCTACGGTATCTCGACTGTTTGCTAAGAACTTGTCATCCTTCTGTACGCGCGACGGAATCCTCTACAAGAAAAGCGCCGGCAACAGTGATCGAGCCTATCGTCTAGTCATCCCTACCGATCTCCGCAATGAAATCCTTCATGCTTGCCATGATGAACCCACCGCTGGGCATTTGTGCTTTGCACGCACTCTTACCAGAGTGCGTCAGGCCTACTACTGGCCCAAACGTACTGCCACAGTTCATCGATATGTTAGAGGTTGCCGCGAGTGCCAGCGACGCAAGACACCGCCATTGAAGACAGCGGGTTTCCTGCTGCCTATTGCCCCACCGCTAGTACCATTCGACCAAATTAGTATGGACTTTCTCGGCCCTTTTCCTCTATCGTCAGCTGGCAATAAGTGTATTATCGTGGCTACAGATTGGTGTAGATGACCATAAAAGTGGTAACAGACATGTAATAACGGCGATAAAATCGATAATGAACACATGGAAGGTGAGAAAACTTAACAGCATAGCAGATAAAAGATGAGCTAAGAAAACGAACAATGCCGCGCCGTGCCTATAATTGTACGTATTCCATTCAACAAAGAATCAGTGGTCAGTTAGAGCTTGTCTGTTTCACTTCCTTGAGTCCTGTTATTGTTGGCGCTTTTTTATTTTATAGCAAGAAGATACTCGGAGAACTTCAGAACGGGTTCAGAAACTGTAGGCGCTTTGATGACAGCCTGTTCGAGTTTACCCAATGCATCGAAATAACTAGAGCGGAAAGCAGACCTTTATACTTAGCTTTGCTGGACATTAGTGGGGCGTACGATAACGCAAAAAGGGAACTCCTGTGGAACATATTAAAAAAAGAAGGTATCGGTCATGAGACAACAGATTTCCTACAGGAAATATATTAGGATAACAAAGCAGAAAGTACATAGGAAGGGGTAAGAAGTAAGGACGCTGTCTATGTATGCAAAGGATTAAGAAGTTTGTCCTCTATCACCGCTGCTGCTCATGCTTTATATGATATATATGGAATGGAAGCTGCAAGAAAGTAATCTAGATTTTAACCTGTCATATAGATTAGGCGGACAGGTCGTAGAGCATTGACTTCCTGGTTTAATGTATGCAGACGATATTCTGGTGTTATGAGATAGCCGGGTAGACGTACAAACTCGTATTGCGGAGACGAAGGGGATGCTTTAGGGTTCAGTTTTAGCGCAGTTAAGTCGGGTCAGATGATTTTCAACGGCTAAATTGATCAGGTTCTTAAAATACAAGACCATGAAATACCCAGAGTAGCAGACTAAATACCTCGGGGTATGGGTAAAAGGAGGATTGGCATACATGGAAAATCGTGAACAATCACCCAGGGCAAAAGGGCGCAGAAATACTACGATAATGAAGCATAGTGCATTGTGTGGATACAAGAGGTATCAGGTGCTGAGGGATATTTGGAAAGGAATTATAGCGTCCAGGCTTACTGTCGGAAATGCGGCTTTTTGCCTAAAATCAGAGGTACAGTCGACATTAGAAATAAATCAGATAGCCATCGGACGATTAGCATTGGGTGCCCACGGCAAAACTACAAATGAGGCGGTACAGGGAGATATGGGCTGGGCATCCTTCGAAGTACGGGAAGCTCAGAGTGCAATATTATATGAGGAACGCCTGAGGAAATTGGACAGTAACAGATGGGCAGCTAAAGTATTTAAATACCAGTACCCAAAAAGCGTTGACTCACAATGGAGGAAAAGAACTTGGAAACTAACTAGTAAGTATGCTGCTCACAAGGACTGAGAAATAAAGAGCGTTAAGCAATAGATGAAAAACACAGAAGGTAAAAATTGGATTAATTGTATGGAAAAGAAACAGGGTGTAGAATTGTACAGAAAGTTGAAAAGGCACATGATGAAAGAACCTTTCCTTGATAACAAGAGGCAGTGCCCTAGTTTTTAAGCTAGATCAGGTAGCGCTAAAAACGAGGAGTAGAAGGACACAGTTCTACTCCTCGTTTTTTGGACTACCTTCAAAATGAAGAAGATTCAACTCGCCCAACTTTCAACCTTACTCATAGATCAGAGTGGCTTAGAACACGTAGCTACAAAAAGAAATTTAAGAATGGAGATGGCACGTGTGCAGTATGGGGTAAATCCATAAAAAAAATTGAATATTTTATACCAGAATGTGATGATATATATACGGATGTCGATGAAGGCGCAGTCGCTCTTCCTGAAGCCATAGGATTTAGAGATACTGGTGGTCGGGTGAATGAATCTGCGGTGGAAGCTAGCATAAAGTGATTGGATGATTGGTAGCTTAAAAGCAGAAAAGTGACTTAATGTTAGTAATGAAGAAATAAAATTTGCAAAATTAAAGAGCACTGCCGAATTTGCATTGGAGTAATGCGAAAGCACGGATGCTGCTATTCGTTGCTTCTGGTTGCTGCTAGTTGCTTAATTCACTTCCTGTTTACCCATTTTAGTGTTTGGTACTTTCAAATTGTGCGCCAATCCCTTCCTATGCCATTTTTCGGCTCTACTTCCGGTTGCGTGACGTCACATTAACTCCCTTCTTGTTTATTCGCGTTAGTTATTTTGGTGCTTTCAAATTGCACGCAAATCCCTTCCTGTGCCCTTTTTTGGCTCTACTTCCAGTTGCTTGGCATCACATCCTTGACGTCACCCTAACTGACTACCTTAATTAACTACTTAAGTTATTTGTACTTTGAAATTGCGCGCCAATGCCTTTCTATGCCCTTTTTTGGCTCGACTTCAGGTTGCGTGAGGTCGCATCCTTGACGTCACCCTAATTGACTGCTTTAATTAACTATTTTAGCACTTTATAAATTCAAATGTGGCGCCAAGCCGTTTGCTATGAGACCATTTTCGCCTTTAAGCTTTTATTTTTTCCCTCTAACTAATTATATATTTACCTTTTTGGCCTAATTATTTTGTCCAACTCAACATTACGTCCCCCTTTATCGATTGACAGCATTCCTTATCCTCTACGACTTCTCAATTACTCACAAGTGCTGCGGACACGATTTGCGTGTTTTGCCTCTAAATAATTATCTTATTGGCCTAATTTTTATTTCGGACACATGACGTCACCCTCTATCGAGTGACACCACTCATTAACCTTCACTAATTCTCAATTATTCACAACTGCTGCGGAAAACTTTTGCATTTCTTGCCTGTAAATAATTGCCTAATTACTTATGACCTAATTACTTTTTCGGCAGCATTATTACGTCACCCTCGTTCGATTGACACCACTCATTAACCTCTACCACCTCTCAATTACTCGCAACTGCTGCGGACACAATTTTGCGGATGCGGTCTGCGGATGCGGCCTGCGGACAGAAATCTGTGAACATAGCGAAGTAATGCTCTCGCATTAATAAATGAAATTACAGCACAGTTAACAGATCTAAAACAAAACTCGAGACATCAGGTAAAAAAGAAGCGAACATGATATCAACTGCTACCACCCCGTTTTAAAGGAGACTTCCATCCATACTCCATCCACCCATGGAGACCGGGTTGAAAGCGTCGTTGCTGCTGCTTTACGTTGCCATGGAGACGGCAGGACGCTAGAGAAGGAGAACTAAGATATGTTTCCCACGTTCCTGGCATGGTTTTGTTGGTTAAGACGCACTTCTGGTGATTGCAAGGGTAGGAGTTCGATTACCGATGGAGAATTATAGAAGGCAAACTAGCTTGCTTGCGCCTACAAAGAGCTCTACAAATCGCCGGTGGCGATAGCGGCAACTGCGCCCAGTAATCGTCGAAATACAGAATACCTGCCGCTCTCAGTCGCATTCCATTTAAACCTAGCAAAACACATCGATACAAAGCAGCCAGCGGCAAATACACAAAACTGGGATAACATGGAAGCAGTCCCACGTGACTGTGATCATTTAAGATAAACATTTGCGTAACTTACGACACAGCAAGTGTTATAACGCGACGCCCTTGCAGCGCTGACAGAGAATAAACAAACACAGAATGGCAATATCAAGGTGGCTGCACAGTGTTTGCTTACAGAAGCGCAGCCGAAGAGAGCAAAGTGGCGCACAAATTGGAGCCCTATACTGAAGTGAAATTCCAAAGCTTCCGTTTCGTGAATATTCCGTGGTCACGAACGACTTACAGATGCTGAAACGCCAAGCGCTGAAATAGTATGAAGGCAGTTGGCAAATATTGCACGAATTAAAAGCGCAGCTCAATGATTTCTCAGTTTTCGTTCACCGGGTTCCTAAAGCGGCTTCGGCTATGAGAGACGCTATAGTAGACGGCTTAAAAAGCTTCAATCACCTGCGGTTCTTTAACGTGTACTGACAAAGATCAGCACACGGGCAACTTTCTTGTCGGAAAGAGCAGCTTTCTCGCGTGCTTGGGTTTAGTAGTGGAGCGCCTTGAGCCACTGTGGCGGGGTAGCTGCATGATACGAAAGACGAGGCACGCACTGCCAGTGAGTTGAGACTGCTGTGGCAGGATAGAAGCCACGGGTTTGCAGTTTCCCTCTGACGGTGAAATATACGGGCTAGATATTACTGCGGTAGATCATTGAGTACATTGCAAACGAGAGTGCCGTCCTTCATTTGTATCTCTAAGCGCAGCCATGTGGTTTGCAGTTAAACAATGCGACTTCAAAAAAAAAAAAAAAAAAAACATTAGTGGTTCAAGAAATCTTTTTGGTGAAGGGACTGAACCCGGGGCACAATAAACTAGGCTAACAAGAGGTGGCTACAAGGTGGAACAGCAATGATCAAAAACACTAAGAAAAACAACACTAGAATATCTGCATTACGGCATGCGAGAGGACTTTTTTAGGTAGCAGCAACCTAATTTTTGTAGCGCCTCTTGTCGCTGCACAGGCCATGGAATTTATCCACTTTGGAAGCTGATATACGGTGCAAGGACAAGCATAAAAGAAAAAATAAAGAGGTCGGGCGGAAGAAATAAATGCAGCGAGGGCAACTTCGCGGCACCTCAAACCCCCGCGGCAGGCGACGCCCATTTCTGCTGCGTGGACATAACGCGAACCGAAAATTAGATCACCGCGGAGAAAACAATACCGCAGAAAGAAGCGGGCCTTCGGGTGAATAAAAAGAGAGCGCTGTTGAGGAGGTTTCCCTTTCGTGTCCTTGTTACTTTGTCGTCGCGTGTTTTACTCCCTCTAGCGGCTCTCCCCTCACCCGATGGAGTCACGTATAAAAGCTCTGGCACAATGGAGGGCCGGATATTGGAAATAGACCTTTCCGAGCGCCCAAACCCACCATGAACGGATACGTAAGTGACTCGCGTGCTCTCTTCGCATGGCGGTGACCACTTGCTGCAAGTGTCTATGTCCACAGGGTTCAGCAACTTTTGTCGAAAGCTTACGTCTTATAAAATCCATTTCGCTTTGTTAAATACATCCAATGGGCTGGACTGTTCGCAAAAGGATACGCACTTATTTTCTCACTATAGGAAGCACTTTTACAAATGTGCCGGAATTTGAACACCATTTCTTTGACGCATGGTAGAACAGGCCAAGGCTCTAATATTTTGCAACCCCATCTTTCACTTTCTCTAGACCCTCCTTGCCTTCCTCGGCGTTATCGCCGCTGCCTACGCCGGTGGCTACGGCCTTGGCTACGGCTATGGTGGATACGGCCACGGCTACGGCCTCGGATATGGCGGCTATGGTGGCTACGGACATGGCTACGGACACGGTGGCGCCGTCGTAGCTACCTCCGTGCAGAAGACCTTCCATCATGCCCCCGCCCGCGGTAAGTTAGCTCCAATGTGGATGGTGCGTTTTTGCTATCGACGTCAGCTTCTGATGAGGGCAGCGAGAATGAATTTTCTGCGTTATTCTCTACAAAGATTCAACGTATAAATGAGGTAAATGCCGCCTACCCTAGCGAAGGGCACCCAATAAATAAATTCTAGCCTTCCGTGGAAAAAGGTCTTAGCGCTCACGTCCTGTATGATAGCGCATATCCAGTCGGTACAGTCAAACCCACACCAATCCTCTTCAGACAATCGCTAAGTGCCGTCTTCTGGCGCGAAACACCAAATGTACAAGAAAGGCCACGAGACGATACGGGGGTTAGACAAGCAGTCGGGGAAAGAATTATTTAGTGAAATTTTGCTCGTTGCTTATTGTAGCTATACAATAAGGCGGCAACGTGTTAACATAGGTGCTGTTGATATTCAATGGGCACGGGTGAGCATTTCGGCTGGAAAGCAACGTTTTTCATTGTAAAATTGAAACCGTTATATCCAACCAGTTCCCAACTGCGCAGATCCTAAACCATACAGCGATATAGAACGTATTTGAGTAAAGAACGCATATGTTACTAATTCTAATACACAGCAACAGTTAGGCTTAACGCTCTTTTCTTTGCAGCTGTTGCTGTTGGTGTTGCACACGGTCACGGCCTTGGCTATGGTTATGGCGGCTACGGACACGGCCTTGGCTACGGTCTTGCCCTTGGTCATGGTTACGGATACGGTCATGGTTTTGGACACTACGGTTAAGCGCCATTTCATCACAGGTGAGAGCAATGTGTACAATGCGCTGCCAACAGCCTTGGATTTTTTCGGGAGTGATGTCAAGACTTCTTAGGATGGCCCCTTTGCGAATCACGTAAACAATGCACTTATATAAACAGAGGTGAGTTGGAAGAAAAGCTTACTGTTCGCACCTGCGTATTTCTCGGAACACACGACTCAAAGACATTCTAGTAGAAATACAGAAAAAGAACATGGCATGGGCAGGAGATGCAGAGCGCAGAAAGGATAACTAGGGGTCTCTAGGATGACAGTGTGAATTCCTAGAAAAGGCAAGCGTAGCAGTGGCGGCAGAATATTCGATGGGTGGGTAAGATTAGGATGTTTTCGAGTATCAAATTGATACAGTGGGCATGGGCAACTAACTCGGAGGGATATGAGAACTTGTCAAGCTCACGGTGCTGATTATGACGACGAGCCGCCTAAGTGGCGTAACAGTGTGCTCAAGTATGTGGCAGCCCATCGAAAAGCGACGTTGGTGCTGCTTCACCTGTTTTGTTTTCTTTTTCTTCAGCAGTCAACGGGGCTACTCAAAACAAGGGGGAAGATGTATCCGGCACCAGCAACAAGCGCGACGAAAAGAGGAATAAAATTCTTAATTTATTCACATCCACCGCTTGTATTTTCCCTTGTTTCACAGTAAATGAAAGAAGCTGCAACTCGGCGAATGCATCGCTGGAACTGAATTCACATCGTTCGCTGAGGTTGCTGTTCGGAGCCCAAGTAATGTGGGAAATGCATCCACAGTTGCAGAGTACAAGTGCTGAAACACGTAAGAAAGGGTGGCAATTTCATTTCGAGACTCCTGCGTTGACAGTAGTTGACTTTAGTTAAACAAAAATGATCCTCCTGCATAACGGATTCTTTACTGTGACGTATTCATAACCTTAGTATCCGCGTATTCGGCGAAAATATTTCTGTACTGATGCGAGTAATTGGTGCGCAGTACGTTCTCAAAATTTCAAGTTATTTTGCCCTGCATAAAATTCATACGTGTACAACAGACTCTGCAAGGGCGCAGGACTGCGCAAATGCACCAGCAGCACAGCTCAATCGTGCAGCGTTGTTTGCGCTGCCTCTTCTGTTCATTAGGCGTGTTCTCAGAGGGTTATACAGGACCGGCTACGGGATCAGAAGAGGAGTAGCGGAATAACTGCCACGTTTAGTTTGCTAGTAAGAGAAATCAAACGATAAGATAAATGAGTGGTTGCATAGGGCTGTGGTTATGCCGTAACGCAGATGCATCTTCGGTTCCGCATCTGCTTCCGAACGTCAGTAAAATTACGGAGGGAAAGTGAAGGCAACACAGCGAATACAGCTCTGCTGAAGATGTACAACATGAACTGATGGGCGAATAAGTCTTTCATATCTAGTGAAGCAGCGCAACGGCACAAGGCCAGGGGAAGAAAGGGACAGCGCTGAATTGACAACCAATGATGGTAACAGCATATATACACTTAAGCTCCCTAGAAAAAACAAAAGAAACTGAGAGGAGCGGAAAGTTTTAACCCAGCCACTATGCGCATGCAGTTTTTTCGCGTGTACATGGATTATATGATATCAGATAGTTGTGCTCTTTCAACGAAATGACTACGGAAGGGGTGCTGATACAATTCGCAGCCAGCTTCATGATTTCAGATGCTTCGCCAGTAGCAAAAGGGATTTTGAAAAAGCTGGAGAAGGGCAACGCGGTCTCTCATTCCAAACAAAAAAACCTGGCAGTAATACCCTATGTCCATGTTGTGTCCCACAATTTGAAGAGAAAAGGTGAAAAGGCTGGAGTTGACGTTTTTTCGGCACCTATGAGACTGAGTGGCTTGTGTGCGAGGGTAAATGGCCCGGATAAGAGATCAGAATCTGGTCATGAATGCAAGAAAAACCACAAGATGAAGTATGTGTCATGCAAGATAACGTAGTTTATTCAGTTCCGTTGACGTGTGGTGGACCATACATCGGCCAAACCGGCCATTCTCTAAATGAGAGACTCAGGGAACATGGAAACAACGTTAAGAACGCGGCCCGCCACATAAGTATTCACTGTCGTGATTGTTCATGCTTTCCAGTATTTAAAAACAGCCAAGTAGTTACCAGACACAAGGATAAACTTACACGAGAGATTAACGAAGCATCTGAAATTATGAAGCTGGGTGCTAATGGTATCAGCACCCCTTCTGTAGCCATCTCGTCTAAAAAGCAAAACTATTTGATATAATATAATCGATGTACACGCGAAACAACTGCATGCGCATATTGACTGGGTTGAAACTTTCCGCTCCTCTCTGTTTCTTTTTTCCTAGGGTGCTTAAGTATATATCTGCTGTTAGCATCCTGAAAAAAAAAAACAAAAAACCTTTGTTGTCAGTTCAGCGCTGTGTTTGTCCCTTTCCTGTCCTGTGTCATTGCGCTGCTTCACTAGCATGCGCAGTGACGCCAACAACACCGAAAAGAAGAAATGACAGCAACATTACGGCAACTGAAGAAAATTTTAATTATTTTCCCAGCAAATGGTTTGTTGGTTTGCAGAGTTTAACCTCCCAAAGCCGGTCAGACTATGAGACGTCACAGTGCAGGACTCCGGAAATTTTCACCGTCACTATTCGTCTCTTCTTTGACACAAAATACGCACCAAAGAGCCCAGCTTTCCAATCGCGTACATCGCCTCCGCGCTGCACCAAAATCTATATTCAGCCAGCCTAGGCGCTCACTTAGGATCCGGCACGAAGACGCCCAGGCATTATGGGTGCGTTGGCTCGGGATCTGCAGAACATCAGAAACTGTACAATTCGAATTGATTGCTGCACATATGTTTCTGCAGGTTCGTGAGGATGTATGACAGTTATTTACTAGAGCGACATAAATATTCACTGACTGTATCACGTCCGTAAAGCGCCCAGGGTAGCTTTACTTGAACTGCAACAGCGGTAGCCCGTTCGTCACTATGCTTGGGCACCCGTGTTCAATCCGTGCTGCTGCGGCTGCGTTTTATAGAGGCCAAAAACGACGTGCCCGCGGAGTGTGCCTCGGAGGTCACCGGGCAGGTCGACACTATCCCTAGTTTGCCGCTAGGCGTCCGTAATAGTGCGAGGCGCTCGGAAGTGCTAAAATTGTTAAAGGCAAAAAAAAAAAAAGAACCATTTTAGCGCAAAAAGTGCGAAAGGACAAGGACGAAACACAAACTTTTTTGTTCGTTTCTTTGTTGTTGTTTTTTTGTTTGAAACCTATTCATTCAGAGCAGCAATCATTCGTGTCTATGTGTTATGTTCTCGTCCTTGTACTTTATTTGCTGTTTATCGCTAAAAGCATTCCTTTTATTCAATTTGTTGAACGCGTTATTATGAACATTTTCAGGAAATATTAAGTGTCTGGGTTTTATGCCCTTGAAATTGTTTTCTGTCTCATGTTTTTTTTTTTTCTTTCTTTTGCCGAGATTATGCAAAACGGCTATAGTACATTCTGTGCTTAGCACTGTAATCCATGCATCTCATTACAATGCGTCTGTATTTCAGTAGTTCTGTTCATAATAGCTTCTTTCCAGTATCTTTGCAGGTATTTTAAAGAGTTCCGAGAGCGCTGCAGAATCGGCATTGAAGAAATACGTAAGCGTTGCTGCTGCCCACGGTCCTCCTTATAGATAGTGCGGAAATTATGATAGCGTCGTTGGCGACATTGTGTTGCAAACTTGGCAGGAACCCCAACGTGGCGTAATGTTGCACCACCGCGACAACGTATTTTGTAGCTCCAAACGTGCCCTCTTAAGAAAAAAGAGGAAACTCCTTGTGGAGAGGTAAAATTTGCCACATATGCGACTCCTTTTGGGGTTATCCAGTGACTCCATTTGAGGAAAAACTATAAAGACCTTCCAGGAAATGCGTCAATGCGACTCCTTAGGAAATTGCCGCCTCCTTCAGGGTGGTCAGATGGCAATTCATTACTTTAATTGTTACAGTAATAAGACCCCCCGGGAATCACATTGACCCTTTAGAATTACGCCGCGTTGCCTCCTTCAGGGTGGTCAGTCGGCAACTTTCCAGGGGTTCAGCAGGACGCCCACTGTTACAGCGAAATGACTCTGACTTCAGTGTAACATATGGTTTGTGTTGCGCGGGACGACTTCTGTGAAAGTGTCAGGTGATTCCTACTTGGGGCGGCCTGCTATTCCTCTAGGATGTCTCTTGAAAGGAATGGCCATACCTTCCACTCGCACTGAGCCACCTTTTTAAGCTGTATCAGAGTTGCACGAGTGCCTATGTTATGCAACGTGAGCACAAACATCTTTCTGAAAAGACTGTGTTCTGAAAAGGTGACAATGTTATTAAATAGTGTTACCACTCACTATTTCTCCAAAGTCCAACAAAATAAAATATGACACAGGGAAGCAGCAATCCACAAGTACCCGGACTTTATAAACATTATTGGCTTGCACAGCAGATTACTCCGGCTAGTTACGCTGAATAACACAACATGAGCTCTAAACAATGAAATCAACCAAGCGGCTATAAAATACTGTTTGTTTTCCTTGAACAGAACATTCATAGAGCTTCAAGTTCTGAAGGCTCAGCTCTTTGCCAACTTTCAAAGTGGGATAACGTTTCTCAATTTTGAGGGCTTTTGTTGGCTGGTGCTCTCCTGTTCATGGTCTCCAAGTTTTATCTCTGGGATCTTTAATGATCTCGAAGGGCTGCTTTCCTGAGTTCCTTTTTGCGAAGTTCAGAAAGTCAGTAAAAAAAAAAGAAATAGAATCCAAGTGAAATGTGTTTGCAACCTCCGCCCGAAAGTAAAGGCACAATAACACCACACATTACATATCTTTTATGTTTTATATTTTGTCCAGTGTTAGAAACACATAACAATTAAGCAGTACTTCAATGAAAATCTGCATTTCAAGGCCAGGACTACAGTAGTCCAGAATGAAAATATTTTTCATGTACTACAGAACAGTCTTCAGTGATGTAACAACATCTGAAGGATGCCAATGCTTCATGCAAGAAATCACATGCACTGAACACGTTATTGACTAAAAGAGGTTGAAAATCAGAGAATAAATTTTATTTTTGGAGTAATGAAATAACAGAAGCCGTTGAATCATCCAAATGTTTTACAAATTAAGATTATCCCTGGGTAGATAGAGTTTACACGCTGTCTATCATCAGCGTCCCTATTTACCCTTTTCCTTTTGGCATCATTTTCTGTGCACCCAGAAGCATTCTCTTTCTAAGGTTCCTAATCAGTTGAATTCAATTGTTTATTTCCTTTGAGAGGAGGTGGCTGCACTAAAAGCCGTGAGAACGGCTTGACATGTGTCCAGGCTCCTTATAAGTTGGCGTCTAACAGGTACGGCTATCTTATAGTTATGAAGATTACAAAAACGCAAGTATTACAAAAAATATGCGAATTCATCGAGTATGGAGCAACTACAAATTTAGCTGCAGGAAAGAAAAATACACAAATAAACACACACAGTCGAATGACACTAAAAAGCACCTGAATATTATATGAATGAATTACCCGTATCACTTGCGCAAATATGACAAAAATAATTAATTTCAGTATTGGATTTACCTGACCGATCATAGGATGCTTCTTTCAATAGGTTTAACTAAACAGGGAGAGTGAAGGATGAAGATTGCATAAAATATTTTGCCCGTGGTGGGGGAACCATCAAAGTTTCACGATGTCGGGTATGACGGATGAAATCATTCATTCTTAGATTAGCGAGGTGTGCGAGGAAGTTATTACCAAATTTTATAAAATATCTATAGGACAGCAGTAGCCTGTTATTATACAATTCAAAAATAGGAGTAATGCCATAGCGTAAGGATAACTGACTTGAAGGAGAGCGGTATGGAACATTAGCCATACATCGCAAGGCTCTTTTCTGGGGCAAGTGCAGATTTGTTAGGCAGGTGACACCAGCTGTGCCCCAGACGAGGACGCAGTATTGCAGTAAAGAAGATACTAATGATTTGAATAGCATAATTTAATTTTTATTGGTAGGATACACCCTAATAGACAACAGTTGAGGCTACTTTAGAAAAAAGATGTTTGATATATTTACTCCAGTAAGGTAACTTCGATTGGTGTTCAGGTGAGGGTTGGTTGGGCTTATAAAAGCAATTGAACCACCTGTTGGGGTTACGGCTGCATCTGTGTAAATAATACAGTCATCATGTGTTGCGCAAGACGTTATTGGGAATGATGATGAGAGCTGAGACTTCTTGGTGAGTAGAGGCTTATTAGAAGTAGACCTTACCGACGCCAAATCAACTCTTGCATTCGAACTGCAAGCTATCTTAAACGCCATAGAAGCGTTACCTGCCGACCCTACGTTTAAACAAGTACAAATAATGACTCACTCTAAAGAAGCCTTAAAACATTTAAAGAAAGTCCATGGCACTCTTAGGGTCGCACAGACTATACATGCTGCTTGTCACCGTTACCCAGTGACTATAACCATTCACTGGGTTCAAGACAACAAAAATTTGAATACCATAACAGCAGACGTGCTTCCTCATGCAGATGATGTGTCACAACCTATTCATGATTCCTTGCCACCGGATCCAATCCTGACCCATTTGACATCATCCGCATCCCTCAGGCAGCGTACACGTGCTCTAATTCCCCCAATCTAACAAGGGTGGAGGAGGTATCTCTGAGACGGCTGAGGGTCGGAGTGGCTCTTACGCCCGCCGTTCGACACCAGTGGCAAAGTACTACTATTCCTGTTCCGACAAATGCCCACACTGCGAAGAACCGGCTTGCGACACCACTGTACGGCATCTAATATGGACATGCCCAGGAACTTCGCATATGCGCAACACCATTCTACAAAAAGCTGGACTTTCACCAAGTAATGACTCTCATTTCCACTTATGGACAACAAACAACATTTATGCACGCAGTTTGTGTGACTTCTTGCACATGGCTGCACCCCACACATTCCTGTGACGCTATACCACCACCTTTTATGCCGTGTGGCAAACTCAGCGCCATAAATAAATGAATAAATATATTTACTCCATGTTAGGTGCACCGAGAAGATAACGTCAAGGACTTCAACAGAGTAAACTATTTCTAAGGGGTTGATGCCAAGGCGTATACTTGCAGAGAAATAAGCCTACTCAAAGAGACTCTCATTTCAGATGCGAGATTTTTTGCCGTAAAATTGAACATCTGCTGGCAACGGAGTAGACGTTGTAACTTACATATTGCTAAAATATAAATCACCAATGTAACAACATACAACTCCACATATGACATAAGTGGTGGAACACTTTAAGAAAGTTGGATGGTGTAGGTTACATAGGTGCATGTCTAAGGCCTGGATTTTGCTTTCTTTAGTCCTCACTGCTTGCTGCAATGTTTCATATTGCCAAAAATGAACGAAGCGCTAACAACAAATTCACATGAAGGGAACACGGACAAGCGCTCACTGACAAATGATCCTTTATTGATGGGAAACACACAATTGTTAGCGCTCCGTCCATTTTTGAAATGCTGCACCAACTGGCTCAGCAAAACGTCCTTCTTTCCTTTTGCCAATGGTTTTATTTTTATTCTCTGAATAATTTCTATTCACCTTAATGAGACTTGGCGGGCATGCACCTGCAAACATGCAAACCGCGGCGGTCATGCAGGCATTGCGAAATCAGAGTATAAACGAGCTGTACGTGAAAGTTCTGCACGAATATATATATATATATATATATATATATATATCTACATTTTGTCTACATTCCTTGACAAAGGCCGGACCCCGGCCGAAACGTCGGAATAAAGTGTTGTGTTTTTCTACCGTGTGTCACCTACTTTAAGTTTATATATATATATATATATATATATATATATATATATATATATATATATATATATATATATATTGTGGGGCCCTCGGCCCCTCTGTTTTGGAGCATATCAATGCAACAACGCAGCCGGCCGCACTCGGCCGGCGCCGACGCTACTGCGCATGTCAGGCAGCCTTGACTTTGACGCGTAACGTTGCACGTGACTCGCTGCTCGTCTAGATAAGCGACGAGCAAACAGCCGCGGGGGGCTTTTTTCACGCTGGACGGCCCGGGCAGCGGCGTTCGCCGGGAGCTCTACGTGAGTGTGTGCGTTTTCGAAGCGTCGTGTTTTTGTCCGGCAGCGCAGGCGCTTTCCGGCCTTGCCACATGCGGCTTGGCTCTTGTGTTTCCACCTGGTTGTGTGGCGTGTTATCGATGCTCGCTTTCTTGTACGGTGCTGTGCAGCAACTCGCAAGATTGTTTTCTTTCACCATGCGTTTCATCATGCCTTTCATCATAGAGTTTATTTTTGACTGCTAAAATTAAAGCGGTTTCTTTTGTTCACGTTGTTGCCGGTCGTTTGTCGCTTGGGTGGCGGCTCACGAACCCCCTGAGTGAGGGCTGAGGCCCACATTTGGCGCCCAACGGGATTTCTTCTTAGCTTTCAGGGAGTTGTCACCCGCCACTTTGAGCACGCACCCGTGCCGCGAGGACCGCCAATGCAAGAGAACCACCCTCGTCCGGAGCCAGCCCCAGTAACTTGCCGGATACAACTGCGTCAAGGAACGTAAGCTGTGGGCCAAACATTTCTCCTCGGACAGTTCCATTTCTAATGCTTCTACGCTCAGGTAAACTTACTAATCGTAACGAGCCAACCAACCACACGACTGACAGAATGTCTGACAACGAGGAAAAAGGGGCGGCCGCGGCAGATATGACCGACGTTTTGAGCCGGATAACTACGCTGCTTGAGCGACAGGCACAAACTGAACCACCCACCTTCCGTTTGCAGCTCGCAGGGCCGAAATATGAAGAGCACACCGACAAAAAATCTGTAGCAGACTTCCTACAAGAAATGCTTGACTACCGTCGTGAACGACTGTTTTTATAGCGGTCTAGCGGTAGCAGCGCAGTCTCCAAGAAGCCTGGCAGTGATCGTCCTTCCAGTCACGCTGTCCCGAAGTGGAACGATTCGCTGTCTAGTTCCTCCCCGATATGCGCAGGATAATGGTATCAGCTGGCCGTCCGAGTCATTTGCCTGTCGTACACAAAAATAGCAATCCCTTTGGGACACAAGGGTTGACGCCGACAGCGAAGGTGAGCCGGGAGAACGACTGTTTTTATAGCGGTCTAGCGGTAGCAGCACAGTCTCCAAGAAGCCTGGCAGTGATCGTCCTTCCAGTCACGCTGTCCCGAAGTGGAACGATTCGCTGTCTAGTTCCTCCCCGATATGCGCAGGATAATGGTATCAGCTGGCCGTCCGAGTCATTTGCCTGTCGTACACAAAGATAGCAATCCCTTTGCGACAAAGGGGTTGACGCCGACAGCGAAGGTGAGCCGGGAGAACGACTGTTTTTATAGCGGTCTAGCGGTAGCAGCACAGTCTCCAAGAAGCCTGGCAGTGATCGTCCTTCCAGTCACGCTGTCCCGAAGTGGAACGATTCGCTGTCTAGTTCCTCCCCGATATGCGCAGGATAATGGTATCAGCTGGCCGTCCGAGTCATTTGCCTGTCGTACACAAAAATAGCAATCCCTTTGGGACACAAGGGTTGACGCCGACAGCGAAGGTGAGCCGGGAGAACGACTGTTTTTATAGCGGTCTAGCGGTAGCAGCACAGTCTCCAAGAAGCCTGGCAGTGATCATCCTTCCAGTCACGCTGTCCCGAAGTGGAACGATTCGCTGTCTAGTTCCTCCCCGATATGCGCAGGATAATGGTATCAGCTGGCCGTCCGAGTCATTTGCCTGTCGTACACAAATATAGCAATCCCTTTGGGACACAAGGGTTGACGCCGACAGCGAAGGTGAGCCGGGAGAACGACTGTTTTTATAGCGGTCTAGCGGTAGCAGCACAGTCTCCAAGAAGCCTGGCAGTGATCGTCCTTCCAGTCACGCTGTCCCGAAGTGGAACGATTCGCTGTCTAGTTCCTCCCCGATATGCGCAGGATAATGGTATCAGCTGGCCGTCCGAGTCATTTGCCTGTCGTACACAAATATAGCAATCCCTTTGGGACACAAGGGTTGACGCCGACAGCGAAGGTGAGCCGGGAGAACGACTGTTTTTATAGCGGTCTAGCGGTAGCAGCACAGTCTCCAAGAAGCCTGGCAGTGATCGTCCTTCCAGTCACGCTGTCCCGAAGTGGAACGATTCGCTGTCTAGTTCCTCCCCGATATGCGCAGGATAATGGTATCAGCTGGCCGTCCGAGTCATTTGCCTGTCGTACACAAAAATAGCAATCCCTTTGGGACACAAGGATTGACGCCGACAGCGAAGGTGAGCCGGGAGAACGACTGTTTTTATAGCGGTCTAGCGGTAGCAGCACAGTCTCCAAGAAGCCTGGCAGTGATCGTCCTTCCAGTCACGCTGTCCCGAAGTGGAACGATTCGCTGTCTAGTTCCTCCCCGATATGCGCAGGATAATGGTATCAGCTGGCCGTCCGAGTCATTTGCCTGTCGTACACAAATATAGCAATCCCTTTGGGACACAAGGGTTGACGCCGACAGCGAAGGTGAGCCGGGAGAACGACTGTTTTTATAGCGGTCTAGCGGTAGCAGCACAGTCTCCAAGAAGCCTGGCAGTGATCGTCCTTCCAGTCACGCTGTCCCGAAGTGGAACGATTCGCTGTCTAGTTCCTCCCCGATATGCGCAGGATAATGGTATCAGCTGGCCGTCCGAGTCATTTGCCTTTCGTACACAAAAATAGCAGTCCCTTTGGGACACAAGGGTTGACGCCGACAGCGAAGGTGAGCCGGGAGAACGACTGTTTTTATAGCGGTCTAGCGGTAGCAGCGCAGTCTCCAAGAAGCCTGGCAGTGATCGTCCTTCCAGTCACGCTGTCCCGAAGTGGAACGATTCGCTGTCTAGTTCCTCCCCGATATGCGCAGGATAATGGTATCAACTGGCCGTCCGAGTCATTTGCCTTTCGTACACAAAAATAGCAGTCCCTTTGGGACACAAGGGTTGACGCCGACAGCGAAGGTGAGCCGGGAGAACGACTGTTTTTATAGCGGTCTAGCGGTAGCAGCGCAGTCTCCAAGAAGCCTGGCAGTGATCGTCCTTCCAGTCACGCTGTCCCGAAGTGGAACGATTCGCTGTCTAGTTCCTCCCCGATATGCGCAGGATAATGGTATCAGCTGGCCGTCCGAGTCATTTGCCTTTCGTACACAAAAATAGCAGTCCCTTTGGGACACAAGGGTTGACGCCGACAGCGAAGGTGAGCCGGGAGAACGACTGTTTTTATAGCGGTCTAGCGGTAGCAGCGCAGTCTCCAAGAAGCCTGGCAGTGATCGTCCTTCCAGTCACGCTGTCCCGAAGTGGAACGATTCGCTGTCTAGTTCCTCCCCGATATGCGCAGGATAATGGTATCAGCTGGCCGTCCGAGTCATTTGCCTTTCGTACACAAAAATAGCAGTCCCTTTGGGACACAAGGGTTGACGCCGACAGCGAAGGTGAGCCGGGAGAACGACTGTTTTTATAGCGGTCTAGCGGTAGCAGCGCAGTCTCCAAGAAGCCTGGCAGTGATCGTCCTTCCAGTCACGCTGTCCCGAAGTGGAACGATTCGCTGTCTAGTTCCTCCCCGATATGCCTGTGCATTGATGCGCTTACGTAGGAACTGGGACACAATCGGAGACGACACAGAACAGATGTGCGCAAACTATCAACTGCAGGTTTATTTCTGGGTGCATGTATGTATAGGCATTGTCAAAACAAAAAACAAAATTAAAACATAAAACAAAAATTCCGCGATCACATCGTCAAGGCAACATATCTTTTAACGTTCTGTCCAGCATTAAAGAACATGCCTTATCCTTCTGACTTGGCTGCTTGTTATTATATTTCCAAAAATTCTTTTTCTTGATTAGAAAGCTCGATAGAAGGTACGCTTACACATGGCCCTTCTTTTCCTGATTGTATGCAGTATGCTTCCCACAGTTCTCTGATTAGTTTCTCCCTTGAACTGAGCAGTATTGCTGTCTGCCGAAAGTTAGGTGTGCATTCTTTTTGGCATCTGGCGCAGTGAGCTGCCAGATTTCCCGGTGAGTTGACAAGACCGCAGTTGCGCCTATGTTCTCTGAGCCTCTCATTGACGCACCTACCTCTCTGGCCAACATACGTCCGCCCGCATGATAGCGGTATCTTATATACTACACCTTCGCGGCATTCCACGAACCTTGTCTCGTGTCTGACGCCACATGACTCCTCTTTCTCGGCACTGTATTCTTCATTTACTTTCGCGCACATAGCTTTCAATTTTTTGGGTGCGGAAAAAACGACTTTTACGTCGTGTCTTTGTGCAACCTTTTTCAGGTTGTGGGGAAGTGCATGGACGTATGGGATAACCACTGGCCTCTTCTTTTCTTTGACATTGTCTTGGTCCCTTATTCGTACTGGCCTTCTCATTATTTTTTCCGCCACTGAAACGAGCAATGGTGTCGGATAGCCTGCTTTTCTCAGCCGTGTTGCCTGCAAATGGAAGCTTTCTTACATCTTGTGGCTACATGATTTCTTTATGGCCTGGTCTAAATATGACATGGCCATATTTCGTTTGATCAGCTTTGAATGGGACGAGTCATACGGTAGTAGACCTTTCTCGTTGCGCGTTTTGTACTGCCAGCATAAATGTGGTTCAAGAGTGAGAGCTAGATCAAGGAACTGTAGGTTGTTGTTTGCAGGTACCTCATGAGTAAATGTGAGCCCCTTGTGGGCTCTTTTGAACTGCTCTAAAGTTTTTCCTAATAAGTTCGGCGTGGCTGAGGTTTTATCTGCACAAACCAAAAAGTCGTCCACATAACGGAAGCATTTAGTAACACCAAGCGGTACCAATGTTTTTTCCAGCTCTCTGTCCCCTCTGGCAAGGAAGATGTCACAGAGAACGGGGGCAACAGCAGATCGTATGCAAATTCCGTCATTTTGAGAGAAGACAGCGCCATTAAACTCAACACACAATGATGAAAGGTATGCTTTCAGCAGAGCAAGGAAATCAGTCGTACTAATGCCGCTCTCATTCATAAACTTCACGCAGCCAAATTCTCCAATGCACTCTTCAACGCATTCCAGAACCTGCTCTTGCGGTACACAGTAGAAAAGGTCTGTCACGTCAATGGAGAAACAAGTCACACTGGGTTGTCCGTTCAGGTATTTGATGACTTCGTTCGAATTTCTGATGACAAACGGGTCATTCACTGGAAGCTTGTTCATATGGCACTGGAGGTATACCGCTATGTTCCTTTGCCAGGTGCCCTTATCCTCAACTATAGTTCGGAATGGTGCTCCTGGTTTGTGCGTCTTAATTGAGAAGAATGGTCTCAGAGTAAGTTTCTTGCTGTCCTTTACTGCTTTAGCGAGTTTTTCCAGGCCTGCATTCTCGCATAGCTTTGCGGCTTGGTTGCGGTTTTTTCTTAGGCTTCTCTCGTTGAGATGCTCTTGCCTGGTAAAATTTTTTGAGATCGCATCCAAAGATTTTGCCTGGTAGTCACCTGCTTCCACTACAGCAAAGCCTCCTGTCTTGTCTGCCATCAAAAGTTTCAGTCCTTTATTACGTAGAAAATCAACCGTTTTCTTCGGAGCTACTCCGGCATCCTTTTTCTTGCTTCTTTCATTTGTGCTCAATAACGCCTCTTTGACGCATGCATTCTTGTCTTCTGATTGAGCTCTGTTTGCAATGGAGCGAATCATGCCTAGAACTTCCAATGGCTTGAGGGTTGGCCGAACGGCATATTTGGGTCCCTTATTCAACGTGTCGAGAATCGTAGACGGGATTTCGCATCCCGAGTAGTTGAACGCGTTAGGCGCATCTGGGTCGCGTTTCAGTTTCTTCTTTCTTGGCAGATTTCTAAAAGATCCAGCCCACTTGCGTTCCGCCAACACTTCCGCCGATTCTACAAAGTATTTGACCATGTGCTTACTTTGTCTTTCTCCTAGCGCCGAAGAGCAGATCAATCTGATGTGGTCGCGGTAGATCCTGACTTGCCTCCATGTCTCTGATCGCAGTACCTTGCACAGGCGTCGACACGTTGATTCTGTCGGGGCCATCCAGCCAAAGAGAGCGGAAATAACTTCGGTTGTCAATCCATGGGTGACAGCGTAGGTGAGGGTTCTTGTTCGACATCTTGCCTCGGCAATGAGTTCGATGAAAAACCTTATGCGGATGAACGGTGACACATGTGGTATGTTAAGGCCCGATGTACACGAAATAAACATTAGGAGAGTTTCAAATTGGGCTAGTTGGTGGTTGTTATTCCTGCGCATTGTTGCGCTTACGTAGGAACTGGGACACAATCGGAGACGACACAGAACAGATGTGCGCAAACTATCAACTGCAGGTTTATTTCTGGGTGCATGTATGTATAGGCATTGTCAAAACAAAAAACAAAATTAAAACATAAAACAAAAATTCCGCGATCACATCGTCAAGGCAACATATCTTTTAACGTTCTGTCCAGCATTAAAGAACATGCCTTATCCTTCTGACTTGGCTGCTTGTTATTATATTTCCAAAAATTCTTTTTCTTGATTAGAAAGCTCGATAGAAGGTACGCTTACACATGGCCCTTCTTTTCCTGATTGTATGCAGTATGCTTCCCACAGTTCTCTGATTAGTTTCTCCCTTGAACTGAGCAGTATTGCTGTCTGCCGAAAGTTAGGTGTGCATTCTTTTTGGCATCTGGCGCAGTGAGCTGCCAGATTTCCCGGTGAGTTGACAAGACCGCAGTTGCGCCTATGTTCTCTGAGCCTCTCATTGACGCACCTACCTCTCTGGCCAACATACGTCCGCCCGCATGATAGCGGTATCTTATATACTACACCTTCGCGGCATTCCACGAACTTTGTCTCGTGTCTGACGCCACATGACTCCTCTTTCTCGGCACTGTATTCTTCATTTACTTTCGCGCACATAGCTTTCAATTTTTTGGGTGCGGAAAAAACGACTTTTACGTCGTGTCTTTGTGCAACCTTTTTCAGGTTGTGGGGAAGTGCATGGACGTATGGGATAACCACTGGCCTCTTCTTTTCTTTGACATTGTCTTGGTCCCTTATTCGTACTGGCCTTCTCATTATTTTTTCCGCCACTGAAACGAGCAATGGTGTCGGATAGCCTGCTTTTCTCAGCCGTGTTGCCTGCAAATGGAAGCTTTCTTGCATCTTGTGGCTACATGATTTCTTTATGGCCTGGTCTAAATATGACATGGCCATATTTCGTTTGATCAGCTTTGAATGGGACGAGTCATACGGTAGTAGACCTTTCTCGTTGCGCGTTTTGTACTGCCAGCATAAATGTGGTTCAAGAGTGAGAGCTAGATCAAGGAACTGTAGGTTGTTGTTTGCAGGTACCTCATGAGTAAATGTGAGCCCCTTGTGGGCTCTTTTGAACTGCTCTAAAGTTTTTCCTAATAAGTTCGGCGTGGCTGAGGTTTTATCTGCACAAACCAAAAAGTCGTCCACATAACGAAAGCATTTAGTAACACCAAGCGGTACCAATGTTTTTTCCAGCTCTCTGTCCCCTCTGGCAAGGAAGATGTCACAGAGAACGGGGGCAACAGCAGATCGTATGCAAATTCCGTCATTTTGAGAGAAGACAGCGCCATTAAACTCAACACACAATGATGAAAGGTATGCTTTCAGCAGAGCAAGGAAATCAGTCGTACTAATGCCGCTCTCATTCATAAACTTCACGCAGCCAAATTCTCCAATGCACTCTTCAACGCATTCCAGAACCTGCTCTTGCGGTACACAGTAGAAAAGGTCTGTCACGTCAATGGAGAAACAAGTCACACTGGGTTGTCCGTTCAGGTATTTGATGACTTCGTTCGAATTTCTGATGACAAACGGGTCATTCACTGGAAGCTTGTTCATATGGCACTGGAGGTATACCGCTATGTTCCTTTGCCAGGTGCCCTTATCCTCAACTATAGTTCGGAATGGTGCTCCTGGTTTGTGCGTCTTAATTGAGAAGAATGGTCTCAGAGTAAGTTTCTTGCTGTCCTTTACTGCTTTAGCGAGTTTTTCCAGGCCTGCATTCTCGCATAGCTTTGCGGCTTGGTTGCGGTTTTTTCTTAGGCTTCTCTCGTTGAGATGCTCTTGCCTGGTAAAATTTTTTGAGATCGCATCCAAAGCTTTTGCCTGGTAGTCACCTGCTTCCACTACAGCAAAGCCTCCTGTCTTGTCTGCCATCAAAAGCTTCAGTCCTTTATTACGTAGAAAATCAACCGTTTTCTTCGGAGCTACTCCGGCATCCTTTTTCTTGCTTCTTTCATTTGTGCTCAATAACGCCTCTTTGACGCATGCATTCTTGTCTTCTGATTGAGCTCTGTTTGCAATGAAGCGAATCATGCCTAGAACTTCCAATGGCTTGAGGGTTGGCCGAACGGCATATTTGGGTCCCTTATTCAACGTGTCGAGAATCGTAGACGGGATTTCGCATCCCGAGTAGTTGAACGCGTTAGGCGCATCTGGGTCGCGTTTCAGTTTCTTCTTTCTTGGCAGATTTCTAAAAGATCCAGCCCACTTGCGTTCCGCCAACACTTCCGCCGATTCTACAAAGTATTTGACCATGTGCTTACTTTGTCTTTCTCCTAGCGCCGAAGAGCAGATCAATCTGATGTGATCGCGGTAGATCCTGACTTGCCTCCATGTCTCTGATCGCAGTACCTTGCACAGGCGTCGACACGTTGATTCTGTCGGGGCCATCCAGCCAAAGAGAGCGGAAATAACTTCGGTTGTCAATCCATGGGTGACAGCGTAGGTGAGGGTTCTTGTTCGACATCTTGCCTCGGCAATGAGTTCGATGAAAAACCTTATGCGGATGAACGGTGACACATGTGGTATGTTAAGGCCCGATGTACACGAAATAAACATTAGGAGAGTTTCAAATTGGGCTAGTTGGTGGTTGTTATTCCTGCGCATTGTTGCGCTTACGTAGGAACTGGGACACAATCGGAGACGACACAGAACAGATGTGCGCAAACTATCAACTGCAGGTTTATTTCTGGGTGCATGTATGTATAGGCATTGTCAAAACAAAAAACAAAATTAAAACATAAAACAAAAATTCTGCGATCACATCGTCAAGGCAACATATCTTTTAACGTTCTGTCCAGCATTAAAGAACATGCCTTATCCTTCTGACTTGGCTGCTTGTTATTATATTTCCAAAAATTCTTTTTCTTGATTAGAAAGCTCGATAGAAGGTACGCTTACACATGGCCCTTCTTTTCCTGATTGTATGCAGTATGCTTCCCACAGTTCTCTGATTAGTTTCTCCCTTGAACTGAGCAGTATTGCTGTCTGCCGAAAGTTAGGTGTGCATTCTTTTTGGCATCTGGCGCAGTGAGCTGCCAGATTTCCCGGTGAGTTGACAAGACCGCAGTTGCGCCTATGTTCTCTGAGCCTCTCATTGACGCACCTACCTGTCTGGCCAACATACGTCCGCCCGCATGATAGCGGTATCTTATATACTACACCTTCGCGGCATTCCACGAACTTTGTCTCGTGTCTGACGCCACATGACTCCTCTTTCTCGGCACTGTATTCTTCATTTACTTTCGCGCACATAGCTTTCAATTTTTTGGGTGCGGAAAAAACGACTTTTACGTCGTGTCTTTGTGCAACCTTTTTCAGGTTGTGGGGAAGTGCATGGACGTATGGGATAACCACTGGCCTCTTCTTTTCTTTGACATTGTCTTGGTCCCTTATTCGTACTGGCCTTCTCATTATTTTTTCCGCCACTGAAACGAGCAATGGTGTCGGATAGCCTGCTTTTCTCAGCCGTGTTGCCTGCAAATGGAAGCTTTCTTGCATCTTGTGGCTACATGATTTCTTTATGGCCTGGTCTAAATATGACATGGCCATATTTCGTTTGATCAGCTTTGAATGGGACGAGTCATACGGTAGTAGACCTTTCTCGTTGCGCGTTTTGTACTGCCAGCATAAATGTGGTTCAAGAGTGAGAGCTAGATCAAGGAACTGTAGGTTGTTGTTTGCAGGTACCTCATGAGTAAATGTGAGCCCCTTGTGGGCTCTTTTGAACTGTTCTAAAGTTTTTCCTAATAAGTTCGGCGTGGCTGAGGTTTTATCTGCACAAACCAAAAAGTCGTCCACATAACGGAAGCATTTAGTAACACCAAGCGGTACCAATGTTTTTTCCAGCTCTCTGTCCCCTCTGGCAAGGAAGATGTCACAGAGAACGGGGGCAACAGCAGATCCTATGCAAATTCCGTCATTTTGAGAGAAGACAGCGCCATTAAACTCAACACACAGTGATGAAAGGTATGCTTTCAGCAGAGCAAGGAAATCAGTCGTACTAATGCCGCTCTCATTCATAAACTTCACGCAGCCAAATTCTCCAATGCACTCTTCAACGCATTCCAGAACCTGCTCTTGCGGTACACAGTAGAAAAGGTCTGTCACGTCAATGGAGAAACAAGTCACACTGGGTTGTCCGTTCAGGTATTTGATGACTTCGTTCGAATTTCTGATGACAAACGGGTCATTCACTGGAAGCTTGTTCATATGGCACTGGAGGTATACCGCTATGTTCCTTTGCCAGGTGCCCTTATCCTCAACTATAGTTCGGAATGGTGCTCCTGGTTTGTGCGTCTTAATTGAGAAGAATGGTCTCAGAGTAAGTTTCTTGCTGTCCTTTACTGCTTTAGCGAGTTTTTCCAGGCCTGCATTCTCGCATAGCTTTGCGGCTTGGTTGCGGTTTTTTCTTAGGCTTCTCTCGTTGAGATGCTCTTGCCTGGTAAAATTTTTTGAGATCGCATCCAAAGCTTTTGCCTGGTAGTCACCTGCTTCCACTACAGCAAAGCCTCCTGTCTTGTCTGCCATCAAAAGCTTCAGTCCTTTATTACGTAGAAAATCAACCGTTTTCTTCGGAGCTACTCCGGCATCCTTTTTCTTGCTTCTTTCATTTGTGCTCAATAACGCCTCTTTGACGCATGCATTCTTGTCTTCTGATTGAGCTCTGTTTGCAATGGAGCGAATCATGCCTAGAACTTCCAATGGCTTGAGGGTTGGCCGAACGGCATATTTGGGTCCCTTATTCAACGTGTCGAGAATCGTAGACGGGATTTCGCATCCCGAGTAGTTGAACGCGTTAGGCGCATCTGGGTCGCGTTTCAGTTTCTTCTTTCTTGGCAGATTTCTAAAAGATCCAGCCCACTTGCGTTCCGCCAACACTTCCGCCGATTCTACAAAGTATTTGACCATGTGCTTACTTTGTCTTTCTCCTAGCGCCGAAGAGCAGATCAATCTGATGTGGTCGCGGTAGATCCTGACTTGCCTCCATGTCTCTGATCGCAGTACCTTGCACAGGCGTCGACACGTTGATTCTGTCGGGGCCATCCAGCCAAAGAGAGCGGAAATAACTTCGGTTGTCAATCCATGGGTGACAGCGTAGGTGAGGGTTCTTGTTCGACATCTTGCCTCGGCAATGAGTTCGATGAAAAACCTTATGCGGATGAACGGTGACACATGTGGTATGTTAAGGCCCGATGTACACGAAATAAACATTAGGAGAGTTTCAAATTGGGCTAGTTGGTGGTTGTTATTCCTGCGCATTGTTGCGCTTACGTAGGAACTGGGACACAATCGGAGACGACACAGAACAGATGTGCGCAAACTATCAACTGCAGGTTTATTTCTGGGTGCATGTATGTATAGGCATTGTCAAAACAAAAAACAAAATTAAAACATAAAACAAAAATTCCGCGATCACATCGTCAAGGCAACATATCTTTTAACGTTCTGTCCAGCATTAAAGAACATGCCTTATCCTTCTGACTTGGCTGCTTGTTATTATATTTCCAAAAATTCTTTTTCTTGATTAGAAAGCTCGATAGAAGGTACGCTTACACATGGCCCTTCTTTTCCTGATTGTATGCAGTATGCTTCCCACAGTTCTCTGATTAGTTTCTCCCTTGAACTGAGCAGTATTGCTGTCTGCCGAAAGTTAGGTGTGCATTCTTTTTGGCATCTGGCGCAGTGAGCTGCCAGATTTCCCGGTGAGTTGACAAGACCGCAGTTGCGCCTATTTTCTCTGAGCCTCTCATTGACGCACCTACCTCTCTGGCCAACATACGTCCGCCCGCATGATAGCGGTATCTTATATACTACACCTTCGCGGCATTCCACGAACTTTGTCTCGTGTCTGACGCCACATGACTCCTCTTTCTCGGCACTGTATTCTTCATTTACTTTCGCGCACATAGCTTTCAATTTTTTGGGTGCGGAAAAAACGACTTTTACGTCGTGTCTTTGTGCAACCTTTTTCAGGTTGTGGGGAAGTGCATGGACGTATGGGATAACCACTGGCCTCTTCTTTTCTTTGACATTGTCTTGGTCCCTTATTCGTACTGGCCTTCTCATTATTTTTTCCGCCACTGAAACGAGCAATGGTGTCGGATAGCCTGCTTTTCTCAGCCGTGTTGCCTGCAAATGGAAGCTTTCTTGCATCTTGTGGCTACATGATTTCTTTATGGCCTGGTCTAAATATGACATGGCCATATTTCGTTTGATCAGCTTTGAATGGGACGAGTCATACGGTAGTAGACCTTTCTCGTTGCGCGTTTTGTACTGCCAGCATAAATGTGGTTCAAGAGTGAGAGCTAGATCAAGGAACTGTAGGTTGTTGTTTGCAGGTACCTCATGAGTAAATGTGAGCCCCTTGTGGGCTCTTTTGAACTGCTCTAAAGTTTTTCCTAATAAGTTCGGCGTGGCTGAGGTTTTATCTGCACAAACCAAAAAGTCGTCCACATAACGAAAGCATTTAGTAACACCAAGCGGTACCAATGTTTTTTCCAGCTCTCTGTCCCCTCTGGCAAGGAAGATGTCACAGAGAACGGGGGCAACAGCAGATCGTATGCAAATTCCGTCATTTTGAGAGAAGACAGCGCCATTAAACTCAACACACAATGATGAAAGGTATGCTTTCAGCAGAGCAAGGAAATCAGTCGTACTAATGCCGCTCTCATTCATAAACTTCACGCAGCCAAATTCTCCAATGCACTCTTCAACGCATTCCAGAACCTGCTCTTGCGGTACACAGTAGAAAAGGTCTGTCACGTCAATGGAGAAACAAGTCACACTGGGTTGTCCGTTCAGGTATTTGATGACTTCGTTCGAATTTCTGATGACAAACGGGTCATTCACTGGAAGCTTGTTCATATGGCACTGGAGGTATACCGCTATGTTCCTTTGCCAGGTGCCCTTATCCTCAACTATAGTTCGGAATGGTGCTCCTGGTTTGTGCGTCTTAATTGAGAAGAATGGTCTCAGAGTAAGTTTCTTGCTGTCCTTTACTGCTTTAGCGAGTTTTTCCAGGCCTGCATTCTCGCATAGCTTTGCGGCTTGGTTGCGGTTTTTTCTTAGGCTTCTCTCGTTGAGATGCTCTTGCCTGGTAAAATTTTTTGAGATCGCATCCAAAGCTTTTGCCTGGTAGTCACCTGCTTCCACTACAGCAAAGCCTCCTGTCTTGTCTGCCATCAAAAGCTTCAGTCCTTTATTACGTAGAAAATCAACCGTTTTCTTCGGAGCTACTCCGGCATCCTTTTTCTTGCTTCTTTCATTTGTGCTCAATAACGCCTCTTTGACGCATGCATTCTTGTCTTCTGATTGAGCTCTGTTTGCAATGAAGCGAATCATGCCTAGAACTTCCAATGGCTTGAGGGTTGGCCGAACGGCATATTTGGGTCCCTTATTCAACGTGTCGAGAATCGTAGACGGGATTTCGCATCCCGAGTAGTTGAACGCGTTAGGCGCATCTGGGTCGCGTTTCAGTTTCTTCTTTCTTGGCAGATTTCTAAAAGATCCAGCCCACTTGCGTTCCGCCAACACTTCCGCCGATTCTACAAAGTATTTGACCATGTGCTTACTTTGTCTTTCTCCTAGCGCCGAAGAGCAGATCAATCTGATGTGATCGCGGTAGATCCTGACTTGCCTCCATGTCTCTGATCGCAGTACCTTGCACAGGCGTCGACACGTTGATTCTGTCGGGGCCATCCAGCCAAAGAGAGCGGAAATAACTTCGGTTGTCAATCCATGGGTGACAGCGTAGGTGAGGGTTCTTGTTCGACATCTTGCCTCGGCAATGAGTTCGATGAAAAACCTTATGCGGATGAACGGTGACACATGTGGTATGTTAAGGCCCGATGTACACGAAATAAACATTAGGAGAGTTTCAAATTGGGCTAGTTGGTGGTTGTTATTCCTGCGCATTGTTGCGCTTACGTAGGAACTGGGACACAATCGGAGACGACACAGAACAGATGTGCGCAAACTATCAACTGCAGGTTTATTTCTGGGTGCATGTATGTATAGGCATTGTCAAAACAAAAAACAAAATTAAAACATAAAACAAAAATTCTGCGATCACATCGTCAAGGCAACATATCTTTTAACGTTCTGTCCAGCATTAAAGAACATGCCTTATCCTTCTGACTTGGCTGCTTGTTATTATATTTCCAAAAATTCTTTTTCTTGATTAGAAAGCTCGATAGAAGGTACGCTTACACATGGCCCTTCTTTTCCTGATTGTATGCAGTATGCTTCCCACAGTTCTCTGATTAGTTTCTCCCTTGAACTGAGCAGTATTGCTGTCTGCCGAAAGTTAGGTGTGCATTCTTTTTGGCATCTGGCGCAGTGAGCTGCCAGATTTCCCGGTGAGTTGACAAGACCGCAGTTGCGCCTATGTTCTCTGAGCCTCTCATTGACGCACCTACCTGTCTGGCCAACATACGTCCGCCCGCATGATAGCGGTATCTTATATACTACACCTTCGCGGCATTCCACGAACTTTGTCTCGTGTCTGACGCCACATGACTCCTCTTTCTCGGCACTGTATTCTTCATTTACTTTCGCGCACATAGCTTTCAATTTTTTGGGTGCGGAAAAAACGACTTTTACGTCGTGTCTTTGTGCAACCTTTTTCAGGTTGTGGGGAAGTGCATGGACGTATGGGATAACCACTGGCCTCTTCTTTTCTTTGACATTGTCTTGGTCCCTTATTCGTACTGGCCTTCTCATTATTTTTTCCGCCACTGAAACGAGCAATGGTGTCGGATAGCCTGCTTTTCTCAGCCGTGTTGCCTGCAAATGGAAGCTTTCTTGCATCTTGTGGCTACATGATTTCTTTATGGCCTGGTCTAAATATGACATGGCCATATTTCGTTTGATCAGCTTTGAATGGGACGAGTCATACGGTAGTAGACCTTTCTCGTTGCGCGTTTTGTACTGCCAGCATAAATGTGGTTCAAGAGTGAGAGCTAGATCAAGGAACTGTAGGTTGTTGTTTGCAGGTACCTCATGAGTAAATGTGAGCCCCTTGTGGGCTCTTTTGAACTGTTCTAAAGTTTTTCCTAATAAGTTCGGCGTGGCTGAGGTTTTATCTGCACAAACCAAAAAGTCGTCCACATAACGGAAGCATTTAGTAACACCAAGCGGTACCAATGTTTTTTCCAGCTCTCTGTCCCCTCTGGCAAGGAAGATGTCACAGAGAACGGGGGCAACAGCAGATCCTATGCAAATTCCGTCATTTTGAGAGAAGACAGCGCCATTAAACTCAACACACAGTGATGAAAGGTATGCTTTCAGCAGAGCAAGGAAATCAGTCGTACTAATGCCGCTCTCATTCATAAACTTCACGCAGCCAAATTCTCCAATGCACTCTTCAACGCATTCCAGAACCTGCTCTTGCGGTACACAGTAGAAAAGGTCTGTCACGTCAATGGAGAAACAAGTCACACTGGGTTGTCCGTTCAGGTATTTGATGACTTCGTTCGAATTTCTGATGACAAACGGGTCATTCACTGGAAGCTTGTTCATATGGCACTGGAGGTATACCGCTATGTTCCTTTGCCAGGTGCCCTTATCCTCAACTATAGTTCGGAATGGTGCTCCTGGTTTGTGCGTCTTAATTGAGAAGAATGGTCTCAGAGTAAGTTTCTTGCTGTCCTTTACTGCTTTAGCGAGTTTTTCCAGGCCTGCATTCTCGCATAGCTTTGCGGCTTGGTTGCGGTTTTTTCTTAGGCTTCTCTCGTTGAGATGCTCTTGCCTGGTAAAATTTTTTGAGATCGCATCCAAAGCTTTTGCCTGGTAGTCACCTGCTTCCACTACAGCAAAGCCTCCTGTCTTGTCTGCCATCAAAAGCTTCAGTCCTTTATTACGTAGAAAATCAACCGTTTTCTTCGGAGCTACTCCGGCATCCTTTTTCTTGCTTCTTTCATTTGTGCTCAATAACGCCTCTTTGACGCATGCATTCTTGTCTTCTGATTGAGCTCTGTTTGCAATGAAGCGAATCATGCCTAGAACTTCCAATGGCTTGAGGGTTGGCCGAACGGCATATTTGGGTCCCTTATTCAACGTGTCGAGAATCGCAGACGGGATTTCGCATCCCGAGTAGTTGAACGCGTTAGGCGCATCTGGGTCGCGTTTCAGTTTCTTCTTTCTTGGCAGATTTCTAAAAGATCCAGCCCACTTGCTTTCCGCCAACACTTCCGCCGATTCTACAAAATATTTGACCATGTGCTTACTTTGTCTTTCTCCTAGCGCCGAAGAGCAGATCAATCTGATGTGGTCGCGGTAGATCCTGACTTGCCTCCATGTCTCTGATCGCAGTACCTTGCACAGGCGTCGACACGTTGATTCTGTCGGGGCCATCCAGCCAAAGAGAGCGGAAATAACTTCGGTTGTCAATCCATGGGTGACAGCGTAGGTGAGGGTTCTTGTTCGACATCTTGCCTCGGCAATGAGTTCGATGAAAAACCTTATGCGGATGAACGGTGACACATGTGGTATGTTAAGGCCCGATGTACACGAAATAAACATTAGGAGAGTTTCAAATTGGGCTAGTTGGTGGTTGTTATTCCTGCGCATTGTTGCGCTTACGTAGGAACTGGGACACAATCGGAGACGGAGACAACAACCTACAGTTCCTTGATCTAGCTCTCACTCTTGAACCACATTTATGCTGGCAGTACAAAACGCGCAACGAGAAAGGTCTACTACCGTATGACTCTGCCCATTCAAAGCTGATCAAACGAAATATGGCCATGTCATGTTTAGAGCAGGCCATAAAGAAATCATGTAGCCACAAGATGCAAGAAAGCTTCCATTTGCAGGCAACACGGCTGAGAAAAGCAGGCTATCCGACACCATTGCTCGTTTCAGTGGCGGAAAAAATAATGAGAAGGCCAGTACGAATAAGGGACCAAGACAATGTCAAAGAAAAGAAAAGGCCAGTGGTTATCCCATACGTCCATGCACTTTCCCACAACCTGAAAAAGGTTGCACAAAGACACGACGTAAAAGTCGTTTTTTCCGCACCCAAAAAATTGAAAGCTATGTGCGCGAAAGTAAATGAAGAATACAGTGCCGAGAAAGAGGAGTCATGTGGCGTCAGACACGAGACAAAGTTCGTGGAATGCCGCGAAGGTGTAGTATATAAGATACCGCTATCATGCGGGCGGACGTATGTTGGCCAGACAGGTAGGTGCGTCAATGAGAGGCTCAGAGAACATAGGCGCAACTGCGGTCTTGTCAACTCACCGGGAAATCTGGCAGCTCACTGCGCCAGATGCCAAAAAGAATGCACACCTAACTTTCGGCAGACAGCAATACTGCTCAGTTCAAGGGAGAAACTAATCAGAGAACTGTGGGAAGCATACTGCATACAATCAGGAAAAGAAGGGCCATGTGTAAGCGTACCTTCTATCGAGCTTTCTAATCAAGAAAAAGAATTTTTGGAAATATAATAACAAGCAGCCAAGTCAGAAGGATAAGGCATGTTCTTTAATGCTGGACAGAACGTTAAAAGATATGTTGCCTTGACGATGTGATCGCGGAATTTTTGTTTTATGTTTTAATTTTGTTTTTTGTTTTGACAATGCCTATACATACATGCACCCAGAAATAAACCTGCAGTTGATAGTTTGCGCACATCTGTTCTGTGTCGTCTCCGATTGTGTCCCAGTTCCTACGTAAGCGCAACAATGCACAGGAATAACAACCACCAACTAGCCCAATTTGAAACTCTCCTAATGTTTATTTCGTGTACATCGGGCCTTAACATACCACATGTGTCACCGTTCATCCGCATAAGGTTTTTCATCGAACTCATTGCCGAGGCAAGATCTCGAACAAGAACCCTCACCTACGCTGTCACCCATGGATTGACAACCGAAGTTATTTCCGCTCTCTTTGGCTGGATGGCCCCGACAGAATCAACGTGTCGACGCCTGTGCAAGGTACTGCGATCAGAGACATGGAGGCAAGTCAGGATCTACCGCGACCACATCAGATTGATCTGCTCTTCGGCGCTAGGAGAAAGACAAAGTAAGCACATGGTCAAATACTTTGTAGAATCGGCGGAAGTGTTGGCGGAACGCAAGTGGGCTGGATCTTTTAGAAATCTGCCAAGAAAGAAGAAACTGAAACGCGACCCAGATGCGCTTAACGCGTTCAACTACTCGGGATGCGAAATCCCGTCTGCGATTCTCGACACGTTGAATAAGGGACCCAAATATGCCGCTCGGCCAACCCTCAAGCCATTGGAAGTTCTAGGCATGATTCGCTCCATTGCAAACAGAGCTCAATCAGAAGACAAGAATGCATGCGTCAAAGAGGCGTTATTGAGCACAAATGAAAGAAGCAAGAAAAAGGATGCCGGAGTAGCTCCGAAGAAAACGGTTGATTTTCTACGTAATAAAGGACTGAAACTTTTGATGACAGACAAGACAGGAGGCTTTGCTGTAGTGGAAGCAGGTGACTACCAGGCAAAAGCTTTGGATGCGATCTCAAAAAATTTTACCAGGCAAGAGCATCTCAACGAGAGAAGCCTAAGAAAAAACCGCAACCAAGCCGCAAAGCTATGCGAGAATGCAGGCCTGGAAAAACTCGCTAAAGCAGTAAAGGACAGCAAGAAACTTACTCTGAGACCATTCTTCTCAATTAAGACGCACAAACCAGGAGCACCATTCCGAACTATAGTTGAGGATAAGGGCACCTGGCAAAGGAACATAGCGGTATACCTCCAGTGCCATCTGAACAAGCTTCCAGTGAATGACCCGTTTGTCATCAGAAGTTCGAACGAAGTCATCAAATACCTGAACGGACAACCCAGTGTGACTTGTTTCTCCATTGACGTGACAGACCTTTTCTACTGTGTACCGCAAGAGCAGGTTCTGGAATGCGTTGAAGAGTGCATTGGAGAATTTGGCTGCGTGAAGTTTATGAATGAGAGCGGCATTAGTACGACTGATTTCCTTGCTCTGCTGAAAGCATACCTTTCATCATTGTGTGTTGAGTTTAATGGCGCTGTCTTCTCTCAAAATGACGGAATTTGCATAGGATCTGCTGTTGCCCCCGTTCTCTGTGACATCTTCCTTGCCAGAGGGGACAGAGAGCTGGAAAAAACATTGGTACCGCTTGGTGTTACTAAATGCTTCCGTTATGTGGACGACTTTTTGGTTTGTGCAGATAAAACCTCAGCCACGCCCAACTTATTAGGAAAAACTTTAGAGCAGTTCAAAAGAGCCCACAAGGGGCTCACATTTACTCATGAGGTACCTGCAAACAACAACCTACAGTTCCTTGATCTAGCTCTCACTCTTGAACCACATTTATGCTGGCAGTACAAAACGCGCAACGAGAAAGGTCTACAACCGTATGACTCGTCCCATTCAAAGCTGATCAAACGAAATATGGCCATGTCATGTTTAGAGCAGGCCATAAAGAAATCATGTAGCCACAAGATGCAAGAAAGCTTCCATTTGCAGGCAACACGGCTGAGAAAAGCAGGCTATCCGACACCATTGCTCGTTCCAGTGGCGGAAAAAATAATGAGAAGGCCAGTACGAATAAGGGACCAAGACAATGTCAAAGAAAAGAAGAGGCCAGTGGTTATCCCATACGTCCATGCACTTTCCCACAACCTGAAAAAGGTTGCACAAAGACACGACGTAAAAGTCGTTTTTTCCGCACCCAAAAAATTGAAAGCTATGTGCGCGAAAGTAAATGAAGAATACAGTGCCGAGAAAGAGGAGTCATGTGGCGTCAGACACGAGACAAAGTTCGTGGAATGCCGCGAAGGTGTAGTATATAAGATACCGCTATCATGCCGGCGGACGTATGTTGGCCAGACAGGTAGGTGCGTCAATGAGAGGCTCAGAGAACATAGGCGCAACTGCGGTCTTGTCAACTCACCGGGAAATCTGGCAGCTCACTGCGCCAGATGCCAAAAAGAATACACACCTAACTTTCGGCAGACAGCAATACTGCTCAGTTCAAGGGAGAAACTAATCAGAGAACTGTGGGAAGCATACTGCATACAATCAGGAAAAGAAGGGCCATGTGTAAGCGTACCTTCTATCGAGCTTTCTAATCAAGAAAAAGAATTTTTGGAAATATAATAACAAGCAGCCAAGTCAGAAGGATAAGGCATGTTCTTTAATGCTGGACAGAACGTTAAAAGATATGTTGCCTTGACGATGTGATCGCGGAATTTTTGTTTTATGTTTTAATTTTGTTTTTTGTTTTGACAATGCCTATACATACATGCACCCAGAAATAAACCTGCAGTTGATAGTTTGCGCACATCTGTTCTGTGTCGTCTCCGATTGTGTCCCAGTTCCTACGTACGCGCAACAATGCACAGGAATAACAACCACCAACTAGCCCAATTTGAAACTCTCCCCGATATGCGCAGGATAATGGTATCAACTGGCCGTCCGAGTCATTTGCCTGTCGTACACAAAAATAGCAGTCCCTCTGCGACACAGGGGTTGACGCCGACAGCGAAGGTGAGCCGGGAGAACGACTGTTTTTATAGCGGTCTAGCGGTAGCAGCGCAGTCTCCAAGAAGCCTGGCAGTGATCGTCCTTTCAGTCACGCTGTCCCGAAGTGGAACGATTCGCTGTCTAGTTCCTCCCCGATATGCGCAGGATAATGGTATCAGCTGGCCGTCCGAGTCATTTGCCTTTCGTACACAAAGATAGCAATCCCTTTGCGACAAAGGGGTTGACGCCGACAGCGAAGGTGAGCCGGGAGAACGACTGTTTTTATAGCGGTCTAGCGGTAGCAGCGCAGTCTCCAAGAAGCCTGGCAGTGATCGTCCTTTCAGTCACGCTGTCCCGAAGTGGAACGATTCGCTGTCTAGTTCCTCCCCTATATGCGCAGGATAATGGTATCAACTGGCCGTCCGAGTCATTTGCCTGTCGTACACAAAAATAGCAGTCCCTCTGCGACACAGGGGTTGACGCCGACAGCGAAGGTGAGCCGGGAGAACGACTGTTTTTATAGCGGTCTAGCGGTAGCAGCGCAGTCTCCAAGAAGCCTGGCAGTGATCGTCCTTTCAGTCACGCTGTCCCGAAGTGGAACGATTCGCTGTCTAGTTCCTCCCCGATATGCGCAGGATAATGGTATCAACTGGCCGTCCGAGTCATTTGCCTGTCGTACACAAAGATAGCAATCCCTTTGCGACAAAGGGGTTGACGCCGACAGCGAAGGTGAGCCGGGAGAACGACTGTACTATAGCGGTCTAGGGGTAGCAGCACAGTCTCCAAGAAGCCTGGCAGTGATCGTCCTTCCAGTCACGCTGTCCCCAAGTGGAACGATTCGCTGTCTAGTTCCTCCCCGATATGCGCAGGATAATGGTATCAACTGGCCGTCCGAGTCATTTGCCTGTCGTACACAAAGATAGCAATCCCTTTGCGACAAAGGGGTTGACGCCGACAGCGAAGGTGAGCCGGGAGAACGACTGTTCTATAGCGGTCTAGCGGTAGCAGCGCAGTCTCCAAGAAGCCTGGCAGTGATCGTCCTTTCAGTCACGCTGTCCCGAAGTGGAACGATTCGCTGTCTAGTTCCTCCCCGATATGCGCAGGATAATGGTATCAACTGGCCGTCCGAGTCATTTGCCTGTCGTACACAAAGATAGCAATCCCTTTGCGACAAAGGGGTTGACGCCGACAGCGAAGGTGAGCCGGGAGAACGACTGTACTATAGCGGTCTAGGGGTAGCAGCGCAGTCTCCAAGAAGCCTGGCAGTGATCGTCCTTTCAGTCACGCTGTCCCGAAGTGGAACGATTCGCTGTCTAGTTCCTCCCCGATATGCGCAGGATAATGGTATCAACTGGCCGTCCGAGTCATTTGCCTGTCGTACACAAAGATAGCAATCCCTTTGCGACAAAGGGGTTGACGCCGACAGCGAAGGTGAGCCGGGAGAACGACTGTACTATAGCGGTCTAGGGGTAGCAGCGCAGTCTCCAAGAAGCCTGGCAGTGATCGTCCTTCCAGTCACGCTGTCCCCAAGTGGAACGATTCGCTGTCTAGTTCCTCCCCGATATGCGCAGGATAATGGTATCAACTGGCCGTCCGAGTCATTTGCCTGTCGTACACAAAGATAGCAATCCCTTTGCGACAAAGGGGTTGACGCCGACAGCGAAGGTGAGCCGGGAGAACGACTGTTCTATAGCGGTCTAGCGGTAGCAGCGCAGTCTCCAAGAAGCCTGGCAGTGATCGTCCTTTCAGTCACGCTGTCCCGAAGTGGAACGATTCGCTGTCTAGTTCCTCCCCGATATGCGCAGGATAATGGTATCAACTGGCCGTCCGAGTCATTTGCCTGTCGTACACAAAGATAGCAATCCCTTTGCGACAAAGGGGTTGACGCCGACAGCGAAGGTGAGCCGGGAGAACGACTGTACTATAGCGGTCTAGGGGTAGCAGCGCAGTCTCCAAGAAGCCTGGCAGTGATCGTCCTTTCAGTCACGCTGTCCCGAAGTGGAACGATTCGCTGTCTAGTTCCTCCCCGATATGCGCAGGATAATGGTATCAACTGGCCGTCCGAGTCATTTGCCTGTCGTACACAAAGATAGCAATCCCTTTGCGACAAAGGGGTTGACGCCGACAGCGAAGGTGAGCCGGGAGAACGACTGTTCTATAGCGGTCTAGCGGTAGCAGCGCAGTCTCCAAGAAGCCTGGCAGTGATCGTCCTTTCAGTCACGCTGTCCCGAAGTGGAACGATTCGCTGTCTAGTTCCTCCCCGATATGCGCAGGATAATGGTATCAACTGGCCGTCCGAGTCATTTGCCTGTCGTACACAAAAATAGCAGTCCCTCTGCGACACAGGGGTTGACGCCGACAGCGAAGGTGAGCCGGGAGAACGACTGTTCTATAGCGGTCTAGCGGTAGCAGCGCAGTCTCCAAGAAGCCTGGCAGTGATCGTCCTTTCAGTCACGCTGTCCCCAAGTGGAACGATTCGCTGTCTAGTTCCTCCCCGATATGCGCAGGATAATGGTATCAACTGGCCGTCCGAGTCATTTGCCTGTCGTACACAAAGATAGCAATCCCTTTGCGACAAAGGGGTTGACGCCGACAGCGAAGGTGAGCCGGGAGAACGACTGTTCTATAGCGGTCTAGCGGTAGCAGCGCAGTCTCCAAGAAGCCTGGCAGTGATCGTCCTTTCAGTCACGCTGTCCCGAAGTGGAACGATTCGCTGTCTAGTTCCTCCCCGATATGCGCAGGATAATGGTATCAACTGGCCGTCCGAGTCATTTGCCTGTCGTACACAAAGATAGCAATCCCTTTGCGACAAAGGGGTTGACGCCGACAGCGAAGGTGAGCCGGGAGAACGACTGTTCTATAGCGGTCTAGCGGTAGCAGCGCAGTCTCCAAGAAGCCTGGCAGTGATCGTCCTTTCAGTCACGCTGTCCCCAAGTGGAACGATTCGCTGTCTAGTTCCTCCCCGATATGCGCAGGATAATGGTATCAACTGGCCGTCCGAGTCATTTGCCTGTCGTACACAAAGATAGCAATCCCTTTGCGACAAAGGGGTTGACGCCGACAGCGAAGGTGAGCCGGGAGAACGACTGTACTATAGCGGTCTAGGGGTAGCAGCGCAGTCTCCAAGAAGCCTGGCAGTGATCGTCCTTTCAGTCACGCTGTCCCGAAGTGGAACGATTCGCTGTCTAGTTCCTCCCCGATATGCGCAGGATAATGGTATCAACTGGCCGTCCGAGTCATTTGCCTGTCGTACACAAAGATAGCAATCCCTTTGCGACAAAGGGGTTGACGCCGACAGCGAAGGTGAGCCGGGAGAACGACTGTTCTATAGCGGTCTAGCGGTAGCAGCGCAGTCTCCAAGAAGCCTGGCAGTGATCGTCCTTTCAGTCACGCTGTCCCGAAGTGGAACGATTCGCTGTCTAGTTCCTCCCCGATATGCGCAGGATAATGGTATCAACTGGCCGTCCGAGTCATTTGCCTGTCGTACACAAAAATAGCAGTCCCTCTGCGACACAGGGGTTGACGCCGACAGCGAAGGTGAGCCGGGAGAACGACTGTTCTATAGCGGTCTAGCGGTAGCAGCGCAGTCTCCAAGAAGCCTGGCAGTGATCGTCCTTTCAGTCACGCTGTCCCGAAGTGGAACGATTCGCTGTCTAGTTCCTCCCCGATATGCGCAGGATAATGGTATCAACTGGCCGTCCGAGTCATTTGCCTGTCGTACACAAAGATAGCAATCCCTTTGCGACAAAGGGGTTGACGCCGACAGCGAAGGTGAGCCGGGAGAACGACTGTACTATAGCGGTCTAGGGGTAGCAGCGCAGTCTCCAAGAAGCCTGGCAGTGATCGTCCTTCCAGTCACGCTGTCCCCAAGTGGAACGATTCGCTGTCTAGTTCCTCCCCGATATGCGCAGGATAATGGTATCAACTGGCCGTCCGAGTCATTTGCCTGTCGTACACAAAGATAGCAATCCCTTTGCGACAAAGGGGTTGACGCCGACAGCGAAGGTGAGCCGGGAGAACGACTGTTTTTATAGCGGTCTAGCGGTAGCAGCGCAGTCTCCAAGAAGCCTGGCAGTGATCGTCCTTTCAGTCACGCTGTCCCGAAGTGGAACGATTCGCTGTCTAGTTCCTCCCCGATATGCGCAGGATAATGGTATCAACTGGCCGTCCGAGTCATTTGCCTGTCGTACACAAAGATAGCAATCCCTTTGCGACAAAGGGGTTGACGCCGACAGCGAAGGTGAGCCGGGAGAACGACTGTACTATAGCGGTCTAGGGGTAGCAGCGCAGTCTCCAAGAAGCCTGGCAGTGATCGTCCTTCCAGTCACGCTGTCCCCAAGTGGAACGATTCGCTGTCTAGTTCCTCCCCGATATGCGCAGGATAATGGTATCAGCTGGCCGTCCGAGTCATTTGCCTTTCGTACACAAAAATAGCAGTCCCTTTGCGACAAAGGGGTTGACGCCGACAGCGAAGGTGAGCCGGGAGAACGACTGTTATTATAGCGGTCTAGCGGTAGCAGCGCAGTCTCCAAGAAGCCTGGCAGTGATCGTCCTTCCAGTCACGCTGTCCCCAAGTGGAACGATTCGCTGTCTAGTTCTTCCCCGATATGCGCAGGATAATGGTATGAGCTGGCCGTCCGAGTCATTTGCCTGTCGTACACAAAAATAGCAGTCCCTTTTCGACACAGGGGTTGACGCCGACAGCGAAGGTGAGCCGGGAGAACGACTGTTTTTATAGCGGTCTAGCGGTAGCAGCGCAGTCTCCAAGAAGCCTGGCAGTGATCGTCCTTCCAGTCACGCTGTCCCCAAGTGGAACGATTCGCTGTCTAGTTCCTCCCCGATATGCGCAGGATAATGGTATGAGCTGGCCGTCCGAGTCATTTGCCTGTCGTACACAAAAATAGCAGTCCCTTTTCGACACAGGGGTTGACGCCGACAGCGAAGGTGAGCCGGGAGAACGACTGTTTTTATAGCGGTCTAGCGGTAGCAGCGCAGTCTCCAAGAAGCCTGGCAGTGATCGTCCTTCCAGTCACGCTGTCCCCAAGTGGAACGATTCGCTGTCTAGTTCCTCCCCGATATGCGCAGGATAATGGTATCAGCTGGCCGTCCGAGTCATTTGCCTTTCGTACACAAAAATAGCAGTCCCTTTGCGACAAAGGGGTTGACGCCGACAGCGAAGGTGAGCCGGGAGAACGACTGTTATTATAGCGGTCTAGCGGTAGCAGCGCAGTCTCCAAGAAGCCTGGCAGTGATCGTCCTTCCAGTCACGCTGTCCCGAAGTGGAACGATTCGCTGTCTAGTTCCTCCCCGATATGCGCAGGATAATGGTATCAGCTGGCCGTCCGAGTCATTTGCCTTTCGTACACAAAAATAGCAGTCCCTTTGCGACAAAGGGGTTGACGCCGACAGCGAAGGTGAGCCGGGAGAACGACTGTTATTATAGCGGTCTAGCGGTAGCAGCGCAGTCTCCAAGAAGCCTGGCAGTGATCGTCCTTCCAGTCACGCTGTCCCCAAGTGGAACGTTTCGCTGTCTAGTTCTTCCCCGATATGCGCAGCATAATGGTATCAGCTGGCCGTCCGAGTCATTTGCCTGTCGCACACAAAAATAGCAGTCCCTTTGCGACACCGGGGTTGACGCCGACAGCGAAGGTGAGCCGGGAGAACGACTGTTATTATAGCGGTCTTCATTAATACCGTTTCTTGGGCTAGTTGGTTCATATTTCTATTGTGAAAAACTGCGCCGAAATAAACGCACCACAAGACAGAGGACGGGACAAAGGCGCTACTCACAACTGAATTTATTGAAACCCACGAGTGATCTTATATAGGCGAAGTTTCCAAAGGGAAAGAAGGATGGGGAGAAAGATAGGGGAAATCATCAAACGACCATCGAGAACGCAAGGAAAAAAAACTCGGTTAATGGATAGCAGAATCTAAAAACCTAATTTCGGAGGCCAGAAGAGATAATGAGGGGATGCTGATACACCTGCTGTCAAACTTCTTAATGTAGAAAGCCTCCAAACTAACACGTGCCGTTTTATCCTTACTCTTTCCAAGAATCTTCGTCTCATTCAACCTGGCCCCGCATCCGTTGCAGTTGATTACGTGCGCAACCAAATGTGCGTACTTGTCTTTTAAATCGGACAAATTTCGTGCATGTTCCCCCAAACGCTCGTTGATGCATCGGCCAGTTTGGCCTACGTACAACTTTCCACACGTCAAGGGAATAGCATAGACCACTCCAACAGAACATTTTGTGAACGGAAAGTCGTGCTTTATCTGGCAACCCCCTTTTCTTGGGTTGCAAATTCGGGGGCACAGCTTCCCCAACTTGTTAGGAGCCGAAAAAGCGACACTCACGCCATGCCTGTTGGCCACTTTCCTCAGGTTGTGCGAGGTTTTGTGCATGTAAGGCACAACAAGCGGTTTCTGCGTCCTCCGTCTATCCTCTCCAGTACATCTTCGCGTTCCGCTCTTGAACTTTTGAAGGAGGGTCTCGCAAACTGCAACCAACACAGAGCAGGGGAACCCAGCCGCCGAAAGCCGGCTCATCTGATTATGGAAGCTGGATTGCAACTGATGCGGGCATGATTTCCTGAGCGAAGACTCTAAGCAATGCGAAGCTATTGCTCTTTTCACAGTTTTTGAATGCATAGAATCATAAGGCAAAAGATCTTTTTTAGCACGTGGGTAATAGCCCCAGCAAACGTGTCTTTCAAGGAAGGTTAGTTTCAGGTCTAAAAACTGTAAAACGTTAGTGTCGGGTAGTTCATGGGTAAAAGAGAGCCCAAGTCCATGTTTGTCAAAAACACTTAAAACATCACCTACTGTAGAGGGGTAGGTGATGGAAGTCTGCGGTTTTAAAAGCACTAAAATATCGTCAACATACCTAAAAACATGTAAAACCACCCCCCCACGCAAACATTTATCTAAAGATTTGTCAATCTTCGTTAAAAAGATGTCACAAAGAACCGGGGCCACGCAAGACCCTATACAGACACCATTGCGCTGCAGATAAGGCAGATTGTCAAAAAGAATAAAAGTAGAACATAGGTAAAACTGCAATAAATTGATAAAATTATCCACCGACAATCCTGAAGAATTCTGAAAAGACACGTCGCCGTTTGCTTCAATGCATTCCTTTACAGCCAACAAAAGCTGGTCTTGAGGAATAGAGTAAAACAAGTCTTTAACGTCTACTGAAAACCCAAAGCCAATATCGTCAGAACTCTGTAGGTACTCAACAACATCAATCGACTTTGTCCCGTCCTCTGTCTTGTGGTGTGTTTATTTCGGCGCAGTTTTTCACAATAGAAATATGAACCAACTAGCCCAAGAAACGGTATTAATGCAGTATCTTTCTTCTACAGTGGGCCCTTTCTTTTGTGTTCCGCCTTCTTCTCGAACTAAGGACCTTTTATTGACGCACATCGTGGACGCAACCTGCCAAGCAAGACGGTATGCCTTCCGCATGCGCAAGGGGCTCGTTCCCGAAGAAGTAAGTGCTCTCTTCGGCCCTGTAAAACCGTCGTGGGGACATATCAAAAGAGTATGTAAACTAATGCGCTCAGAGCTTTGGCGACAAGTTCGTCTTTTCCAAGACTGGTTGCGAATGTTGTGCTACCATGGTCATCCCGATTGGCTCGCCGTAAAAAAGCTATCTGCCATGAAGAAAACGGCTGCTCAGCTCATTGAATTTCATTGGAGAAGGATCTTGAACCAGCTGCTATTGTGCTTGGGGGAGAAGAAGACTCCAGATATTAAGAGAAATGTAACAGTACTGGGGGACGTCTCCGTGCCAGACAATGTCATGCGGCTTCTTGAAAAAGGACCAAAATACAGTTTGGAGCTTGATGTCCCGGCACATGAGCTGATCGTGCAAACAGAAAAATGTCCATCAAAGTAGGAGATGAAGAGGACCAAGACCGTTGTCTTCTGGAGGGCGTGGACTGTTTGCGGAATTGTTCATCTAACAGCGAAGGTGTCCAGACTGATCGAGTGTTGAAAGGTGTCGTTAACTTCTTTAGGCAGAATAGCCTAAAGCTTGTTCAAGCTGACAAAGAGACGGGGTTTGTTGTTTTGCCTGAAAATTTGTATAACGAGAAAGCACGTGCTACGGTCAATAAGAACTTTGTACAGGATAAGAAAAGTGCTGTTAGAGTTAAGACAAAGTTCATTAAATTTTGTAAAAATTTAAATTTGGAAGCGCTTGCTAGGGATATAAATAAATCTAGAGGTAATAGCCTAAATGCTTTCTTTACAGCCAAGACCCACAAGCCAGAACTACCATTCCGAACCATTGTCAGCGAGGGTGGTTCGTGGCAAAAAAACGTTAGCGGCTTTTTGCAGAAGCATCTTAAATCACTTGTTTTGGACGATCCCTTCCTGACAAAAAAGTCGATTGATGTTGTTGAGTACCTACGGAGTTCTGACGATATTGGCTTTGGGTTTTCAGTAGACGTTAAAGACTTGTTTTACTCTATTCCTCAAGACCAGCTTTTGTTGGCTGTAAAGGAATGCATTGAAGCAAACGGCGACGTGTCTTTTCAGAATTCTTCAGGATTGTCGGTGGATAATTTTATCAATTTATTGCAGTTTTACCTATGTTCTACTTTTATTCTTTTTGACAATCTGCCTTATCTGCAGCGCAATGGTGTCTGTATAGGGTCTTGCGTGGCCCCGGTTCTTTGTGACATCTTTTTAACGAAGATTGACAAATCTTTAGATAAATGTTTGCGTGGGGGGGTGGTTTTACATGTTTTTAGGTATGTTGACGATTTTTTAGTGCTTTTAAAACCGCAGACTTCCATCACCTACCCCTCTACAGTAGGTGATGTTTTAAGTGTTTTTGACAAACATGGACTTGGGCTCTCTTTTACCCATGAACTACCCGACACTAACGTTTTACAGTTTTTAGACCTGAAACTAACCTTCCTTGAAAGACACGTTTGCTGGGGCTATTACCCACGTGCTAAAAAAGATCTTTTGCCTTATGATTCTATGCATTCAAAAACTGTGAAAAGAGCAATAGCTTCGCATTGCTTAGAGTCTTCGCTCAGGAAATCATGCCCGCATCAGTTGCAATCCAGCTTCCATAATCAGATGAGCCGGCTTTCGGCGGCTGGGTTCCCCTGCTCTGTGTTGGTTGCAGTTTGCGAGACCCTCCTTCAAAAGTTCAAGAGCGGAACGCGAAGATGTACTGGAGAGGATAGACGGAGGACGCAGAAACCGCTTGTTGTGCCTTACATGCACAAAACCTCGCACAACCTGAGGAAAGTGGCCAACAGGCATGGCGTGAGTGTCGCTTTTTCGGCTCCTAACAAGTTGGGGAAGCTGTGCCCCCGAATTTGCAACCCAAGAAAAGGGGGTTGCCAGATAAAGCACGACTCTCCGTTCACAAAATGTTCTGTTGGAGTGGTCTATGCTATTCCCTTGACGTGTGGAAAGTTGTACGTAGGCCAACCTGGCCGATGCATCAACGAGCGTTTGGGGGAACATGCACGAAATTTGTCCGATTTAAAAGACAAGTACGCACATTTGGTTGCGCACGTAATCAACTGCAACGGATGCGGGGCCAGGTTGAATGAGACGAAGATTCTTGGAAAGAGTAAGGATAAAACGGCACGTGTTAGTTTGGAGGCTTTCTACATTAAGAAGTTTGACAGCAGGTGTATCAGCATCCCCTCATTATCTCTTCTGGTCTCCGAAATTAGGTTTTTAGATTCTGCTATTCATTAACCGAGTTTTTTTTCCTTGCGTTCTCGATGGTCGTTTGATGATTTCCCCTATCTTTCTCCCCATCCTTCTTTCCCTTTGGAAACTTCGCCTATATAAGATCACTCGTGGGTTTCAATAAATTCAGTTGTGAGTAGCGCCTTTGTCCCGTCCTCTGCCTGCGGTGTGTTTTTTTCGGCGCAGTTTTTCACAATAGAATTATAGCGGTCTAGCGGTAGCAGCGCAGTCTCTAAGAAGCCTGGCAGTGATCGTCCTTCCAGTCACGCTGTCCCCAAGTGGAACGATTCGCTGTCTAGTTCCTCACCGATATGCGCAGGATAATGGTATCAGCTGGCCGTCCGAGTCATTTGCCTGTCGTACACAAAAATAGCAGTCCCTTTGCGACAAAGGGGTTGACGCCGACAGCGAAGGTGAGCCGGGAGAACGACTGTTTTTATAGCGGTCTAGCGGTAGCAGCGCAGTCTCCAAGAAGCCTGGCAGCGATCGTCCTTCATGTCACGCTGTCCCGAAGTGGAACGATTCGCTGTCTAGTTCCTCCCCGATATGCGCAGGATAATGGTATCAACTGGCCGTCCGAGTCATTTGCCTGTCGTACACAAAAATAGCAGTCCCTTTGCGACACAGGGGTTGACGCCGACAGCGAAGGTGAGCCGGGAGAACGACTGTTCTATAGCGGTCTAGCGGTAGCAGCGCAGTCTCCAAGAAGCCTGGCAGTGATCGTCCTTCCAGTCACGCGGTCCCCAAGTGGAACGATTCGCTGTCTAGTTCCTCCTCGATATGCGCAGGATAATGGTATCAGCTGGCGGTCCGAGTCATTTGCCTTTCGTACACAAAAATAGCAGTCCCTTTGCGACACCGGGGTTGACGCCGACAGCGAAGGTGAGCCGGGAGAACGACTGTTCTATAGCAGTCTAGCGGTAGCAGCGCAGTCTCCAAGAAGCCTGGCAGTGATCGTCCTTCCAGTCACGCGGTCCCCAAGTGGAACGATTCGCTGTCTAGTTCCTCCCCGATATGCGCAGGATAATGGTATCAGCTGGCCGTGCGAGTCATTTGCCTGTCGTACACAAAAATAGCAGTCCCTTTGCGACAAAGGGGTTGACGCCGACAGCGAAGGTGAGCCGGGAGAGCGACTGTTTTTATAGCGGCTAGCGGTAGCAGCGCAATCTCCAAGAAGCCTGGCAGTGATCGTCCTTCCAGTCACGCTGTCCCCAAGTGGAACGATTCGCTGTCTAGTTCCTCCTCGATATGCGCAGGATAATGGTATCAGCTGGCCGTCCGAGTCATTTGCCTTTCGTACACAAAAAAATAGCAGTCCCTTTGCGACAAAGGGGTTGACGCCGACAGCGAAGGTGAGCCGGGAGAGCGACTGTTTTTATAGCGGTCTAGCGGTAGCAGCGCAGTCTCCAAGAAGCCTGGCAGTGATCGTCCTTCCAGTCACGCTGTCCCCAAGTGGAACGATTCGCTGTCTAGTTCCTCCCCGATATGCGCAGGATAATGGTATCAACTGGCCGCCCGAGTCATTTGCCTGTCGTACACAAAAATAGCAGTCCCTTTGCGACACAGGGGTTGACGCCGACAGCGAAGGTGAGCCGGGAGAACGACTGTTCTATAGCGGTCTAGCGGTAGCAGCGCAGTCTCCAAGAAGCCTGGCAGTGATCGTCCTTCCAGTCACGCTGTCCCCAAGTGGAACGATTCGCTGTCTAGTTCCTCCCCGATATGCGCAGGATAATAGTATCAGCTGGCCGTCCGAGTCATTTGCCTTTCGTACACAAAAATAGCAGTCCCTTTGCGACACCGGTGTTGACGCCGACAGCGAAGGTGAGCCGGGAGAACGACTGTTCTATAGCGGTCTAGCGGTAGCAGCGCAGTCTCCAAGAAGCCTGGCAGTGATCGTCCTTCCAGTCACGCTGTCCCCAAGTGGAACGATTCGCTGTCTAGTTCCTCCCCGATATGCGCAGGATAATGGTATCAGCTGGCCGTGCGAGTCATTTGCCTGTCGTACACAAAAATAGCAGTCCCTTTGCGACAAAGGGGTTGACGCCGACAGCGAAGGTGAGCCGGGAGAACGACTGTTTTTATAGCGGTCTAGCGGTAGCAGCGCAGTCTCCAAGAAGCCTGGCAGTGATCGTCCTTCCAGTCACGCTGTCCCCAAGTGGAACGATTCGCTGTCTAGTTCCTCCCCGATATGCGCAGGATAATGGTATCAACTGGCCGCCCGAGTCATTTGCCTGTCGTACACAAAAATAGCAGTCCCTTTGCTTCACAGGGGTTGACGCCGACAGCGAAGGTGAGCCGGGAGAACAACTGTTTTATAGCGGTCTAGCGGTAGCAGTGCAGTCTCCAAGAAGCCTGGCAGTGATCGTCCTTCCAGTCACGCTGTCCCCAAGTGGAACGATTCGCTGTCTAGTTCCTCCCCGATATGCGCAGGATAATGGTATCAGCTGGCCGTCCGAGTCATTTGCCTTTCGTACACAAAAATAGCAGTACCTTTGCGACACCGGGGTTGACGTCGACAGCGAAGGTGAGCCGGGAGAACGACTGTCTTTATAGCGGTCAAGCGGTAGCAGCGCAGTCTCCAAGAAGCCTGGCAGTGATCGTCCTTCCAGTCACGCTGTCCCGAAGTGGAACGATTCGCTGTCTAGTTCCTCCCCGATATGCGCAGGATAATTGTATCAACTGACCGCCCGAGTCATTTGCCTGTCGTACACAAAAATAGCAGTCCCTTTGCTTCACAAGGGTTGACGCCGACAGCGAAGGTGAGCCGGGAGAACGACTGTTTTATAGCGGTCTAGCGGTAGCAGCGCAGTCTCCAAGAAGCCTGGCAGTGATCGTCCTTCCAGTCACTCTGTCCCGAAGTGGAACGATTCGCTGTCTAGTTCCTCCCCGATATGCGCAGGATAATGGTATCAACTGGCCGCCCGAGTCATTTGCCTGTCGTACACAAAAATAGCAGTCCCTTTGCGACACCGGGGTTGACGTCGACAGCGAAGGTGAGCCGGGAGAACGATTGTTTTTATAGCGGTCAAGCGGTAGCAGCGCAGTCTCCAAGAAGCCTGGCAGTGATCGTCCTTCCAGTCACGCTGTCCCGAAGTGGAACGATTCGCTGTCTAGTTCCTCCCCGATATGCGCAGGATAATTGTATCAACTGGCCGCCCGAGTCATTTGCCTGTCGTACACAAAAATAGCAGTCCCTTTGCTTCACAGGGGTTGACGCCGACAGCGAAGGTGAGCCGGGAGAACGACTGTTTTATAGCGGTCTAGCGGTAGCAGCGCAGTCTCCAAGAAGCCTGGCAGTGATCGTCCTTCCAGTCACGCTGTCCCGAAGTGGAACGATTCGCTGTCTAGTTCCTACCCGATATGCGCAGGATAATGGTATCAACTGGCCGCCCGAGTCATTTGCCTGTCGTACACAAAAATAGCAGTCCCTTTGCTTCACAGGGGTTGACGCCGACAGCAAAGGTGAGCCGGGAGAACGACTGTTCTATAGCGGTCTAGCGGTAGCAGCGCAGTCTCCAAGAAGCCTGGCAGTGATCGTCCTTCCAGTCACGCTGTCCCCAAGTGGAACGATTCGCTGTCTAGTTCCTCCTCGATATGCGCAGGATAATGGTATCAGCTGGCCGTCCGAGTCATTTGCCTTTCGTACACAAAAATAGCAGTCCCTTTGCGACACCGGGGTTGACGCCGACAGCGAAGGTGAGCCGGGAGAACGACTGTTCTATAGCGGTCTAGCGGTAGCAGCGCAGTCTCCAAGAAGCCTGGAAGTGATCGTCCTTCCAGTCACGCTGTCCCCAAGTGGAACGATTCGCTGTCTAGTTCCTCCCCGATATGCGCAGGATAATGGTATCAGCTGGCCTCCCGAGTCATTTGCCTGTCTTACACAAAAATAGCAGTCCCTTTGCTTCACAGGGGTTGACGCCGAGAGCGAAGGTGAGCCGGGGGAACGACTGTTTTATAGCGGTCTAGCGGTAGCAGCGCAGTCTCCAAGAAGCCTGGCAGTGATCGTTCTTCCAGTCACGCTGTCCCGAAGTGGAACAATTCGCTGTCTAGTTCCTCCCCGATATGCGCAGGATAATGGTATCAACTGGCCGCCCGAGTCATTTGCCTGTCGTACACAAAAATAGCAGTCCCTTTGCTTCACAGGGGTTGACGCCGACAGCGAAGGTGAGCCGGGAGAACGACTGTTCTATAGCGGTCTAGCAGTAGCAGCGCAGTCTCCAAGAAGCCTGGCAGTGATCGTCCTTCCAGTCACGCTGTCCCCAAGTGGAACGATTCGCTGTCTAGTTCCTCCTCGATATGCGCAGGATAATGGTATCAGCTGGCCGTCCGAGTCATTTGCCTGTCGTACACAAAAATAGCAGTCCCTTTGCTTCACAGGGGTTGACGCCGACAGCGAAGGTGAGCCGGGAGAACGACTGTTTTATAGCGGTCTAGCGGTAACAGCGCAGTTTCCAAGAAGCCTGGCAGTGATCGTCCTTCCAGTCACGCTGTCCCCAAGTGGAACGATTCGCTGTCTAGTTCCTCCCCGATATGCGCAGGATAATGGTATCAGCTGGCCGCCCGAGTCATTTGCCTGTCGTACACAAAAATAGCAGTTCCTTTGCGACACAGGGTTTGACGCCGACAGCGAAGGTGAGCCGGGAGAACGACTGTTCTATAGCGGTCTAGCAGTAGCAGCGCAGTCTCTAAGAAGCCTGGCAGTGATCGTCCTTCCAGTCACGCTGTCCCCAAGTGGAACGATTCGCTGTCTAGTTCCTCCCCGATATGCGCAGGATAATGGTATCAGCTGGCCGTCCGAGTCATTTGCCTTTCGTACACAAAAATAGCAGTACCTTTGCGACACCGGGGTTGACGCCGACAGCGAAGGTGAGCCGGGAGAACGACTGTTCTATAGCGGTCTAGCGGTAGCAGCGCAGTCTCCAAGAAGCCTGGCAGTGATCGTCCTTCCAGTCACGCTGTCCCCAAGTGGAACGATTCGCTGTCTAGTTCCTCCCCGATATGCGCAGGATAATGGTATCAGCTGGCCGTCCGAGTCGTTTGCCTTTCGTACACAAAAATAGCAGTACCTTTGCGACACCGGGGTTGACGTCGACAGCGAAGGTGAGCCGGGAGAACGACTGTTTTTATAGCGGTCAAGCGGTAGCAGCGCAGTCTCCAAGAAGCCTGGCAGTGATCGTCCTTCCAGTCACGCTGTCCCCAAGTGGAACGATTCGCTGTCTAGTTCCTCCCCGATATGCGCAGGATAATGGTATCAGCTGGCCGTCCGAGTCATTTGCCTGTCGTACACAAAAATAGCAGTCCCTTTGCGACACCGTGGTTGACGTCGACAGCGAAGGTGAGCCGGGAGAACGATTGTTTTTATAGCGGTCAAGCAGTAGCAGCGCAGTCTCCAAGAAGCCTGGCAGTGATCGTCCTTCCAGTCACGCTGTCCCGAAGTGGAACGATTCGCTGTCTAGTTCCTCCCCGATATGCGCAGGATAATTGTATCAACTGGCCGCCCGAGTCATTTGCCTGTCGTACACAAAAATAGCAGTCCCTTTGCTTCACAGGGGTTGACGCCGACAGCGAAGGTAAGCCGGGAGAACGACTGTTTTATAGCGGTCTAGCGGTAGCAGCGCAGTCTCCAAGAAGCCTGGCAGTGATCGTCCTTCCAGTCACGCTGTCCCGAAGTGGAACGATTCGCTGTCTAGTTCCTCCCCGATATGCGCAGGATAATGGTATCAACTGGCCGCCCGAGTCATTTGCCTGTCGTACACAAAAATAGCAGTCCCTTTGCTTCACAGGGGTTGACGCCGACAGCGAAGGTGAGCCGGGAGAACGACTGTTCTATAGCGGTCTAGCGGTAGCAGCGCAGTCTCCAAGAAGCCTGGCAGTGATCGTCCTTCCAGTCACGCTGTCCCCAAGTGGAACGATTCGCTGTCTAGTTCCTCCTCGATATGCGCAGGATAATGGTATCAGCTGGCCGTCCGAGTCATTTGCCTTTCGTACACAAAAATAGCAGTCCCTTTGCGACACCGGGGTTGACGCCGACAGCGAAGGTGAGCCGGGAGAACGACTGTTCTATAGCGGTCTAGCGGTAGCAGCGCAGTCTCCAAGAAGCCTGGAAGTGATCGTCCTTCCAGTCACGCTGTCCCCAAGTGGAACGATTCGCTGTCTAGTTCCTCCCCGATATGCGCAGGATAATGGTATCAGCTGGCCTCCCGAGTCATTTGCCTGTCTTACACAAAAATAGCAGTCCCTTTGCTTCACAGGGGTTGACGCCGACAGCGAAGGTGAGCCGGGAGAACGACTGTTCTATAGCAGTCTAGCAGTAGCAGCGCAGTCTCCAAGAAGCCTGGCAGTGATCGTCCTTCCAGTCACGCTGTCCCCAAGTGGAACGATTCGCTGTCTAGTTCCTCCTCGATATGCGCAGGATAATGGTATCAGCTGGCCGTCCGAGTCATTTGCCTGTCGTACACAAAAATAGCAGTCCCTTTGCTTCACAGGGGTTGACGCCGACAGCGAAGGTGAGCCGGGAGAACGACTGTTTTATAGCGGTCTAGCGGTAACAGCGCAGTTTCCAAGAAGCCTGGCAGTGATCGTCCTTCCAGTCACGCTGTCCCCAAGTGGAACGATTCGCTGTCTAGTTCCTCCCCGATATGCGCAGGATAATGGTATCAGCTGGCCGCCCGAGTCATTTGCGTGTCGTACACAAAAATAGCAGTTCCTTTGCGACACAGGGTTTGACGCCGACAGCGAAGGTGAGCCGGGAGAACGACTGTTCTATAGCGGTCTAGCGGTAGCAGCGCAGTCTCCAAGAAGCCTGGCAGTGATCGTCCTTCCAGTCACGCTGTCCCCAAGTGGAACGATTCGCTGTCTAGTTCCTCCCCGATATGCGCAGGATAATGGTATCAGCTGGCCGTCCGAGTCATTTGCCTTTCGTACACAAAAATAGCAGTACCTTTGCGACACCGGGGTTGACGCCGACAGCGAAGGTGAGCCGGGAGAACGACTGTTCTATAGCGGTCTAGCGGTAGCAGCGCAGTCTCCAAGAAGCCTGGCAGTGATCGTCCTTCCAGTCACGCTGTCCCCAAGTGGAACGATTCGCTGTCTAGTTCCTCCCCGATATGCGCAGGATAATGGTATCAGCTGGCCGTCCGAGTCGTTTGCCTTTCGTACACAAAAATAGCAGTACCTTTGCGACACCGGGGTTGACGTCGACAGCTAAGGTGAGCCGGGAGAACGACTGTTTTTATAGCGGTCAAGCGGTAGCAGCGCAGTCTCCAAGAAGCCTGGCAGTGATCGTCCTTCCAGTCACGCTGTCCCCAAGTGGAACGATTCGCTGTCTAGTTCCTCCCCGATATGCGCAGGATAATGGTATCAGCTGGCCGTCCGAGTCATTTGCCTGTCGTACACAAAAATAGCAGTCCCTTTGCGACACCGTGGTTGACGTCGACAGCGAAGGTGAGCCGGGAGAACGATTGTTTTTATAGCGGTCAAGCAGTAGCAGCGCAGTCTCCAAGAAGCCTGGCAGTGATCGTCCTTCCAGTCACGCTGTCCCGAAGTGGAACGATTCGCTGTCTAGTTCCTCCCCGATATGCGCAGGATAATTGTATCAACTGGCCGCCCGAGTCATTTGCCTGTCGTACACAAAAATAGCAGTCCCTTTGCTTCACAGGGGTTGACGCCGACAGCGAAGGTGAGCCGGGAGAACGACTGTTTTATAGCGGTCTAGCGGTAGCAGCGCAGTCTCCAAGAAGCCTGGCAGTGATCGTCCTTCCAGTCACGCTGTCCCGAAGTGGAACGATTCGCTGTCTAGTTCCTCCCCGATATGCGCAGGATAATGGTATCAACTGGCCGCCCGAGTCATTTGCCTGTCGTACACAAAAATAGCAGTCCCTTTGCGACACCGGGGTTGACGCCGACAGCGAAGGTGAGCCGGGAGAACGACTGTTCTATAGCGGTCTAGCGGTAGCAGCGCAGTCTCCAAGAAGCCTGGAAGTGATCGTCCTTCCAGTCACGCTGTCCCCAAGTGGAACGATTCGCTGTCTAGTTCCTCCCCGATATGCGCAGGATAATGGTATCAGCTGGCCTCCCGAGTCATTTGCCTGTCTTACACAAAAATAGCAGTCCCTTTGCTTCACAGGGGTTGACGCCGAGAGCGAAGGTGAGCCGGGGGAACGACTGTTTTATAGCGGTCTAGCGGTAGCAGCGCAGTCTCCAAGAAGCCTGGCAGTGATCGTTCTTCCAGTCACGCTGTCCCGAAGTGGAACGATTCGCTGTCTAGTTCCTCCCCGATATGCGCAGGATAATGGTATCAACTGGCCGCCCGAGTCATTTGCCTGTCGTACACAAAAATAGCAGTCCCTTTGCTTCACAGGGGTTGACGCCGACAGCGAAGGTGAGCCGGGAGAACGACTGTTCTATAGCGGTCTAGCAGTAGCAGCGCAGTCTCCAAGAAGCCTGGCAGTGATCGTCCTTCCAGTCACGCTGTCCCCAAGTGGAACGATTCGCTGTCTAGTTCCTCCTCGATATGCGCAGGATAATGGTATCAGCTGGCCGTCCGAGTCATTTGCCTGTCGTACACAAAAATAGCAGTCCCTTTGCTTCACAGGGGTTGACGCCGACAGCGAAGGTGAGCCGGGAGAACGACTGTTTTATAGCGGTCTAGCGGTAACAGCGCAGTTTCCAAGAAGCCTGGCAGTGATCGTCCTTCCAGTCACGCTGTCCCCAAGTGGAACGATTCGCTGTCTAGTTCCTCCCCGATATGCGCAGGATAATGGTATCAGCTGGCCGCCCGAGTCATTTGCCTGTCGTACACAAAAATAGCAGTTCCTTTGCGACACAGGGTTTGACGCCGACAGCGAAGGTGAGCCGGGAGAACGACTGTTCTATAGCGGTCTAGCGGTAGCAGCGCAGTCTCCAAGAAGCCTGGCAGTGATCGTCCTTCCAGTCACGCTGTCCCCAAGTGGAACGATTCGCTGTCTAGTTCCTCCCCGATATGCGCAGGATAATGGTATCAGCTGGCCGTCCGAGTCATTTGCCTTTCGTACACAAAAATAGCAGTACCTTTGCGACACCGGGGTTGACGCCGACAGCGAAGGTGAGCCGGGAGAACGACTGTTCTATAGCGGTCTAGCGGTAGCAGCGCAGTCTCCAAGAAGCCTGGCAGTGATCGTCCTTCCAGTCACGCTGTCCCCAAGTGGAACGATTCGCTGTCTAGTTCCTCCCCGATATGCGCAGGATAATGGTATCAGCTGGCCGTCCGAGTCGTTTGCCTTTCGTACACAAAAATAGCAGTACCTTTGCGACACCGGGGTTGACGTCGACAGCGAAGGTGAGCCGGGAGAACGACTGTTTTTATAGCGGTCAAGCGGTAGCAGCGCAGTCTCCAAGAAGCCTGGCAGTGATCATCCTTCCAGTCACGCTGTCCCCAAGTGGAACGATTCGCTGTCTAGTTCCTCCCCGATATGCGCAGGATAATGGTATCAGCTGGCCGTCCGAGTCATTTGCCTTTCGTACACAAAAATAGCAGTACCTTTGCGACACCGGGGTTGACGTCGACAGCGAAGGTGAGCCGGGAGAACGACTGTTTTTATAGCGGTCAAGCGGCAGCAGCGCAGTCTCCAAGAAGCCTGGCAGTGATCGTCCTTCCAGTCACGCTGTCCCCAAGTGGAACGATTCGCTGTCTAGTTCCTCCCCGATATGCGCAGGATAATGGTATCAGCTGGCCGTCCGAGTCATTTGCCTTTCGTACACAAAAATAGCAGTACCTTTGCGACACCGGGGTTGACGTCGACAGCGAAGGTTAGCCGGGAGAACGACTGTTTTTATAGCGGTCAAGCGGTAGCAGCGCAGTCTCCAAGAAGCCTGGCAGTGATCGTCCTTCCAGTCACGCTGTCCCCAAGTGGAACGATTCGCTGTCTAGTTCCTCCCCGATATGCGCAGGATAATGGTATCAGCTGGCCGTCCGAGTCATTTGCCTTTCGTACACAAAAGTAGCAGTACCTTTGCGACACCGGGGTTGACGTCGACAGCGAAGGTGAGCCGGGAGAACGACTGTTTTTATAGCGGTCAAGCGGTAGCAGCGCAGTCTCCAAGAAGCCTGGCAGTGATCGTCCTTCCAGTCACGCTGTCCCGAAGTGGAACGATTCGCTGTCTAGTTCCTCCCCGATATGCGCAGGATAATGGTATCAACTGGCCGCCCGAGTCATTTGCCTGTCGTACACAAAAATAGCAGTCCCTTTGCTTCACAGGGGTTGACGCCGACAGCGAAGGTGAGCCGGGAGAACGACTGTTTTATAGCGGTCTAGCGGTAACAGCGCAGTCTCCAAGAAGCCTGGCAGTGATCGTCCTTCCAGTCACGCTGTCCCCAAGTGGAACGATTCGCTGTCTAGTTCCTCCTCGATATGCGCAGGATAATGGTATCAGCTGGCCGTCCGAGTCATTTGCCTTTCGTACACAAAAATAGCAGTCCCTTTGCGACACCGGGGTTGACGCCGACAGCGAAGGTGAGCCGGGAGAACGACTGTTCCATAGCGGTCTAGCGGTAGCAGCGCAGTCTCCAAGAAGCCTGGCAGTGATCGTCCTTCCAGTCACGCTGTCCCCAAGTGGAACAATTCGCTGTCTAGTTCCTCCCCGATATGCGCAGGATAATGGTATCAGCTGGCCGTGCGAGTCATTTGCCTGTCGTACACAAAAATAGCAGTCCCTTTGCGACAAAGGGGTTGACGCCGACAGCGAAGGTGAGCCGGGAGAACGACTGTTTTTATAGCGGTCTAGCGGTAGCAGCGCAGTCTCCAAGAAGCCTGGCAGTGATCGTCCTTCCAGTCACGCTGTCCCCAAGTGGAACGATTCGCTATCTAGTTCCTCCCCGATATGCGCAGGATAATGGTATCAACTGGCCGCCCGAGTCATTTGCCTGTCGTACACAAAAATAGCAGTCCCTTTGCGACACAGGGGTTGACGCCGACAGCGAAGGTGAGCCGGGGAACGACTGTTCTATAGCGGTCTAGCGGTAGCAGCGCAGTCTCCAAGAAGCCTGGCAGTGATCGTCCTTCCAGTCACGCTGTCCCCAAGTGGAACGATTCGCAGTCTAGTTCCTCCCCGATATGCGCAGGATAATGGTATCAGCTGGCCGTCCGAGTCTGCCTTTCGTACACAAAATAGCAGTACCTTTGCGACACCGGGGTTGACGTCGACAGCGAAGGTGAGCCGGGAGAACAACTGTTTTATAGCGGTCTAGCAGTAACAGCGCAGTCTCCAAGAAGCCTGGCAGTGATCGTCCTTCCAGTCACGCTGTCCCGAAGTGGAACGATTCGCTGTCTTGTTCCTCCCCGATATGCGCAGGATAATGGTACCGACTGGCCGCCCGAGTCATTTGCCTGTCGTACACAAAAATAGCAGTCCCTTTGCTTCACAGGGGTTGACGCCGACAGCGAAGGTGAGCCGGGAGAACGACTGTTTTATAGCGGTCTAGCGGTAACAGCGCAGTCTCCAAGAAGCCTGGCAGTGATCGTCCTTCCAGTCACGCTGTCCCCAAGTGGAACGATTCGCTGTCTAGTTCCTCCCCGATATGCGCAGGATAATGGTATCAGCTGGCCGCCCGAGTCATTTGCCTGTCGTACACAAAAATAGCAGTCCCTTTGCGACACAGGGGTTGACGCCGACAGCGAAGGTGAGCCGGGAGAACGACTGTTCTATAGCGGTCTAGCGGTAGCAGCGCAGTCTCCAAGAAGCCTGGCAGTGATCGTCCTTCCAGTCACGCTGTCCCCAAGTGGAACGATTCGCTGTCTAGTTCCTCCCCGATATGCGCAGGATAATGGTATCAGCTGGCCGCCCGAGTCATTTGCCTGTCGTACACAAAAATAGCCGTCCCTTTGCGACACAGGGGTTGACGCCGACAGCGAAGGTGAGCCGGGAGAACGACTGTTCTATAGCGGTCTAGCGGTAGCAGCGCAGTCTCCAAGAAGCCTGGCAGTGATCGTCCTTCCAGTCACGCTGTCCCCAAGTGGAACGATTCGCTGTCTAGTTCCTCCCCGATATGCGCAGGATAATGGTATCAGCTGGCCGCCCGAGTCATTTGCCTGTCGTACACAAAAATAGCAGTCCCTTTGCTTCACAGGGGTTGACGCCGACAGCGAAGGTGAGCCGGGAGAACGACTGTTTTATAGCGGTCTAGCGGTAACAGCGCAGTCTCCAAGAAGCCTGGCAGTGATCGTCCTTCCAGTCACGCTGTCCCCAAGTGGAACGATTCGCTGTCTAGTTCCTCCCCGACATGCGCAGGATAATGGTATCAGCTGGCCGCCCGAGTCATTTGCCTGTCGTACACAAAAATAGCAGTCCCTTTGCGACACAGGGGTTGACGCCGACAGCGAAGGTGAGCCGGGAGAACGACTGTTCTATAGCGGTCTAGCGGTAGCAGCGCAGTCTCCAAGAAGCCTGGCAGTGATCGTCCTTCCAGTCACGCTGTCCCCAAGTGGAACGATTCGCTGTCTAGTTCCTCCCCGATATGCGCAGGATAATGGTATCAGCTGGCCGCCCGAGTCATTTGCCTGTCGTACACAAAAATAGCAGTCCCTTTGCGACACAGGGGTTGACGCCGACAGCGAAGGTGAGCCGGGAGAACGACTGTTCTATAGCGGTCTAGCGGTAGCAGCGCAGTCTCCAAGAAGCCTGGCAGTGATCGTCCTTCCAGTCACGCTGTCCCCAAGTGGAACGATTCGCTGTCTAGTTCCTCCCCGATATGCGCAGGATAATGGTATCAGCTGGCCGTCCGAGTCATTTGCCTTTCGTACACAAAAATAGCAGTACCTTTGCGACACCGGGGTTGACGCCGACAGCGAAGGTGAGCCGGGAGAACGACTGTTCTATAGCGGTCTAGCGGTAGCAGCGCAGTCTCCAAGAAGCCTGGCAGTGATCGTCCTTCCAGTCACGCTGTCCCCAAGTGGAACGATTCGCTGTCTAGTTCCTCCCCGATATGCGCAGGATAATGGTATCAGCTGGCCGTCCGAGTCGTTTGCCTTTCGTACACAAAAATAGCAGTACCTTTGCGACACCGGGGTTGACGTCGACAGCGAAGGTGAGCCGGGAGAACGACTGTTTTTATAGCGGTCAAGCGGTAGCAGCGCAGTCTCCAAGAAGCCTGGCAGTGATCGTCCTTCCAGTCACGCTGTCCCCAAGTGGAACGATTCGCTGTCTAGTTCCTCCCCGATATGCGCAGGATAATGGTATCAGCTGGCCGTCCGAGTCATTTGCCTTTCGTACACAAAAATAGCAGTACCTTTGCGACACCGGGGTTGACGTCGACAGCGAAGGTGAGCCGGGAGAACGACTGTTTTTATAGCGGTCAAGCGGCAGCAGCGCAGTCTCCAAGAAGCCTGGCAGTGATCGTCCTTCCAGTCACGCTGTCCCCAAGTGGAACGATTCGCTGTCTAGTTCCTCCCCGATATGCGCAGGATAATGGTATCAGCTGGCCGTCCGAGTCATTTGCCTTTCGTACACAAAAATAGCAGTACCTTTGCGACACCGGGGTTGACGTCGACAGCGAAGGTTAGCCGGGAGAACGACTGTTTTTATAGCGGTCAAGCGGTAGCAGCGCAGTCTCCAAGAAGCCTGGCAGTGATCGTCCTTCCAGTCACGCTGTCCCCAAGTGGAACGATTCGCTGTCTAGTTCCTCCCCGATATGCGCAGGATAATGGTATCAGCTGGCCGTCCGAGTCATTTGCCTTTCGTACACAAAAGTAGCAGTACCTTTGCGACACCGGGGTTGACGTCGACAGCGAAGGTGAGCCGGGAGAACGACTGTTTTTATAGCGGTCAAGCGGTAGCAGCGCAGTCTCCAAGAAGCCTGGCAGTGATCGTCCTTCCAGTCACGCTGTCCCGAAGTGGAACGATTCGCTGTCTAGTTCCTCCCCGATATGCGCAGGATAATGGTATCAACTGGCCGCCCGAGTCATTTGCCTGTCGTACACAAAAATAGCAGTCCCTTTGCTTCACAGGGGTTGACGCCGACAGCGAAGGTGAGCCGGGAGAACGACTGTTTTATAGCGGTCTAGCGGTAACAGCGCAGTCTCCAAGAAGCCTGGCAGTGATCGTCCTTCCAGTCACGCTGTCCCCAAGTGGAACGATTCGCTGTCTAGTTCCTCCTCGATATGCGCAGGATAATGGTATCAGCTGGCCGTCCGAGTCATTTGCCTTTCGTACACAAAAATAGCAGTCCCTTTGCGACACCGGGGTTGACGCCGACAGCGAAGGTGAGCCGGGAGAACGACTGTTCTATAGCGGTCTAGCGGTAGCAGCGCAGTCTCCAAGAAGCCTGGCAGTGATCGTCCTTCCAGTCACGCTGTCCCCAAGTGGAACAATTCGCTGTCTAGTTCCTCCCCGATATGCGCAGGATAATGGTATCAGCTGGCCGTGCGAGTCATTTGCCTGTCGTACACAAAAATAGCAGTCCCTTTGCGACAAAGGGGTTGACGCCGACAGCGAAGGTGAGCCGGGAGAACGACTGTTTTTATAGCGGTCTAGCGGTAGCAGCGCAGTCTCCAAGAAGCCTGGCAGTGATCGTCCTTCCAGTCACGCTGTCCCCAAGTGGAACGATTCGCTATCTAGTTCCTCCCCGATATGCGCAGGATAATGGTATCAACTGGCCGCCCGAGTCATTTGCCTGTCGTACACAAAAATAGCAGTCCCTTTGCGACACAGGGGTTGACGCCGACAGCGAAGGTGAGCCGGGGAACGACTGTTCTATAGCGGTCTAGCGGTAGCAGCGCAGTCTCCAAGAAGCCTGGCAGTGATCGTCCTTCCAGTCACGCTGTCCCCAAGTGGAACGATTCGCAGTCTAGTTCCTCCCCGATATGCGCAGGATAATGGTATCAGCTGGCCGTCCGAGTCTGCCTTTCGTACACAAAATAGCAGTACCTTTGCGACACCGGGGTTGACGTCGACAGCGAAGGTGAGCCGGGAGAACAACTGTTTTATAGCGGTCTAGCGGTAACAGCGCAGTCTCCAAGAAGCCTGGCAGTGATCGTCCTTCCAGTCACGCTGTCCCGAAGTGGAACGATTCGCTGTCTTGTTCCTCCCCGATATGCGCAGGATAATGGTACCGACTGGCCGCCCGAGTCATTTGCCTGTCGTACACAAAAATAGCAGTCCCTTTGCTTCACAGGGGTTGACGCCGACAGCGAAGGTGAGCCGGGAGAACGACTGTTTTATAGCGGTCTAGCGGTAACAGCGCAGTCTCCAAGAAGCCTGGCAGTGATCGTCCTTCCAGTCACGCTGTCCCCAAGTGGAACGATTCGCTGTCTAGTTCCTCCCCGATATGCGCAGGATAATGGTATCAGCTGGCCGCCCGAGTCATTTGCCTGTCGTACACAAAAATAGCAGTCCCTTTGCGACACAGGGGTTGACGCCGACAGCGAAGGTGAGCCGGGAGAACGACTGTTCTATAGCGGTCTAGCGGTAGCAGCGCAGTCTCCAAGAAGCCTGGCAGTGATCGTCCTTCCAGTCACGCTGTCCCCAAGTGGAACGATTCGCTGTCTAGTTCCTCCCCGATATGCGCAGGATAATGGTATCAGCTGGCCGCCCGAGTCATTTGCCTGTCGTACACAAAAATAGCCGTCCCTTTGCGACACAGGGGTTGACGCCGACAGCGAAGGTGAGCCGGGAGAACGACTGTTCTATAGCGGTCTAGCGGTAGCAGCGCAGTCTCCAAGAAGCCTGGCAGTGATCGTCCTTCCAGTCACGCTGTCCCCAAGTGGAACGATTCGCTGTCTAGTTCCTCCCCGATATGCGCAGGATAATGGTATCAGCTGGCCGCCCGAGTCATTTGCCTGTCGTACACAAAAATAGCAGTCCCTTTGCTTCACAGGGGTTGACGCCGACAGCGAAGGTGAGCCGGGAGAACGACTGTTTTATAGCGGTCTAGCGGTAACAGCGCAGTCTCCAAGAAGCCTGGCAGTGATCGTCCTTCCAGTCACGCTGTCCCCAAGTGGAACGATTCGCTGTCTAGTTCCTCCCCGACATGCGCAGGATAATGGTATCAGCTGGCCGCCCGAGTCATTTGCCTGTCGTACACAAAAATAGCAGTCCCTTTGCGACACAGGGGTTGACGCCGACAGCGAAGGTGAGCCGGGAGAACGACTGTTCTATAGCGGTCTAGCGGTAGCAGCGCAGTCTCCAAGAAGCCTGGCAGTGATCGTCCTTCCAGTCACGCTGTCCCCAAGTGGAACGATTCGCTGTCTAGTTCCTCCCCGATATGCGCAGGATAATGGTATCAGCTGGCCGCCCGAGTCATTTGCCTGTCGTACACAAAAATAGCAGTCCCTTTGCGACACAGGGGTTGACGCCGACAGCGAAGGTGAGCCGGGAGAACGACTGTTCTATAGCGGTCTAGCGGTAGCAGCGCAGTCTCCAAGAAGCCTGGCAGTGATCGTCCTTCCAGTCACGCTGTCCCCAAGTGGAACGATTCGCTGTCTAGTTCCTCCCCGATATGCGCAGGATAATGGTTTCAACTGGCCGCCCGAGTCATTTGCCTGTCGTACACAAAAATAGCAGTCCCTTTGCTTCACAGGGGTTGACGCCGACAGCGAAGGTGAGCCGGGAGAACGACTGTTCTATAGCGGTCTAGCGGTAGCAGCGCAGTCTCCAAGAAGCCTGGCAGTGATCGTCCTTCCAGTCACGCTGTCCCCAAGTGGAACGATTCGCTGTCTAGTTCCTCCCCGATATGCGCAGGATAATGGTATCAGCTGGCCGTCCGAGTCATTTGCCTTTCGTACACAAAAATAGCAGTCCCTTTGCGACACAGGGGTTGACGCCGACAGCGAAGGTGAGCCGGGAGAACGACTGTTCTATAACGGTCTAGCGGTAGGAGCGCAGTCTCCAAGAAGCCTGGCAGTGATCGTCCTTCCAGTCACGCTGTCCCCAAGTGGAACGATTCGCTGTCTAGTTCCTCCCCGATATGCGCAGGATAATGGTATCAGCTGGCCGCCCGAGTCATTTGCCTGTCGTACACAAAAATAGCAGTCCCTTTGCGACACAGGGTTGACGCCGACAGCGAAGGTGAGCCGGGAGAACGACTGTTCTATAGCGGTCTAGCGGTAGCAGCGCAGTCTCCAAGAAGCCTGGCAGTGATCGTCCTTCCAGTCACGCTGTCCCCAAGTGGAACGATTCGCTGTCTAGTTCCTCCCCGATATGCGCAGGATAATGGTATCAGCTGGCCGTCCGAGTCATTTGCCTTTCGTACACAAAATAGCAGTCCCTTTGCGACACAGGGGTTGACGCCGACAGCGAAGGTGAGCCGGGAGAACGACTGTTCTATAGCGGTCTAGCGGTAGCAGCGCAGTCTCCAAGAAGCCTGGCAGTGATCGTCCTTCCAGTCACGCTGTCCCAAAGTGGAACGATTCGCTGTCTAGTTCCTCCCCGATATGCGCAAATTGTCCATATTGATAATTGTCCACAGTGTCAATGTGGACAATTTTCTAGCCCTACTAGAGTTTTACCTTAAGTCCACTGTTGTGTCGTTTGGGTCTGATTTGTATGTGCAGAGAAGGGGCATTTGTATAGGGTCATGTGTTGCCCCAGTTCTATGTAACATCTTTTATCCTGTGTTGACAGAGCAATTTATACGTCCCTTAATGGATCAGGTTTTAAAATATTTAGATATGTTGACGATTTCTTAGTCATTGTGGATAAGGGCTCTGCTGTGAGTCAAAGTGTGGAAAGTGTGCTTTCTATTTTTAAGGTTACAAGGAAAAGGGCTTACGTTTACTCATGAGATACCGGTGGACAACAATTTGCAGTTTCTTGATTTAAATAAGAAAATTTGTAATGGGGAAGTGTGTTGGAAATATTTTCCCAGGGCTAAAAAAGAGCTACTTCCATATGGGTCAGCCCATTCAAAGACTATAAAAAGAGGGATAGCTTCCCTTTGTTTGGAGTCGGCCTTGTTAAAATCATGTGTACATATATGGCAGAGGAAAGCTTCAATAATCAATTACAAAGGCTTGAGGTGGCTGGTTTTCCGGTTATGATTATATGTGGGGTGGGAGAGTCTTTGCTTCAGAAAATGAAAGGGAAAAAAGATCGCCAGATATGTTGAGAAATTAATAGGGAGGAAAAAGAAAGGCCAATGCGATAAGAAGCATGTTAAGAGTTTTATTGGATGTCGGGTGGGAGTGTTTTATGTTGTTCCTCTGACGTGCGGTAAAGTATATATTGGGCAAACAGGAAGATGTAATAATAATAGAATGAGGGAACACGAGAAGTCCATAGAAAATGGCAAAGGGTCAAATTTAGCCTTCTGTTGTTTAGCAGGCTAAACATTTTAGGCATGAGTCGGGATAAGATGGCACGCGAAATTTTAGAGGCGTATTGGATACAGAAGAAACAAGAGAGATGCATTAGTGAGGCTTTGTTGAGTTTACGTAGAAAAGAATTTAATTTTATTGAGCATTCCTCCTGAGTAATGCAAAGAACGAGATTATTATTGGGCCTCAAGCGGTTATTCTTGGCCTAAAGTTGTTATTCTTGGTCTCATCATACGTTTTGGGGCCACGGTAGTTTACAGAATTTTTTTCCCTCAAGTACATGGGCTTCGTGGCTGCGTAGATGTTGGCAAGTTAGTTTCTCAATACATAGGGACTACACAAGTTATGTGGTGTGGATGGACATGTCCTAATGTATATGGGTGGGGGTGGTTTTTAGTGTATGACTATGTGACTATGTGGTGATATTTGCTTGTCCAGCGTGGTATGAGTTACTGGGCAAGCAGATGTGTGGAGTAACAAGACAGTGTAGAATTTGTGACTGTCATGTTTGCACGATGTTTATGGTATGAGAGGAAGAAAGTGCCACTATCCCCTTGGTAAAGAAGAGGAAGAAAAGAAGAGGAAGATGAGATTGGTCACTGCCATGTTTGGACGATGTTATGGTCTGCGAGGAAGAGAGTGCCATTATCCCCTTGGCAAAGAAGAGGAAGATGAGAAGAAGAGGAAGATGAGACGTGCCTGAGTGTAGAAGAGGAGGAGTGGTGAAGAGGAAGTGTTTTCAGATTCTTATTACAGTTGGTAGTGTGCGCGTGTGCTGTGTATCTTCTCTTGTGTTTGTGTTTGTTGCGCCACATATATGAATACGATGCAGCACCAACTAGCCCCTCAAGCCGTTATTTAGAGGTACAGTCGACATTAGAAACAAATCAGAGATCCGTTGGACGATTAGCACTAGGTGCCCACGGCAAAACTACAAATGAGGCGGTACAGGAAGATATGGGCTGGGCATCTTTCGAAGTACGGGAAGCTCACAGTAAAATATTATATGAGGAATGCCTGAGGAAATTGGACAGTAACAGATGGGCAGCTAAAGTATTTAAATACCTGTACCTAAAAAGCGTTGACTCACAATGGAGGAAAACAACTAGCAAACTAACAAGTAAGTATGCTAGTAACAAGGACAGAGAAATAAAGAGCATTAAGCAACAGGTGAAAAACACAGAAGGTAAAAATTGAATAAATTCGATGGAAAAGAAACAGAGTGTGGAATTATACCGAAAGTGGAAAAGGCAGATCAGAAAGGAAGATTTCTTTGATAACTCAAGAGGCAGTGCCCTTACTTTTTGAAGCTAGATCAGGGTGCCTTAGAACACGCAGCTACAAAAAGAAATTTAACAATGGAGATGATGCATGTGCTGTATGTGGAAACTCCAGTGAAACAATTGACCATATTATACTCGAATGTAATGGTATCCATCCGGAAGTTGGTGCAGGCGCAATCACTGTTCCTGAAGCTCTGGGGTTCAGAGATAACAATGGCCGGGTGAATAAGCCGGCGGTGGAAACTAGCAAAAAACGACTGGAAGATTGGTGGCTTAAAAGCGGAGAAGTGACATAATGTTAGTAATGTAGGAACAAAATTCAATAAATAGAATGATGATTTTGTTAACCATTCTAAATCAATAATTACGATATAGGGAGAAAAATGAGCTTGATAGCTACTGCTACCACCCCGTTTAAAAGGGGACGCTCCTATATTCCATCCATCCATCCATCCATCCATCCATCCATTCATCCACCCACCCACCCACCCACCCACTCACCCATTTATCCATCCATCCATCCATCCATCCATCCATCCATCCATCCATCCATCCATCCATCCATCCATCCATCCATCCATCCATCCATCCATCCATCCATCCATCCATCCATCCATCCATCCATCCATCCATCCATCCATCCATCCATCCATCCATCCATCCATCCATCCAGGCAGCACCACGAATGAGCGCCGGAACATTTTCATAGAGATGTGCGGCCGCCTGTGCAGGGCGCGCGCTTGAAAAAGGCGACCTACGCAGTGAAATGGTGGCAGTTTCAGCCAGCTCTAGCGACGTAGCGAAGCACAAACAATGCGAGAGCCACACGACACAAGACGGAGAGACAGGCACGAGCCCTGGCCGCCCGCTGGGCGTTCATTTCTAGGCTGGAAACACGCGAAACGGAAGACAACAGGAGAAGCGCGCGCAATAGAGGGTTTACAAAAGTAAGTCTGGCAACCATGAGCGTCACGCTGATCCCGCGCTGGCAGCCATATTTTGTTCGCTCCATCCTTTCGCTTTGGTTCGCTTCGCGTCCGTCCGTAAGCGCCCGCCGTTGTGTCCGCGCTTTTCACGTTGTAACCTAGTGTGCTGTGCTCGGACCTCTCTTCTGTCCCTGGTGGTGTCTGTTAGCGACGCCAAGAAGCGTATTTTGACAGCCGAGGCTTAGCGGGGCCCACCGGCCGCGCTGCTGAGCGCAGTTACAAACTGATCTACGAGTCGTGCATGGGCCCCTCGTCGATCCGCGCAGCGTCCTCCTTATCCAGGTAGAGTATCCAGAGTTGTGTAACATGCAGATTTTTATTTTTTTTTTGCCTGTGTGCCTTTGCTATTTACTTGAACGACTGTGAGACGTGATTGCGAGTTTGTTTGCTTGGTTTGCGCATTACCGTCGCTCATCCGACTTGTTGGTGAAATGAGCAAGGATGCAGTTTATTTTGAGATGAAAGAATCGTGCGTAATTTGGCGTAAGTTGGAATGGAGCTTAGCACTTTCCTGCCTATGCCGTCGACGCAGTAGTTGGCACGGGTCTCGGAAATAATCGGAGGCTGCGTAATAAAAAAATGTGTTATGGTAATTTCTGCTTCCAGTGATTGAAGATTGATTAGTGTGCGATAAACGATGATGGGTTAATAGAATATTTGTAATTAATTGATCAATTGATGAAATAAAGAAAAAAGAAAAAAAAATGAAAATTGAGGAATTAAAGGTGTCAAAAGGTTAGAATGAAAAACCAGTGCTAAGTGATGCTAATGAAGAAAATTTTGAATGTGTAATTGATTATTTGAAATAATTGAAGAATGCGTTCAGAGGTGCCGAATTACTGAGAGTGGAAAGGCGATTGTTGCTGACCCTGAGTATTGGTGTATAAAAATATTAAACATTAAATAAAATAAAGAGGCAAACGATAGAAATATAAAATAAATAAAAGGTAAACATTTAAAACGTGAAGAAAAAACATCGTGTGTGTGTGTGTGTCATAGAGACGCTATCGCGTCATAACCTTAACGGCGGATCTTAAGTGTCCCCCTAATTTTTTTAACAGTATTATATAATATAAATCTCACTTTATGAACACAGCCAGTTGCACCAAGCACCGACACTTCGCAGTAATGTGAGTTGACTTTTCAAATTTATTTTCGTTTCAGCCGAGTTCCTCTTCCTCCGAGTTCCTCGAAGCTTCCCATGACAGCTCTTTCATATGAGATTAAGGCTACAAATGTCTACTATTTGACAGAGGGAAAAAACAAGAAATCGGCATATTTGCGAAATCAACTGAATTTCAGGTGGCTGCCAATTAGAGAACCATCGGGTGAATCGACAAAACACACAAGAGTGAAGCGCACGATTCGTTATTTTATCGGCCGCGCTGGCAGTTATGAAGGCACAGAATGCAAACCTGAGCTGCGCGCTCTGGACGCGGACCGGACTTCGCATGCATTATCACGTGATAACATCTTTCGAAACGGGCTGCACGTGAGTGTATTACAACACACTAGTGGGATGTCATCTTTTCCTGCTTGACTAGACGCCGCGGGTTTGGCAGCGGCTTTTGCAGCATGAACACGAACCTCGGGCGCACTAGACAGCCGTATACAGCTCTGCACCAAGCACTACCATTCCGCACGACTGTGAAAAGCAGTTTCGGTAATCGTGCCCTTGTCTTAAATCAAATACACAATGATAAATGCAACCTACGTACAAAAGGTTTCAAAGAACGCGTTTGAACTATAGCGTTCGTTATACATGCATTGCTCCTTCTTCCGTGTCCTCCATTGAAGAGTAAGCTTATCCTTCAAGTTAACAAGGCTCCATGGCACGCAAAACAACCTTGCTGTTTTAGGTGATAGCACGTTCTGTGAGCTAGCTCCCAGTCAGAGGGATGTGAAGTAATGCTTTACATGATGCAAGTGACACTTGTAAAGCCGATAAGGATTGCAAACGAGCGGTCGCATACACGCGTATACCTTGTTTCCGTGCGCGTCTACGACGGTGCGCTTGCCGCAGGAGGGTACGCAGCAACATGCTGGCAACATTCCGAATAGAGCTTGGTGCAAACAGCGACTGCTGTGATGTTAAAAAATGAAACAATCGCTCGTAATCATTCCAATTGACCTGCTCCTGTATGAGCCTGAAGAAGGCTTACAGTATAAATTAAAAAAAAATGCACCTTGCGATGCAAGCACGGGTGACAGCGTACTCGATGGGAGGCGCGGGCGGACTGAACAAAACATGGCCGCCGCGCATAGTTTCTGTCTCTTTCAATAGAGGGCGCTAACTTTTGTAAAGTCTTTTGTCAGTTGTCAGCCCTGTGGTGCGGACGCGTGTTCCATCGATTGCACGTGGCTACCGGAAACGGACGAACTGGCGACAGCGGGATCTTCCGAAGCGTAAAATAGATGAGTTGTTTCTTTTATTAACTTTATTTTGTTTTCAGCTAGTTAGGTTAGGTGCAGCCTAAAGAATAGATTTTAGCTCTTTGTCCTAACGGCCTGGTTTTTCGTGCCGGCAGCTGGGATTTCTCGGCGTTCATTTTTCAACTATTGTGTTTAGATAAATAATTTTTTTAGGTGCAGCCTAAAGAATTGATTTTAGCTCTTTGTTCTAGCTGCCTGGTTCTTCGTGCCGGCAGCTAGGTTTTTCTGGCGTTCATTCTTTGACTATATTGTTTACATAAATAATTTTTTTCTAGGCTATTGGCATTCACGGAATTGATTTTAACGCGTGTTTGCTAGTCGTTTCTTGTGTCTTCTTTTGGCAATTTGTATATTCTGAGAATTCGTAATGGATATAGTTGAGTCGACGCATCCTTAAGATGTGCAATCAAAAGAAGGTAAAGTGCACTCAGTGTGAGGCGCAGGTTAATCTCAAGGAAACGCGTTTTGACTCTGTAGGTGAAACGGAAGGCAGCGACTTTTTGTGTCGGTGTTGCGTACTGAGTGCGCGTCTAGATAGATTTGATCAAGAAAGGGGCAGTTTAGTGTCTCGTGTGGAGGACTTAGAAAATGAGGTACGTTTGATAAGGGCGGAAAATCAGAAACTGCTTGGACAGCTTCCTCAAGTTGAAAAAAAAGTGGCCGACTTCATCCTTGGAACCAACGAGGTCGAACATTCCAATGCGGGCCACGTGGCTGGGGCCAGCGCTGGCATGGAAGGCATAAGCAAAGTAGGTCAGGCGGATCCGAACCGTCAGAGTTATTTAGAAGCAGCTACTAAGAAGCTACTAAGGGAGAACGAAAATCCCAGAGATAAGCACACAGATAACCGAAAGCAGGAGCCAACAGTTAGGAGAGGGAGAGAGAAGGCCCAGGTGCTTATTGCAGGAGATTCTAACATGAGCAGGTGCAAGCGAGATATCTTGGAACGTGTAAAGGGTGATAAGAGAGTGTTAGTTGGAGCCTTCCCAGGGAGCACAATGAGGGCAGTTCTGAAAGAGAGTAAAAATAGACTGTTGAAGAATTCCGCAGAGCGCAGTATGGTAATAGTAGCCGCGGGGTTAAACGATGTCCTAAATGGTGGCACTGCAGGAGTGGTGGAAAATTTAGCTAAGGGAGTTGACGAGATCAGGGAGATAGCACAGCAAGTGCAGATAGTTGTATGCACAGTTCCGGAGGTGCTAGGATTGAACGGAAAGCTGGGAAAGGACGTGGTGACAGTTAATCAGGACATAAGAAAGTTAGGCCTGGAGAAGCGTTTCGAGGTGGTTGAGGTAAACAGGGAGGTGCATAAAGTAGGTTTTGGTAGGGCTTTTCAGCGAGATGGCATTCATTTTACCAGAAGGGTGGGAGCAGAGATCGGCTGGCGCCTGGCAGACAGGGCTGTAGCTTTTTTAAGGGGTCCGCGAGGACTCTCTGCACAGAGGTAGTTAGAAGTGAAGCAGAAGAAAGTGTAATAACGGAGGCTGAGCCCCAAAAAATGGCAAGGAATAGATCGAGAAAGAAAAGTACAAAAAAGAAATTTAACACTAGCATCAGCTGTATAAACATGCAAGGAGGTAGAAAAAGAGCGAAATGGCTAGAGATAGAACAGCAGTAGAAGGATGACGAAATAGGTGTGTACGCTCTTTGCGAAACTCATCTCAGGGATCTAGAAGATCCGCCGTTTATAGAAGGCTACGTCTGGGAAAGGTGTAACAGAACGAGAACGGGAAAAAAGGGTGGAGGGGTAGGTATGATGATACACTAGTGAACAAATTGGCAAAGAATTAAATCATCTTGTAAAGAACATATCTGGGTATCAGGAACAATAGCCAGCATAAGGACATGGCTAGGGGTAGTTTATTTAGGAACAGGACACCAATGCAGGCAAGAAAACAAAGATCTTGTTCAATGTCTCAGTGACGATATAAGCCAGTTTGGAAACGGGGCCAATATTATTCTGCTGGGGGGCATGAACGGCAACATCGACGATCTGGATGGATATGTGGATTGTAACGGGAAGCTAATGCTGGATTTCTGTGAGCGACACGATATAGTTATAGTAAATAGAGAAACAAAATGTGAAGGCCAAATCACGTGGGAATTCCGCAAAAGGGAGACGACCATTGACTACTGTCTAATGTCGCAGGAAATTTACAGCAAGGTCACAAAAATGGAAATAGACGAAGAAGGGGAGTGTAGTCTGGGAAGTGATCATAAACGTATTAGTCTGCAGACTGGGCCCTTGATGAAAAGAGAAATATAACTTGAACAAAACGTAAACGCAAAATTAAACGACGATCAAATAGCGCAGATAGCAGCAGACATAGAGGAAGCAATAGAGAAAAGCCCCATGGAAGACTGGGATTATGAACAGGTAGAACTACTCAAAGGAGGAAAATTAAGGAGGTTAAAGTAGCAAACCGCTGGAATGGAAAGAGGAAGCCACGGAGCTGGTGGAATAAGGAAATCAGGGAAGCTATTGGACAACGACGGGCTGCTTCAAGGGAACACCGAGGGGCAAAGAAAGCACAGGTATCTCGGGAGGAAATCGACCAAAAATGGGAATCATATCGACAAAAGAAACTTGAGGTGCATACCCTCGTCCAAAGGAAAATAGGGCAGTCCACCAATCACTGGATGGCTGACATACACGATGACTCTAGAGGCGGAGCAAGAAAATTCTGGAACCATATAAGCTGGCTAGGGAAGAAGCATCAAAGAAAGCAAGATCGGATTCAAGATAACGAGGGAAATTGTTTAAAGGGAGACAATACAGTGAACTACATTACATCAGTTATAGCCGAGTCATTTAAGAGCGACGATAGGGTAATCTCCGCAAATCAGGAAGCAACACAAGGTAGCCGAATACAAAGCAGCTTAGAACTGACCAATCTAAACTGGAAAAAGGCAGAAAAAAATATTCCTAAAAACACATCTACAGGAATAGATGGAATTCCGATCAAGCTGATTAATGAACTCGGTCCAAAAAGTGAGGAAACGTTGTTAAAAGCTCTGGAAACGGTCATAACGAATAAGCAAATTCCGGACAGCTTGCGGCAGAGTAAAATGAATTTGATTTATAAAGGGAAAGGAGAAAGGATGCACATAAAATCCTACAGGCCGATTACCATAACATCTGTTATGTACAGGTTAGCCATGCAGGCGGTGAAATTAAAGGTGCAAGCATGGGTAGAAAGTAACAAGATACTCGGAGAACTTCAGAACGGCTTTAGAAATGGTAGGCGCTTAGATGATTGCCTGTTCGTGCTTACCCAATGCATCAAAATATCTAGAGTGGAAAATAGACCTTTGTATTTGGCCTTCCTGGACATAAACGGGGCGTACGACAACGTAAGCAGGGAACTCCTGTGGAACATATTAAAAGAAGATGGGTATCGGTTATGAGATAATAGAGTTCCTACAGGAATTGTACCGGGATAACAACGTAGAAATTGCATGGGAAGGGATAAGAAGTACGGAAGACGTCAAAGTATGCAAAGGATTAAGACAAGGCTGTCCTCTAATACCGGTGCTGGTCATGCTTTATATGATAAACCTGGAACGTTGATACAAGACAATAACCTAGGTTTTAACCTGTCATATAGATTAGGAGGAAAGGCGGTAGAGCAGCGCCTCCCCGGTTTGATGTATGCAGACGATATTGTGCTGCTAGCTGAGAGTCTGGAAGAATTGCACTCTAGTTAAGTAGTGCGGAGACGAAGGGGACGCTCTAGGGTTCAGTTTTAGCTCAGTTAAGTCGGGTTTGATGATTTTCAATAGCTCAACGAATCAGGCTCTTAAAATACAAGGCCATGAAATACCTAGAGTAGCAGAATATAAATATCTGGGGGTATGGGTAAACGAAGGATTTGCATACATTGGAAAGCATGAGCAATCACTTAAGGCCAAAGGGCGAAGGAATGCCGGGATAATGAAGCATAAGGCATTGTGGGGATACAATAGGTATGAGGTTTTGAGGGGTATTTGGAAAGGAATTGTGGTGCCCGGACTTACTTTGGAAATGCGGTTTTGTGCCTCAAATCAGAGGTGCAGTCGACATTAGAAATAAATCAGAGATCCGTTGGACGATTAGCACTAGGTGCATCTTATTCAGAAATGTGGCGCAACAAACACAAACACAAGAGAAGGAAAGAATTTACTTTTATTGAGCAATCCTCCTGAGTTATGCAAAGAATGAAATTATTATCGGGCCTCATGCTGTTATTCTTGGCCTAAAGCTGTTATTCTTGGACTCCTCTTACGTTTTGGGGCCAAGGTAGTTTAAAAAGTCTTTTCCCTCAAGTACATCTGCTTCGTGGCTTCGTAGACGTTGGCAGGGTAAAGCTTTTCAATACATAGGGACTACACAAGTTATGTAGTGTGGATGGTTATGTCCTCCTGTATATGTGTTGTTTTTAGTGTATGACTATGTGACTATGTATTGATGTTTGCTTGTCCAGCGTGGTATGAGTTACTGGGCAAAGCAGAGGTGGGGAGTAACAAGAAAGTGTAGAATTCGTGACTTCCATGTTTGGACGATGTTTATGTCTGCGAGGAAGAAAGTGCCACTATCCTCTTGGCAAAGAAGAAGAAGAAGAGAAGAAGAGGAAGATAAGATTGGTGACAGCCAGGTTTGGACGATGTTTATCGTCTGCGAGGAAGAAAGTGCCACTAGCCCCTTGGCAAAGAAGAGGAAGATAAGAAGAAGAGGAAGATGTGATGTGCCTGAGTGTAGAAGAGGAGGAGTGGTGAAGAGGAAGTGTTTTCAGTTCTTATTACAGTTGGTAGTGTGCGCGTGTGTTGTGTATCTTCTCTTGTGTTTGTGTTTGGTGCGCCACATATATGAATACGATGCAGCACCAACTAGCCCCTCAAGCCGTTATTTAGAGGTACAGTCGACATTAGAAACAAATCAGAGATCCGTTGGACGATTAGCACTAGGTGCCCACGGCAAAACTACAAATGAGGCGGTGCAGGGAGATATGGGCTGGGCATCTTTCGAAGTACGGGAAGCTCAGAGTAAAATATTATATGAGGAATGCCTGAGGAAATTGGACAGTAACAGATGGGCAGCTAAAGTATTTAAATACCTGTAACTAAAAAGCGTTGACTCACAATGGAGGAAAACAACTAGGAAGCTAACAAGTAAGTATGCTAGTAACAAGGACAGAGAAATAAAGAGCATTAACCAACAGGTGAAAAACACAGAAGGTAAAAATTGGATAAATTCGATGGAAAAGAAACATAGTGTGGAATTATACCGTAAGTGGAAAATGCAGATCAGGAAGGAAGATTTCTTTAACTCAAGAGGCAGTGCCCTACTTTTTGAAGCTAGATCAGGGTGCCTTAGAACACGCAGCTACAAAAAGAAATTTAACAATGGAGATGACGCATGTGCTGTATGTGGTAACTCCAGTAAAACAATTGACCATATTATACTCAAATGTAATGGTGTCCGTCCGGAAGTTGATGCAGGCGCAATCACTTTTCCTGAAGCTCTGGGGTTTAGAGATACCAGTGGCCGGGTGAATAAACCGACGGTGGAAACTTGAAAAAAACAACTGGAAGATTGGTGGCTTAAAAGCAGAGAAGTGACATAATGTTAGTAATGTAAAAACAAAAATATAATAAATAGAATGATGGCTTAGTTAACACACCTTTAATCAATAATTAAGATATAGGGAGAAAAATGACCATGATAGCTACTGCTACCACCCCGTTTCATCCATCCATCCATCCATCCATCCATCCATCCATCCATCCATCCATCCATCCATCCATCCATCCATCCATCCATCCATCCATCCATCCATCCATCCATCCATCCATCCATCCATCCATCCATCCATCCGTCCGTCCGTCCGTCCGTCCGTCCGTCCGTCCGTCCGTCCGTCCGTCCGTCCGTCCGTCCATCCATCCATCCATCCATCCATCCATCCATCCATCCATCCATCCATCCATCCATCCATCCATCCACCCATCCATCCATCCATCCATCCATCCATCCATCCATCCATCCGTCCTCTATTGGAAAAGGCCGAGCAAAAAACATAGGAAGGGGGGGGGGGGCGTAAAACACACGGTAAAAATGTAGAAAATAACATTTGTGGCTGACGCCCCTCCTCTCAAGTGTGGTAAAGCTTCACAAAGGCCAGCTCGAACGCCCCAAGCTGGGGTGGCTGGGGAAAAAAAAAAAAGAAAGCTGCGGGGAATCGAGCGGCTGAGAAGGATAGAACGAGTGTGGAAGAATAGGAATGGATGAAGATGGAGTCGAAGAAGAGAAGGAAGTCTAAAAAAGAAGCGACTAGCCTGAAAACTCGAAAGCGCGATTACTGGGGCCTGAAAATGCAGCAGGCACTTATATTACGCAGACGGATTTTGAAGAGCTTTAGCTGTTTTCTGGTGAGGCGGTTGCCACTTTTCTCGGCGATAAAGGAAAGGATGGCAGCTTCACACTGATCCCTCTCCACGCTTGCGCAAGCGATTGCTGATACGGCGACACAGCTGTGAGAATGCAAAACTTCATTACAGCACGGCACAACAAGCGATCTGTCGTTTCTAGTACACACGCATGTTTTCCTCTGTGTCAGACATGTCAGGATTGCAGCATGTCTACTGTTTGTTTTTGTTGAAACAACGTCCTGCCTTAAGTCCCGACTTGAATGCTAGTTATTCTTTTGTAGCGATCCTTATTGCCTCTGTAACGGTACTTAGTTCTCTGCCTCAAAATTAAGTTTTGACAAAGGGAGGTAACGGGCGGCCGCTCGACCACTTGTTTGGAGCAGGATGGCGTGTAAGAATGCAAGATCTGTTCAGAGCGCCCACGGATTCATTCATTCATTTATTAATACTGTCAGCCTATGCAGGCTATTACTGAAGTGGAAATAAAGAAAATTTTCACAAAAAAAAGGAGTAATTTCAACAACTACAAATGTCCTACACAAAAGTACAAGCAAATACAGTGGACGTAAAACAGGACGTCAAATAATACAGCAAAAGAAACAAAGGGAAACAGGTTATGCAGAGGGACAACTTTTATATAGGCGCGTTTTGTTCAAAGTAGGTTTTTAGGCTTTCAAGAAAGGCATCTAGAGTATTGCTTTTTACAATGCAGTCAGGCAGCATGTTCCACTCTTTAATCACACGAGGAAAAAATGCTGTATTTAAAACATTCATTACGAGAAAGCGGCACTGGAATATACATGCTACGCCGATGTCTTGATGACTCATCGGGGTGTATTGCAAAATAGTGTGATGTGTTAATCTTAAAGTGACCATGGATTAAAAGAAAGAGATACTTCAGCCTTTCCATCTTAGTGCGGCATTCTAGTTTTTCGAGGTTGGCTGATTTGCACAATTCGGTTGGTGAATTTGTTCTTCGGTATTTATTGTAGATAAAACGGGAAGCAAGTCTTTGGACTTTTTCAATTCTTGTTTTTTTAGATGCGGTGTAGGGGTCGCACACAATTTTCCCGTATTCAAGTACTGGTCTTACCAAGGTCCTATAAGTGAGTATTTTTATATCGGGAGTTGCGCTGCGGATATTACGACCTTGCCCCCATATTACCCAATATGCTTTAGAGCATACATTGTTTATGTGCGTATTCCAGCGTAGGTCAGAACTGAAGGTCAATCCAAGATACTTGTGTTGTTGTACCCTATTAACTTGTTTACCTGCAATGTAGTAAGGAAATATCATAACATTTTTCTTCCTGGTAACAGTCATGATTACAGATTTATCAGGGTTGAGTACCATTTGCAATTTAGCGCACCAGTTTTCAATTTCTTATAGGTTAGTGTTCAGTTCTTCTTGGTCACATGCGGATTTGATTGTTTTGTACACCACACAATCATCAGCGAACAGTCTGACCGGAACAGTGATTGATTTTGGAAGATCATTTGTAAAAATCAAGAATAAAAGGGGGCCCAAGACACTTCCCTGCGGCACACCTGAACGCACTGGGGAAGAAGTCGATTTATAATCTCCTAGATATACGAACTGTTTTCGGGAGGTGAGGTAGGAAGAAAAGCAGCTTGTTATTTTGGGGTTTCTGAATATGGCGTTAATTTTAAGCAGCAACTTTGGGTGGGATACCTTATCGAATGCTTTTGCAAAATCCAAGAAAATTATGTCAGTTTGGCCACGGCAATTTATTCCTATGGAAAGATCATGAACGGTTTCTATAAGCTGAGTAATTGTAGAAAGGCCCTTTCGGAACCCATGTTGAGAAGGATGAAGTATGTTGTTATTTTCAAAGTACGCCATAAGCTGTTTAAATACAATGTGTTCAAGCAACTTAGAACATGTACAAAGAAGAGAGATTGGTCGGCAATTATTGACACCAGATGTAGAACCACTCTTATGAATCGGAATAACTTTGGCATGCTTCCAAGCGGACGGAAAAGACCCTTTGGTAATAGATATTTGAAAAACTTTCGTGAGGTATTTGGCAACCCATTCTGCATACCTGAACAAAAATTCGTTTGGGATTTCATCGGGGCCTGGGCTTTTCTTTACTGATAGTTGAAGAAGCAAGTTCAGAACTTCTTGCTCTGTGATATATATAAATTCAATTGGTGGGCAGACAGGTGAGTCTATTAAATTTGGTGACAAACCATCGTCAGAAGTGAAAACTGAAGAGAAAAAAGAATTAAGGCTTTCGGTACGTTCTTGACAATAGTTAGCTCCCACATAAGTAACAGAAGAAAATATTTACTAATGCTACTACAGTATCGATTGAGCAGTATGACATGAGAAACAGCTCATCATTCGATGTTGATCAGCTGCAGCTCAGTAGACATCAAAATGTCATTAACGAAACTCGATGAATAAAGCGTATGGAATGGAAGACAGGGGCTTCATAAATCACATCTACTGAGGAGGTCGAAGTGGACAGCTGGTACTTCGACGTCAGATGCCGCTTCTCTGTGCTTAGTAGCTCACAGGAGTTTCCTCTGTGGTGGAGAAATCGTGGCGAACTATGCGGCGTGCTGGATTCACTTAGGTTACTAAAAAAAGAAAAATGCGCCTCGAGCTCCTCATGCATGTGGCCCGACAATGACACATGGACTGCCGCTAGCATATGTCGGGATCCCAAGGACATGCGGCTAGCTAGAGGCGCACAGCGGAAAACCATCTGGGTTAAGAAAACTGACAGGGTAGGCAAAGAGAAAAGTTTACAGTTAAAAGTGCTTATTTTAGTAGGGGGAGGGAGGGGGGCGGAAAAGCGAAGGATGGCGAGAAAAAAAAAGTTAGGCTGGGGGACGGACAAAGGAAACCGCCGAAGAGGAGAAGTAGCGGCATAAGCGTGGAAGGAAAGGATGTGGAAAGAAAAAAAAGAACGAGCTGAGAGGGAGGAAAAAACTAATGAAAGCAAGCAAGCAAAAAAAAAGTTGCCAGGCTAAACTGGTGAAACTAAGCGCAAGACATAGTAAATGCGCAATTAAAACTCTCCATTCCCGCTGATTACTCTCTGCATTGTTCTGGTGCTTATGTAAGCTATCGTAGACAGGGAAATATAGACCACAGGACAGCTTAAATAAAAATTATGCAATGAACAACTGCATCCACGAGCGTGACCCACTGGGCGTGCACGGCGGTCCCAGTAGCGTTGATGCCTATGAGTTGCCCAATTTCTTTAAATATTATTTTTTGCGGGTTGAGAAATGATGCTAAGGTAGTGTGTCCTCTTTCGGGAAAAATGCTTCCCGGTAAATCTGGACGCGGCAATACCCGGACATGATTGCCAGCTCACTGCTCGTTGGAAGGCAACGATCCAAACTTAGCGTCGCTTCGCTTCGTAAAGCTTACTCGGTGGCGTGAAAAATATTTTATTAGGCCAGTGAAAATGTGTGCAACAGCAGCAATCCAGGGACTGCAACTATTCATTTGTGACCACAGAATGCCGCGAATCGAAAGAACAAACGGCGAATATGCGCCCCACGCGCAGCAGATCCGCCGCGTCTCCGCTGCACGGCCGGCCGCACGTCTCCCTGCAAAACTGTTCTTTCCGCCGCGAGCTACTTCTGCACGGTGCCTATACGGCTGACATTAGAGAGATTTAGCTTACCGGAGACGTACAGACGTAGACTTATATGACGCCTACTGCGCATGCGTGCAAACTACCGATACGTACCGGCGCTGGAGACGTACTCCGGAGACGTATGCTGCGTGACGCCAGCTTGCCGTAATCTCGCGAGATTTCAGCAGCCATGGAGCCAAGCTACGCCAAGCGCCGATGGGATGGTGATACGAGTTCTTGTAGAGTGCTGCTGTGCGCAACGGGCCACATAGTTCTCCCGTTTTCACATAGTTTTCCCAAGCATCCCGAAGGAAAAAAAAAAAAGAATGGCGTCATCAAACGCTGCAATACCCTTGCCCGTGCAAAGGAAACGCTATGCGCAAGCGTTTCAGAGCGGCGGACTACCAGCAAGTGGCTGGAAATTGCCACCATCCTGTATACACTGTACAGCGCAGAGAGGAGGCGCCGTCCAAAGAAGTTGCAACGATTTCTAGGGATCCGCCGACGGCGAACGAGCGCTCGCTCCGCTGCGCAATGAAAGCGTTCGCAAAGGCCTTTGCAAGCCATCCAGCGTGAGGAAAAAAAAATGATTCTGGTAAGTCACTACCCACTGCCTTCTCTGTTCAGACGAGCGGACCGGCCAGCGGACTGTCCGAGCGGAACAATTAGTTACCATATGTGACGAAAACGGCCCTTTCGAGTAGCTCGGAACGGCAGTGATCGCGTGCGCTCAGAGTAGGAGTGGTGGTGGATGATGCTTTCCCACGATACGCATGGTCCGCCCGTCTGAACACCGCCCAGTCGATTGCTGGGGAATAGCAGCGCAAAGTAAAAAAACCACTTATGTTGTCCGAATTAGATACATGATACTTCAGCATTTTGTCTAAGCATGGCTCGAGTTGCATAATATAACACACGTCATGTAGCTGTTTTTGTTTACATGTGCATGTAAATGTGCACAGCCACCAGGAGCAATAAATGAAAATTGTTTGCCAGCTAATTTGCTTAGTCTTCTCAGACAATTGTCTGGCGCCATTAGCTAACAACCCATGCTGAATGCAGTGCCATAGCCAAATATTGCAAGAGGTCTTTTCAATTTTTTTTTTGCTCCAAGCTTTGAACTTGTGTCCCTGTGTCAGCACGTGAAATAAACTGCGCCAATATTTTATGCAGGACATGGGCAGGACATGTAGTGCGAAGAGAGTATAACCGATGGTCGCTTAGGGTAAAAAACTGGATTCCAAGGGAAGGAAAGCGTAGCAGGGGGCGGCAGAAAGTTAGGTGGGCAGATCAGATTAAGAAGTTCGCAGGGGTCAAGTGGATGCAGCTAGCACAGAACCGGGTTAAGTGGAGAAATATGGGAGAGGCCTTCGCCCTTTCAGTCATAGTCAGGCTGATGATCATGATGAATATTTTATGCTGTTGAACAAAACATTCCGGCACTGGAAGTCCTATGTGCATTTACAAGTGGCAGAGGCTGAACTGGTTTGCTCATTGTGTTATAAAAACACCTGAATATTAAAAAAAGATCCTTGTTAAGGACCATTGCATTGAATGAAGGCAACAGTGTCTGCGTCGTGGTACTTTGCTAGTGTCCTGGCGCAACTTTCAGCTTCCCAATTAGATCCTATATTATCTTGGCAAGTTAATTACCAGTCATCTGTGTCTCATATGGTTATTCCCTTTCAGATGAAAATGAGCCTGCTAGTGCCTGAATGATATGGTGCCCAGAGAGACGCATGATGATCAAAGCAATCGTGACAACTGCCGGGATAGTAAGCGACAACACTTCTTATATTACTTTCTTCAATGTTCTTGTTGAACATGTTACAGCTATTTACAGACCACTGCAATGTTCAGTCTTGATTCTCTTACTGCAGTGTACAAGGTGTAGCCAGAGTGCTAAAGTAAGCTCGTGCATGTATCATTAAAGTGTTATGCACCAACTATACACACTGTTGTCGTGTATAGTTGTAGGAACTAGTAACTCCCCCCTCAACTAGTAACTCCCCCCTGGTGTTCTTAAGGCCAATGCCATAGTCACCTACTGCCTGGTCTCCTGCCTGCTTTTTCCCTACCTTGACATTGAAGTCGCCCATTAGTACAGTATACTGCGTCTTTACTTTTCGCATTGCCGATTCTACATCTTCGTAGAAGCTTTCAACTGCCTGGTCATCATAACTACATGTGGGTGCATAGGCCTGTACAACCTTCAGTTCATACCGCTTATTAAGCCTAATTACGATGCCTGCCGCCCTCTCATTAATACTATAGAATTCATCTATAGTACCCGCTATATACTTATTGACAAGGAAACCTACTCCTAGTTCTCGCCTTTCCAGTAAACCTCGATAACACAGTACATGCCCGCCCTTCAGTACAGTATATGCCTCATTCGGCCTCCTAACCTCACTAAGCCCTATGGCATCCCATTTCATACCCTCTAGTTCCTCTAACAGCACTGCTAAACTAGCTTCACTAGCTAGAGTTCTAGCCTTAAACCTTGCCAGGGTCAGTTTCCAATGGCGGCCTGCCCAGCGGAGCCAGAAATTCTTAGCATCCCCTGCTGTGTCACAGGTCTGACCGCCACCGTGGTCAGTTGTTCCGCAGCCGCTGGTGACTGAGGGCAGGAGTTTTATGGAGCTAATCATGAGAGGTTGCGGCCAATTACTGCACCAGGGAGGCCAACTCCTATTCTGGTGAGGGAGTGCGTTGCCGGAGGTGTTCACCGGAATCAGGTCGCACCCCAAACCTGTTTATGCAATTCCATCGACATGCGGATTTGTTTGTCTTTTTTTTTATCCGGTGGAGAATTGCGCGGCACCGGGATTTGAGCCCCGGTCCTCTTGCATGCGAGGCGGATGTTCCACCGCTACGCCACCGCTGCACGTGGTGGTGGTAAAACTAATAAATATCCAACAGGTACAAGATAGGCGTCAACTTATCCGCAAAGATGATGGCTTGGAGTCCTTGGTCATGGGCGACGTCAGCTAGTCGGATTATACCTAGCAGGGTTTCAGGGCGTGAGCTCGACAGTAGTTTCCCAAAATTGTTTTTGTCTATCAATTTATATTTTAGATTTCCTGACACGCCCATATCATATGTACCAAATCCGCCTATATGTACCACAAATTTGATGAATATGTCTATGTGGGCAATGTCTTTGATGAACACTTTAAACAACAGTGGCCAAAGCAGGCTTCCTTGTGGAACACTGTTAGTGACTGTTAGATCGTTCAAATGGTGATTACTCAGGCATGCTATTTGTGTTTATTCTACTCTTCTTCGGGGCAAGTGCCAAGAGATATACCCTACAACCTGTGTGCAATTCTGTTCACGACTATATAGTTACACCAGGTAGATCGCTACGATGAGAATTCACTGCCTTTCCTTTTCCTTTCATTTTTTTCATGAAATTCTAGTTTAAGACTCGTAATTATCAAAATACCCAATTGCTTGTCCATGAACATTTTGTAACTTCTAAATCATCATCATCATCATCATCATCATCAGCCTGATTATACCCACTGCAGGGCGAAGGCCTCTCCCATATTTCTCCACTTAAACCGGTTCTGTGCTAGCTGCATCCACTTGACCCCTGCGAACTTCTTAATCTCATCCGCCCACCTAACTTTCTGCCGCCCCCTGCTACGCTTTCCTTCCCTTGGAATCCAGTTTGTTACCCTCAGCGACCATCGGTTATCCTCTCTTCGCACTACATGGCCTGCCCATGTCCATTTCTTCTTCTTAATTTCTGCTAGAATGTCGGTAACTTGAGTTATTTCTCTGACCCACTCTGCACGCTTTCTATCTCTGAATGTTACCCCTACCATTTTTCGTTCCATAGCCCTCTGGGTTGTCCTCAACTTAAGTAGAACTCTCTTGGTTAGCCTCCACGTTTCAGCCCCATAGGTGAGTACAGGCAAGATGCAACTGTTGTATACTTTCCTCTTGAGCGATACCGGAAAGCTGCTAGTCATAATCTGCGAGTGCTTGCCAAATGCGCTCCATCCCAATCGTATTCTTCTTGTTATTTCCTTTTCGTGGTCCGGGTCTGCGGTTACTACCTGTCCTAAGTAGACATATTCGCCTACTACTTCCAGTATTTCGCTACCTAATGTAAACTGCTGTTCCTTCCCGAGGCTGTTGAACATTACCTTAGTCTTCTGCATATTGATTTTCAAGCCTACCTTTCTACTTTTCCTGTCTAGGTCATCAATCATTATTTGCAGTTCATCCCCCGAGTTGCTTAGCAAGGCAATGTCATCAGCAAATCGCAGATTACTGAGGTATTCTCCATCTACCCTTATCCCTAACTGCTCCCATTCCAAGTCTCTGAATACTTCCTCTAAACAAGCTGTGAATAGTACTGGGGAGATTGTGTCTCCTTGCCTAACACCTCTCTTTATGGGAATTTTGTTACTTTCTTTATGCAGAACTATGGTTGCTGTGCAGCCGCTATATATATCTTCCAGCACTTTCACGTATGGCTCGTCTACCCCCTGATTTCGCAATGCCTGCATCACCGCCGAGGTTTCAACTGAGTCAAATGCTTTTTCGTAATCAATGAATGCTATGTATAAGGGCTGGTTATATTCCGAGCATTTTTATATCACCTGATTGATGGTATGGATATGATCGATAGTAGAGTACCGTTTCCGAAACCCTGCTTGATCCTTTGCTTGATTGCAGTCTAAGGTTGTCCTGATTCTATTAGCGATTACCTTAGTAAATACCTTATACGTAACTTCTAAATACCGCGGCCTATTCCCCGCCGTGGGTATGTGCCATTACCACTAAAGACCGTCATCAATGGGTCTGATACATAGGTCAGGGGTGAAAGCAGGCTCAAGCATTTCGGAGCGGCTTTGGGAGCAGTAATAAAGCCATTTTGAAGCAGCTTTGGAGCAATGAAACAAGAGTTTTGAAGCATTTGAAATTATATTTTGGAGCAGATTTCTAAGGTAAAATGCCTCTGATAATTGTAGTAATTGTTTTTCTTTTGCTGATAGAAAAAGATGAGCTCTTCCTTTTTCGTCAAATTCAATGCCTCTCCAACTTCGCAGTCATTTCTGATGTGACGAGGAAGAAGTACACGAGGAACATTCTAGGCAGTGGCATCGTGATCGCTGCGCGTGGTGGACCTGACGGTGTTCGCTTTTGCTCTGCTCGCCGCTTATCTGTCCAGTCCTGCTCATCGAGTCCTGCTGATCTGATCAATAAACCCCCATCTTACATTTGGTGGAGCTGCCGGTTAACATCTATCCTGTCGCCCTGGAACTCCGCAGCCGCAGATTACCACCTCCTGCGATGCCTGAGGACGTTAACCACCAAGCCGTACAAGTTGGCTCGGCCATTATCTGTCCCGGCTCCCTCCGCCAGCGAGACCCCGCCATCTTCAGCGGCACTGACGACCATGACGTCGAGGACTGGCTCACATCCTATGAGCGAGTGAGCGCTTATAACAAATGGGACGCGGAAACGAAGTTAAGCAACGTGATATTCTATCTTATCGGCGTAGCAAATCTATGGCTTCGCAACCATGAAGCGGACATTCCATCAAGGTCCGTATTCAAAGCTAGCTTCGTTGAAGTTTTCGGCCGTCCGGCTGTGAGAAAACTCCGCGCTGAACAGCGCTTGCGCGCGCGGTCTCAGCAGGTTGGTGAGAATTTCACAAGTTATGTCGAGGACGTCGTCGACTTGTGCGAGCGCGTGAACGCACAGATGTCAGAGGCCGACAAGATTAAGTACATTCTGCAAGGCATTGATGACGACGCCTTCCAGATGCTGACTGCTCGAGAATCCGCACCATCGCAGAAGTGGTCACACTGTGTCAAAGTTATGATGAACTGCGCAAACAAAGAGCCATAACTCGCGCGAGCACCATGCACTCTGAGTCGCTTGCTGGCCTGACAGATGTAGCTGAACATTCTGCGCTGCTGCCACAAATCAAGAGCTTCATTCGGGAAGAAGTTGCTCGACAGCTCTCCCTTATGTTCTGCCATGAAGAGCCTTCCTCACACCTAGCTCCCAGTTTGCGCCAGATTATTCAGGAACAAGTAGCTGAATCTCTTCCTCCAGCCCCTCAATCTATGCCTGTCGCAGCCCCGTTTACACATGCGGCTGTTGCTGCCCGACCACCACCTAAATAGGCTCCGCCACAACCTGCCTTCGTTCAGCCGCCTCCTGGTCCTGCTCGAGAACCTGCGCAGTATTCGACCGGCTTCAAGACCGCGCAATCCCTGGCGCACGACAGATAACCGCCCAATTTGTTATACTTGTGGACTGGCTGGACATATTTCTCGTTATTGTCGAAACCGTCTCCCAGTGTCGGTACCACGTACTCATGGTTCTGTGTACTGGTCTTCGACGCCTCAGTATTCCGCGCCTACTGAGCCTCAAGCCAGCCGTCATTTCTCCCGACTGCTCAGCCATGACCGACCGCTGTTCACCGTCGCCGCAACGCCGCTGTATCTCTCCGATGCGACGTCGACAGAACGCTTCACATGAGGAAAACTAGAGGCCGCAGTTCCTGAGGCGAGAACTGCGCCCCCGTTGAACTTCCCAAGTCCTCATCTGTCGCTGGCAAACCTTATTGAAGTTTTCGTCGAGGGCGTTCCTGTCATGGCTCTAATGGACACTGGTGCTGCGATTTCGGTTATGTACGCAAACTTATGCAGCTCTTTAAAGAAAGTGAAGACGCCAATTGCAGGACTTTCACTGCGAACGGCCAGCGCTCAGCATATCAAGCCCTTAGCAGCGTGCATTGCTGGAGTAGTTATCCAGAATTGCCTTTATACCATTGAGTTCGTCGTGCTGCCAAGTTGCTCACACGCTGTTATTTTAGGCTGGGATTTCCTGTCGCGTCACGCTGCTATTATCGATTGTGCTCGAGCTGAAGTGGGGTTCTCGACTTTGCCCGATGCCTTACCAGACGCTGATCCACGACATTGCTGTGCTAAAGCCCTCGTCGCCGAAGATATTGACCTTCCTCCCTGCTCTTCTGTGCTTGTTCGTGTCGCTTGTTCCTCTGTTAGCGATGAGACCGTTCTCTTCACACCAGCCCATACTTTCCTGCGCTGCAAGTGTCTTCCATTGCCCTACGCTGTGCTCGCTATCTCCGCTGGCCTTACTATGTTACGGGTCTCTAACCCATTTACCTCCCCTACTGCTTTGCGCCACGGTGAATGCCTCGGCAGTATCCAGCCAATCGCATCTCTTCTGATCTCTGAGGAACCTGACGACACGTCGCACTCTGCCGTGACTGCGCTCAGCCCCCCTTCACCTGCGGCCGCTCCTCCCTCTACAGACTTGTTCCTCCGCTCCATCGACGCCGATCTTCCTCCGGCTCAGCGCACTCAGCTTTTGAACCTACCACATCAATTTCGCTCCTCCTTCGACTCCCATCAAAGTTCTTTGGGGCAAACTTCTACATTCACTCATAGCATCGACACCGGCACCCACGCACCGCTGTGACAGCGCCCCTATCGTCTGTCTGCAACCGAACGCCAGGCTATTGAAGAGCAAGTCGACCTAATGATTAAGAATGGCGTGATTCAGCCCTCAAGAAGCCCTTGGGCGTCACCTGTTGTCCTCGTAAAAAAGAAAGATGGTTCTATCCGCTTATGTGTCTATTATAGCCGCCTGAATAAGATTACGCGAAAGGACGTCTACCCTCTCCCACGCATCGACGACGCTCTCGATTGTTTGCAAGGCGCCGAGCTCTTTTCTTCCCTAGATTTACGTTCCGGCTACTGGCAAGTTCCCCTGGAAGCGGCTGATCGCCCCAAAACTGCCTTTGTAACTCCCGACGGCTTGTATGAATTTACAGTTATGCCGTTTGGCCTTTGTATGCTCCGGCAACATTTGAGCGGATGATGGACACTGTTTTGAGTGGCCTAAAGTGGAAGACGTGCCTTTGCTGCCTCGACGACACTGTCGTCTTTTCTCCTGATTTTGACACACACCTCTACCGTCTGAAGCACGTTTTGACCTGCCTATCTGATGCCGGACTGCAGCTTAATTTGAAAAAATGTCGTTTTGCCGCCCGCCAGCTCACCATTCTTGGCCACGTTGTCTCCAAAGAAGGTGTATCTCCAGATCCTGCAAAACTTCGTTCCATAGCAGCCTTTTCCAAACCGACATCCATCAAAGATATACGTAGCTTCCTCGGGCTGTGCTCTTACTTTCTCCGCTTTATTAGACATTTTTCAATTGCTGCTCCCTTGACAGACCTTCTGTCCGGCAGTTCCGACCTTTCGTCGTGGTCGCCAACGTGCAACGATGCCTTCAATACTTTACGCCGGATCCTCACGGCACCGTCTGTCCTACGTCACTTCGATTCCACAGCGCCTACTGAGGTCCACATGGACGCCACTGGTATTGGTCCCGGCGCTGTGCTCGCTCAGCGCAAATCAGGTTATACTGAATATGTGGTCGCCTATGTTAGCCGAACACTCGCGAAGGCTGAATCCAATTACTCTGTCACTGAAAAAGAGTGCTTAGCGATTATTTGGGCTCTTACTAAATTCCGCCCTTACCTCTATGGCCGCCCTTTTGACGTAGTGACGGAACACCATGCGCTTTGCTGGCTTTCCTCACTGAAAGACCCGTCCGGCAGACTGGCAAGATGGGCTCTTCGCCTTCAGGAATATGATGTCCACGTTGTTTACCGCTCCGGCCGCAAGCATAACGGCGCCGATGCACTTTCCCGCTGCCCCCTTACAGCTGAGGTCGCGAGCCTTTCCTCTTCCGACGTCTCCCCGCCATCGCTTCACATCAATGACATGCCGTCAGCGCTGCGGCAAGATCCTTGGATAAATTATCTCCTAGATTTGATCTCCAATCCTACAGCTGCTTCTCCATCGCGTGCTCTCCGCCGCCATGCTTCCCACTTCGCCATTCGCGATAACCTCCTCTACCGCCGCAACTACTGCGCAGATGGCCGCAAGTGGTTGCTAGTTATTCCCCGGCAGCTACGTTGGCAAATGTGTGACTATATCCACGCTGACCCACAATCCGGTCACGCGGGTGTCTTCAAGACATACACTCGTCTCCGGCTGCGTTACTACTGGCGGAGCATGTACACCTTCGTACTCAAGTACGTTCGCTCATGCCTCACATGTAAACGCCGCAAGCCATCTCCTCCACGTTCCGCTGGAGAGTTGCTACCGTTACCCAAACCACCACTCCCTTTCGACCGAGTCGGCATTGATTTGTATGGGCCGCTTCCCTACACTGCAGCTGGCAACCGCTGGGCTATCGTAGCCGTCGATCATCTGACGAGGTATGCAGAAACCGCCGCACTTCCATCTGCCACAGTGTCAGAAGTAGCTTCCTTCATTTCGCAGCGATTTGTTCTTCGCCACGGCGCACCTCGAGAGCTGCTCAGCGACAGAGGACGCGTTTTCTTGAGTGACGTTGTGAAAGCCTTGCTCACCAAGTGTAACGTTTTTCATAGAACAACCTCCGCCTATCATCCCCAGACTAATGGCCTCACTGAGCGTTTCAATCGCTCAGTGCTAGCGTGCTGTCCCGTCAGTACCTTTTGTCGCTGTCCTTTGTGTTTTTCCACGCTAGTTGCAATGTCGCCGTCATTAACGAATACACACCAACTAGCTCAACTGTCTTCCTTGATCATGCAGCACATGGTGACGAACACTGCCCCGTGTGAAGATGGACATGTGAAGATCAGCTGGTGAAATCTTGGCAATCAGTTGACAAGATACTGATTGCGCTGATGAAAGAATAAAAATTATTTATGTTGGCATTATATCACACTGCAAATAGCACCAGTTCATTTTCTCCAAAACTCTCTCGACCATGTTCACTTTGCCAAATAAACCCCGAATACATTTTTGCAACACAAACGCTGTCATTGTGTTTCTGTTCTTGCATTTTATGGCGCATAAGTAGCTGAGGCAACAGTTTGGCAAATACAGATCCGAAATTATCTCCAAAAGGCATTAAAAAACTTTCTAATCCTAAATTGCATATTTTAAGAAATATTTGCATTGTTACAATTGTAAACATATGCAATGACTCGAAAAAAATATATGCACAACCTCACTCAAAAAAGTGAGCCTCAGCTACAACGTTGAAAACACTGTTAGTGGCCTGTGGTCGCCACTTCATCAAAAGGAATTCAAAATGTCGCGTCACATAGTGGTAATTGCTAAAAGCATATCATAGGTCAGTGTTTCTCAAATAAGGGCCCACGAAGTGATTTTCAGGGTCCACGAAACCCACAGCCACAAAAAAAAGAAAGATATGGATGATAGCATTGGCCTGACTTGACACTGTTTCACAGGGTTAAAATCTAGGAGATCCAAAGACGACATTAGTTTATGAAAAAAAAAAGAGTGCGGAAACAAAGGGAGAGGGCATCTCCGGCATTCGTTGATGCCAACGTTGGTAAAACTCGAGCTCTGGCTGCACTACTGAATGGGGCTACAATGCAAAGCATCTCGGGCATGATGACATCATGACAGCTCAATGAGAGTACAATTCAGTAGTGTACAGAAAACTCTGAATAATGATTCTAGCAGTACATGCGATCAAAGGGTATATGAGCTGTGACTTAGCGGCATGAAGTGAAAAACTATAAAATGGCATCATCACGTTTCGCATCTGGTGGCACAGGTTCTCCCTGAAGCCGTCAGACGACCTGACGAAGACATATACTGAAGTAATACACTCTGAAGGGCTAGTTGGTTCATATTAATTTAACGAGTAAAACTGTTTGTGCCTGTGTGTTTTCTTACGTCCCGTCTTTTTCGCGCAGTTTTACTCGTTCAACTGACGAAGACAAGCTGTGTTGGTTCACCGCCTCGTTCGCCAAAGCAGATGGCACTACACACACACAGACACTTTCATACCTCAGATGCCACCTCTCCTTAATCTAAATAATACACAAACGCACACACAACCATTCGGGTGAAAAACTAGAGACGGCCCACGCGGCACAACTCAAGTACAGCATTCGGACTGGTGAATGGTCTAGTGCATATTTGCGGTCACAAGCATCTCGTGCCACTAACATTTCGAAGTCAGCGTTGGGAGCAAGTGAAGCCGTTGGTCCGGAGCACAGCTGTCAGGTGTCCACCGGTAGACGGTCACGCAGTGGAACGAACACGGGAGACGACGGCGAACCAAAGTAGTCGCGTTCTTTCAGTTCGCCAAGTAGCGAGATGGCGAACCGAAGCTGTCATATCGCTGCACATAACACTCAGGCAAAAATCCCTGCATTTGAAAACGAACACTATCACACGCCACCCTAAACGCCACCAAACCACACACACACCATGTCGTGTTCGCCACACCCACCGCTGCACCAGTGCCACTACCACCACATAGGCCTACTAAAAAGAGTCGCAGATAGCAAGATCATAGTAACATAGCAGAACATGGCGGGATTGCACCATCATATGGCACAGTTATTTGGCGCACGTGGTAGGGGTATCAACCAGCGTGTTGCCAAAAGAAAGGGCTCAACTTAAGTACGAGAACAATCAATGAGGTCATGACAGCTCAATAAAAGTATGATAAATTCAGTGGTGTACAGAAAGCCCCATATAATGACTGTAGCAGTACATGAGGCCAAAGGTTTGAATTGTAAATTAGCAGCACTAATTGAAAACCACATAACGGCATCATCACTTTGAATCTGGCAGCACAGGTTCTCATTCTAGATGGACATAGTGATACCAGTATCTAAAAGGGCAAGAGCATCAGGGCCCTCTACAGGAACCTTCATCACATTTGACGGTAAAGGCAAGTATCAACTTATCAATGAAAAGGCCACTTTATCAATGAAACTTATCACATTTGACGGTAAAGGCAAGTATCAACTTATCAATGAAAGTGCCTCCGGAACTGCGATCACTAGACTTCCTGTAGCAGTATCGGATGACAGATCATGAAAGAAACCGAGCGGTGACGCGGAAATAAGGAACAGTGGCAAACAGACGGCGGCTGTTGTAGTCCAGGTGCTCAGGAGGTGAGGTTCAGGTAAAGTTACGAAGAGGGACATAAGCGTATGCTCAATGGTCAGCTTTGTCAGCAGCAGGCAAGACACGGCAATGGCAGTGATGCATCACGTGTCAGGCGATGCTGAACGTGTAGCAAACAGGCACATTGTCCAGAGTCCAGCATGGTATAAAACATTGAAGAGGTGGCATGTTAAACCTGTAAAGCGCATAAAAACACACGGACAACAGCAAGAGACAGACACACGAGCGCTTACGTCCAGAGCAGCAGAAATAGGGGTTGCCCGAGGGGACGTCAGAAACCGACAAATGCTGCCAGTGCCTGTCAGGCAACTTCAGTGTACGTAAGTAGTGCATCAACGGGAGGCAGGTTGAAAACTGACTGCATGACCTCAGACACTTGCTCCGGGACCATGTGCTGAAGGGTCAGTGCCATGTTCAATGGTCGGCTCGGGAAGGAGCAAGAGCTGTCAAGTGACTTTACGGACAAGCTGCCTTAAGTGCATTAAGTAAAAGGGCGGCCTCCATCATCAAGTCAAGGTCGGTAAGAGTTGTTCTCTCCTGAGGGAAGCTACGAGAAGACAAGTTGTCGGTTCAGCTCGTCATAACCCTGGCATAGACTGATTGACCAAAATGCAAGTCTAGATTCAGGCTCACACAGCTGGTGGTGTGTTCATTTTCAGTGCCAGCACACTGGACCCAAGCCATCATTACACACTAATTAGTGGCACGTAGTCACCTTTAACTATCGTAATGTCGTCGTTGACACCACCGTAGCAGATGCACCATCACCATTCGTCAGCACATCTTTATTACTTCACTGTGAAGCAACCTCGTCTCCATAGCTTGCTCCCTATAGTTTCCTCTACAAGGAGTGTGAACCTTCCTCAGACAGCCACAGTAGCTGTGGCCCGGTGACACAGATTGTGTGCTGAACGGTGATGAAGAATGAAATATATAACCTGATGACACATACATCTGATGATACATGCTCCCCTGTGCAGGTCGTCAGTTTTCTGTAGTCGCTGGCCGGTGTGTGGTTTTGGGGCAGCAATGGCAGAATTGAGCATACCTATTCGTTTGTACATAGATTCATCTGCAATGCCACGAGGATGCCATCTACCCATCGCGGTCACAGCCTACCTGTTCTCCTGTGTCCCTCACTCTTTCCCAGAAAGATAGTGGGAAACTGGAAAGCTTGGCGTGATATGGTTTATAAGGTCACACAGAGTTGGACACGACTGAATTGAACTGAGTCGTCTGTAGAGGCATGACAATGTGGCTAGCCTCATCACAATGGAAGCACAAGAGGCAGTGGCTTGAAGTCCTCCACGCTCTGCTTTCCTGGGGCTTGGGTATCGCTTGTATGATGGGAGGGTGGGGCCTGGGAAGCGGCGTCGCTTCAACTGCTGGTTCAAGTCGAAGAGGGTCTGGAGTGCAGATATACGACCTAGACTTTGTACTATAGAGGCGTAAGTAATGGCTAGAGCTTCCACTACGGTCAAAAATGGCCAGTAGGCAAATGCATGCTAGACTTCTTCATGGACGTCCATAAGCATTGCCACCTGAGGCTGTTGGAACAACAGTACCAGCCAGCCAGCACATGTCTTGCCGAACTATCTCGCAAATAAGATCCCGCAAGTTTATCTACTTGTAGGAGTGCCATAGTAGTGGCTTGCAGAGTATTTGAAGTGGTTGGTTGAATGATAGAGCGCCGAGAGTTACAACATTTTGGAACAACGAGGAAGTAGTCATGAACTGCTGCAATTATTCGAGATAAATATTGCTGCATCTCGCATAAAAAAATTCATAAAGCTGCATCTCGGCATAACAGCGTCAACAAATGAACAGCATAAATCTTTGGGTAGCATTGTTGCATGCAGTGATGCTCATCTTGGAAATGGAGTAACTGCTCTAGAAAACACGGACAACAGAAACGGAAGTAGACATGGACGTACACAGGCTCTCAACTGTATTTTACTAACAGAAGGATGACATATATACAGCAAGCAAAAGTATAGCGTTGAGCATACGGTTTTGTACACTCTATATGTGTCATCTTCACTTAGTAAAATCCAGTTGTGAGTCTACAAGCCCCCTGTGCACTTATTCTGATTTCCAAGTTTCCGGGTGCACTTACCCTATTTACAAGATATGCACCACTGCATTCTGCAATTATTGCTGTAAGAAATACAGAGATGAATTCTGCGACTGTTGACAAATGCCTCAACTATGAAGATCACTGCTTGCCATGCTTGTTCATAGTTTACTGAGAAAGGCAGCCTAAAAAAAATGTTCCAAATTTTTTGACCGCAGACGTAGGCCGACACTTATGTCTGAAAAGGCACAAGGTACTGACCAATTGAGGCAGACACAAGAAAAAGTAGATAGACGTATGACAGCTGTACAAAGATGTTCGGAAGTTTATTGCAAAGTTCATTGCATGCACCCTACCTGTTACCATCTATAAGTGTGGTTCTTGAAATATCCAATAAAAGCAAAAGCCCATGCTACGCTGCCAAACCCCCTCTCTACAGCTTTCCTAACTGTGCTCATTGCCTTGTTGAAGGCAACATGATGACACTGTAGTACGGAACCTCCAAACAGCTTGTAGAGTAGAGGCCACAGGGGGTAGGCTGAATCACTATAGATCACATTTTATGACCCATGGTGATCTTCTGCCGTTCCTCAAAGTGCACTATCTCCTTGAGGATCCCTAAATAATAGCAAGAATTAAAAATATAACCAATGAGGGTCCGCACAGGTGCCTCTGTTCTCTTTGTATAAGGAGATGTAATTACAGTGGCAAGTTTTTAGATAAAATATTTTCCTACAAATTTATAAAATGCCACATGATAACACAATTTTGCATCACATACTTAAGTGCCGCGTTTCTTTACAGATGAAATGCTGTTTTTCATGAGGTGGGTCATTGAGTACCCTTTCCCAAAAGCCGACTCAAGAAATATAAAAGTACTTGTGGAATTTTCGCTGCAGAGATGTTAGGCTTTAATATTTAAATGCACTCCCGTGAATATGAAAAACATATTACAGCTGTTTACAGCAATGAAGACATGACTGAACAGGCTCACCTGCATCGTGACGCCTGCCTTTAAATGGCCTACCAAGCTGGCAGACTATGGCATTGGCACACATTAGTGCCTAATATTTCTTCACAGGCTCCACTTGTGCCCAGAGAAGTCCTCCTTCTGAGCCACAGACGGTCGACAAATTTGCCTTGCTGTTCCATCGATGAAGCCTCAGCAGTTGAGCACAGGGGCCTTCCTTTGCATGCACCGTCTGAGAAGGAAAAATTGAAGTGGTTGCAAGCAACGATCGCTTATAGAGTCCCTATAAAGTGGTCAAGAGAAAACAATATTTCAGTGTGCACCTTCTTTACTGTGCCGTAGCATAATACTAGCATTGCTCTCGGAAGAGTTTACTAGAGTTCACTCGTACAGGCTTATCAATTTTAAGGTGAAAGTCGTTATGGCTCATGCTGTCGGCATTCGTTTGTTTGGTCAGTGGTCACACTATAGCTGTAAATCAAATGACGTCATGATGATGCCATCAGAAAAAATTAAAATCCTGTTTCCACTGGGAACCGAACCTCCATTCCTCGCATCCCCATCCG